>NC_041385.1:640764144-640788612 GCF_002162155.2 Triticum dicoccoides | reverse complement strand
GGAGAACCGCGCAGCAGATACGCATCTCATAATCATTAGAAGCCAAGACTATGAAAATCCCAATAAAAACATCATTTCGTCAAGAAAAATCCGCTCCATTTAACCATAATAAAAAAACCACTCCACTTAATCATAAGCCTTCATCAGATTCAACTTTACCACATAAACATGTTTCCTTCGATTCTTAGTCCTGATGACATGCACACATTCATAAACAATAAAAACATTATCTCCGATATAAGCCTACCAATTCCTCTGAAATCAGAATGGGTAGTCCAATAGCCCAAAATTGGAGATGTTTTCAACACATTAAACGAAGACCTCGCCAGATCTTATTCGGCGCCTTCGGCGCCTTAAGCGCCGCTTAATATTGTTTTTCCATCTAGGGCACACACCTCGATCCGAATGGACCAGCCCACCTAAGCACGTAACAAGCAATCTCATCCCATTTTTTTGGAAGCTTCCCAGCCGGTTTTGGGAAGCTTCTGGAAGTGGCGGAGCTAGCACCCGGCGAGCCCGGGCGGTTTCCCGGGCTCCCATGCTGCATCTCCATGAAGTTGGAACTATAGTAGAGAAAATTAGTTTACTAAAGAGTATGCGTGGGCAAAAGCTTATTAAGAGTCAATTACACTGTTGGTGTCACAACTTGTCCTGAATGTTCACTTTGGTGCTAAAAGTTGTGAGATACGTCAAAGTGGTGGAAAACTTTGCTCAATCGTTCGCATACGATGCTTTTCTCAGTTTCATACTAATCAACGCTGACTAAGCAAGACAGCGTGGCGCGGGTCCCATTGGCAGTGACCAGAGGCCGTGGACTGGTGCGTTTGGCATGAGTTTTCTCACAAACCCCCTCAGATTTCACGTTTTTGACAAATAAGCCCCCGGGTTGGCTGTACACAGGTGGCCTTTCCTTTCTGCATTATTGACTCGCCTGTTCGACTCCCTCGCCTCGAGCTTTCCTCCCGTCTCTCTCCTGTCGATCGTTTGAAGGCGGCGGCGACGGTGATCTGTAGGACGTGTTGATCGGCGGTATCGACGATGATGGAACCCCGCCGGTGAGCTCCCGGCAAGGCAGCCCCTGTATACAGTGAGCACAATCCCAACTTTCCCCCTCTGTAGCCCCTGTTTCTTTGTAGGGTTTCCATCGATTGGTTCGCTGGCGACGAATGTTGAGTTTTGTGTTGATTTCGTCCGCGGATGCTTTTTAGATGGCGTGACGTTAAAATCCCCCCTCGCATTCATCCGTAGTGTCGTTTGTCTCTATGCTTTAGCACGGGTTTAGAAGGCCCCTTCTTTTTTGCATGAACAAATCGGATATCAGTTAAAATTTGAGTGCTTCAGTCAAGTGAGTGTATGTGCGCACAACCCTACATTGTATTTGCCAATCTGTACTTAACTGAATTTTTTGACACTGCTATAACTGAATTTTTCGACACTGCTTTAACTGAATTTTTTGACACTGTTTTAACTGAACATTTGAACAGGTTAACTGAATTTTTCGACACTTCTTTAACTGTACTTAACTGATTTTTTTGACACTACTATAACTGAATTTTTTGGCACTGCTTTAACTGAATTTTTCGACACTGTTTTAACTGAATATTTGAACAGGTTAACTATAAATAACATGTGCATTTTTAATTGAATAGTTGACAGGGCTTGTTGTGTGCTCTGTTAATTGAAAACTAGATATTTGCACTGCCTTGTTGAGCAGAATTATAATTATAGTGGACTGTTCTTTGTCATCTGAATATGTTTATGCACTGTAGGTGATTTTGATGGATTGTTCACTGTTGAGATTCATCACAAGTGATTTTTCTGTGGAGCTGGCAGCAATAGGACATACACGGACTATCAAGTTGATTGGTTTGATAGCTGTGATAGTGACACGTGGCCTATATTGTGGATTGAAGATTTTCTTAAGCAGCTGAGGTATGACCGAGATAGTGGACAACATGAAGTGTTTTGGTGTCAGCCTGGAAGGACACTTAGTGAAGGAATGAAAGAAATGAAATGTGATGCTGACAGCCTTGCAATGATAGCAGCTAGTACACAACACAAGAACTTATTGTTGATCATAGACCATGGAGATACACTGAACAATTTGGTACGAGATGATGTTGTAGTTCAAGGGGTTCCTGAATTGCCAAAGGTCATAACTCCAAGGAAAGACAAGGGAAAATAACAAGCCACCTCACCTAAAGTTGCAACTGTGACAAGTAAGAGGAGCAAGAGGAGGGCAAGGGGATTGTTTTCTGAAGGATCATCTTTGGGATGTGCTGATGATGATGTTGACGAAGAAGACGTAGAACCTGCAGTAGATTCTGAGACTGATGAGGAATTTTTTGACAGTGACTATGATGTCGAGGATGGGGATGATGATTTATTTGAAGATCATGTAGACAAATAAGTGGATGATCACAGAGAAAGAGTTACAACATGTGACTATGAAACAGAGCTAGCAGAGGATGCTCTAGATGACCCTCACATCTTGTTATCCAAAGAAGAGAGGGACAAGTTGAAGTACCATTTCAAAGGTTTCAATCCAGAGACAGATCTGAATGCTCCTGTATTGAAGTTAGGAATGGTGTTTGGTAGTGTGCAGGAGCTCAGACATGATATAACTTCTTATAGCATAAGAAACAGAGTAGCAATAAAAAAGACAAGAAACACAAGCACTACAATTAAAGCAATATGCAGTAATGCTTGCCCATGGTACATGAAAGCAGTGAAGGACAGCAGGAAAAACAGCTTCATTATAAAGAAGTATTGTGATGAGCACACTTCAATCATTTCAGTAATATGGAATCAACTAAAATTACTATAATGTTTTCTAAATTTTACTCCCTGCTTCGTAGCGTTGACACTTTGTTTGCACTCTTTTCAGAACATAATGCCACACACAGTACACCCACACATGGATCCTACTCAAACACCAGGGTCAATGGTGTTTCTCATGCAACAAATGGTAAGGATTTTTTTCTACAAAACATTAAATTTTGATTTCACCATGCAAAACTCTATCTGAAAATTGCTGCATTGTTTCATACTTAGGAGATGAGAGCATATGTGCCAATTATGGATCATGGACCTCTTCCAGAATCAGCTTTTGTTGCAAATGCTAGAGATAGCATACCCCCACCCAGGGTTACCACAGCAATGTCAACAGACAGGGTTAGAAGAAGAGGGGTGACAGAAGACATTCCTGAAGATGTCGCTGAAGCAAGCTACCAGGCAGCTGAAAATGCAAGAGGGAGAAAGAGGAGAGCAATTGGAAGAGGCAGGGGAAATGTCACAGGAGTAGGCAGAGCACCTGGGAGAGGAAATGGGAGAGGTATTGGGACAGCTAGTGGGAGAGGGAGTTGGAGAGGTCGTGCCAGAGGGACCAGGAGAGGTCACACAGGAGGTAGGACAGGACCAGGAGCTGGGTTGTGGCACATCATGTTTCCACCAGATGAACCTAGATCATATGTGCGAGCCGAGGAGGTCCCAGTGACACCAAATGCACCACAAGAGGAGTGGCTTGATGATTTCCAGACCTTATAGAGCAAGCTGCATATCAAATTAGTTCATGAATGAACTGGAAAAAAATGCAATCAAGTTCATGTATGAACTTTCGTTCTTTGGATTGTTAGAACTAAATTAGCCCTTTGCTTAAGTTGAAACATGTCAGGAGCTGAACATATCTTTTGGTAGGATGCTCAAATGAATATGATGCTATCCTCTCTAAATTAGTTCATGTATGACTTCTCTGAAGATGATATGATGCTATCCTCTGCACTATGATTATTGTGAAGATTTTATGATGTTATCCTGTGCTCTATGATTTCTGTGAAACTATTTTCTTTTCTGAAATTTTACCTCATTTCATATAGAAATGCTTCCTGTGGAGTTTTTGATATGATGCTATATTCTGCTCTATGATTTCTGTGAAACTGTTGTGCAAATTCTATTTAGAACAATTTTAACAGTATGAGAAATAAAAATGTGGAGTTTTTGATATGATGCTATATTCTGCTCTACGATTTCCGTGAAACTGTTGTGCAGAAACCTTGCTATGCAAATTCTCTTTAGAACAATTTTAACAGTATGAGAAATAAAATTAAAAAAATGGTGGTTCTGGGACTCAAACCAAGAATCTGTAGGTGGTACTATTTTGTCTGTAGCCAATGGGCTACTGTGCAAGTTCTGATCAACTTTGAAAGCTCTCTTCTCTTAAAACAACATTTTTGTTGTTTGTGTGTCAGTTATAAGGAAAGGCCACCTGTGTACAGCCAACCCGAGGGCTTATTTGTCAAAAACATGAAATCTGAGGGGGTTTGTGAGAAAACTCATGCCAGACGCACCAGCCCGCGGCCTCTGGTCACTGCCAATGGGACCCGCGCCACACTGTCTTGCTTAGTCAGCGCTTGATTAGTACGAAACTGAGAAAAGCACCATATGCGAACGATTGAGCCAAGTTTTTCCACTACCTTGACGTATCTCACAACTTATAACACCAAAGTGAACATTCAGAACAAGTTGTGACACCAACAGCGTAATTGAGTCGCTTATTAACATAGCAACACTTCGATGTTGCCCAGGCTCTAAACTTGAGCTGGCCAAACCAATCCGAATTCGATTCCTAGCTCGATGTGAGAAAACATGTTGTCTCCTAGTCCTATCAGCACCTGCACACGAACGGTCCACGGACAACACTACGTAGCTTCAATCGTACGCCCGGCCACACCCATATAATCCAGCACCCAACAACACCTCCACTAATACCAGGCGATCAGGTAGCACGTTAATCAATCGGGGCGATGGCCAGCGTGATGGAAGAAGTGTCGTCGTTCTGGTGCCATACGTGCAGCCGCCTCCACCAAACCAGCGCCGGCGAAGCCGTCGCGGTGTGCCCCGTCTGCGCAGCCGCCCCCAGCGCCTCGCTCGAGACCATCGTCGACGTCGTTGACGCCAGGACGTTCCTCGACGGCTGCCACCCGGCGGGCCGGACTGCCAGCGCCCTCGCCGAGACGCTGCCCCTCGTCATGGTCCGTGACGCGGGGCTCACCTGCCCGATCTGCCTGGACGTGCTGGAGCCCGGCGCCAGCGCGGCCGAGACGCCGTGCCAGCACGTGTACCACTCGGCCTGCCTCGCGCCGTGGCTCGAGGCCAGAGGCACCTGCCCGGTCTGCCGTGCCAAGCCCGTGCCCGAGGAAGATGCGGATGGCTCTCCGGATGGCCTTGTCCTTTGGGATCAGCGGAACGGCCGCTCTGCCCTCGTCCGGCGAACTGCAGGGCGGCTCCGCATGGTCGGGGTCCTCGACGAGGATGGCATGCTGATGAGGCATTGCAGCCCGCTGCCCTACCGCGCGCGGAGCCTCGGCGTACTACACGGCCTGCACTGGATCAGGCATTGTGCCGCCAGGTTTAGCAGCCGCGCGCGCGAGCCCCGACGGGAGATCGTCTAAATATCCATGCAACTGAGAAGAATAATGATGCAATTGACCAGAACAACCATATACAACTAAAACTTTCTCCTTAGAGTGCAGTGGCGGCGACCTGATCGGGAAGATAGCCGGTTCAGCACATGTTTGACGGGTGGAGGAAGGCGGCTTCGAGTCTTCTCTCTGATGTTGTCGGATGAGTTCGGTCCAGGGGCAAAAGAGTTGGAGGATCCCGGTCGACGAGCCACAAGGTCTCGGGCCGCATGGCGATGCTTCATCGACTTACAACGCAGCTTTGTCAGCTATGGCAATTCTTCTGTCGTGGGCATATTGGTGTCTTCCCTCTGTCCGGCGAAGCTTCGGTAGCGACGGCATACCGCGTTAACTGTTTGTGGTTTTGCTTTTTGGTCCTTGAAGGACTTCATTGTTTTTCTTGTGCGGTCCTTTTTCAAAGTGTTGTATCAGTTGTGTTCTTGGTACCTCTAAATCATGGCTACCTGTGGGTTTGTAACCTGCTCATGAATAAATGTATGTCATTTATCTAAAAAAAGATATACAACTAAAACCGATGCTGCGGCGGAGGGGGTTTCCCCCCAAGTTTCGGGATTGGATTACGGCTCTTCTTTGCACATCATCTTCTAGGATTCTGTTAAATGGGGTGCCTGGCAACCCCATCAAGCACGGTAGGGGCCTTCGGCAGGGGGACCCCCTATCCCCGCTCCTTTTTGTCATTGCAATTGACACACTCCAACAACTACTGGAGCTGGCAACCCGAAAAGGACTACTTCACAAAATTCGTGGGAGAGGGATCATGGTGCGAACTTCACTCTATGCAGACGATGCGGCTGTTTTCATGGCTCCAATCAAAAAAGATATTGACAACCTCTCAGCCATTTTGAGCAGATTCGGGGAGGTCACCGGGCTATGCACCAATTTTCACAAGAGCTCGGTTGTGCCCATTCGATGCAATCACCTAAACCTGGAGCATATTCTGCAAGGATTGCCAGCTAACAGGGCGTCCTTCTCCATAAGATACTTGGGTCTTCCATTGTCCGTCTGGCAGCTTAAGAAGGTGGATTTGCAATTTCTTGAGGACAAAATTGCGGGCAAGTTGGTGACATATGAGGGGCAAAACATCACCACCATTGGACGAACGACCCTTGTTAAGTCTGTCGCCACCTCGCAAGCGGTCTATTTCATCACATCTTTGGTCATACCGTCGGGCATTCTTCACAATGTCAACAAACTGGAGCGGGCTTTCCTTTGGTCGGGATCGGATAAGACGACGGGCGCCAAGTGAAAGGTAAACTGGGAGATGGTTTTCCGCCCGTGCGAATATGGCGGCCTAGGGGTTCTCAACACCGATAAATTCGCGCGGGCCTTGCGCTTGAGATGGCCATGGTTTGAATGGACGGCACCACAAAAGTTATGGGTGGGCTTGGGAAATCCATGTAACGAGGAGGACCTTGACTTCTTCTATGCGTCCACGACCATCACCATGGGGAACGGCGCTAAAACGCCTTTTTGGGATTCTCCCTGGCTCCATGGGTGCAAGCCTAAGGATGTTGCCCCGCTTGTCTTTGCGGCCTCCTCAAGGAAGAATTGGAAGGTGCGGGAGGCCCTACAAAATAATGCATGGATCCTCAAGCTCAACACCTCCATGGTTGTCTCTGTTGAGCACATCCGACAATTCTTCACGCTATGGGCACTTGTGAACGATGTGCATCTGGATGCACTCTCTGAAGATACTATTGTGTGGAAGCATACGACAAGCGGGCACTACACTGCGGCCTCCGCCTACAAGGCCCAATTTCTTGGCTTGGTTCTCTCTCCCATGGACCAAATGGTTTGGAAAGCTTGGGCGCCATCAAAGGCTAAATTCTTCGCTTGGTTGGCTATCCAAGACAGAATTTGGACCGCGAATAGACTACAAAAACGTGGATGGCCAAATTGTGGTCTTTGCACCCTCTGCAAGCGAGAGCAAGAAAGTGGATCGCATCTTTTCTTCAAATGCCGCTTCACTATTAGGCTATGGAACTTGGTCATTGCAAAACTTGGGCTTCATCATATGGACACCTCTATGTGGCATCTTGAGAATTCGGTTAAGGAATGGTGGACAAACAGGACCGGCGCCGGAGTCCCCAACAGGAAGGCCATGGCCTCTCTAACCATGCTCGTGTCATGGACCATTTGGAACGAGCGGAATGCGCGTGTTTTCCGGAACAAGAGTGCTCCACCACCATTCTTGCTAAACAACATCATCTGCGAGGCAAACCTTTGGATCACCGCCGGAGCAAAAAAATTAGGAAACATTATTTTGCGTGAGTAATCGTCCATGCCGTGTAAAAGTGTGCCCTTGTAACAAACTCTATCCTCTTCTTATTTAATAGATGAGGCAAATCTTTTGCCTCCGTTTAAAAAAATATATATAGTTGATACGGGGTAGTTCACAGTGTATGCCAACTATGTCGTCTCGACTTCATCACGTGGCTCAGTTCTATCATATCAACTACATCGTGTCAACTGCATACACGTTTCAACTACATCACTTGTGTAATTTTATCGTCTGAACTCATCGCTTGTATCAATTGCACCGTTTACTCAATTTTTATGGGAGAAATAGGCAAAACATATTAGGAGAATGGTTCATAAGGTGATCAAATATTTGAGTTTTCCTTGTTGTGTACTTGATGCAAGGTGAAATTGTACTCGAGTAAACATAACACGGGTATGTCTAGGGGTATTTCTTAATTCTCTTTTTCTCATATTATGCTTCAAAATGGCACAAAATAACACATATTAGTTAAGCAAGGCACAATTGTAGCCTAGAGCTATCATAATTTTTTCTTCTAATAAGTCGGACAGTAAGCTTTGACGACAGAAATAGAAAGGAACCGTATCATGTAGTTTCGCAGAGGTTTCTTCCACCATTATTTTATTTTAGACTTCGCTACAAATCGAACGCCACATTTTTTACCATGGCAGATCGAACATTTTTTATGGCAGTTGTAGTTGTCGCAAGGATGGCAAATTTCTTTAGCAAGCATGGAAAATCTTCATTTTTTTACTAGGAGTTTCCATGCTGGCTAAAGGAAATTGTCATCATCGCAATAACTATAATTGACATGAAAACATTTGATTTGCCATACTTTAAAATTAACATTGTTTTTACATCTTTCTTTCACCACTAGGTACTATCTTCACAAAAAATCAGCAAGTTGGAGACATTTTTTAGTTGGAATTTATTGTGCTTTTATTTAAGTCGTTCCCAACATCGGAGTCTAGGATCCCTCTTTCTTTTTGCTCTGCATATAAGATTTGCGCAACGTCAAACATCGTAAAGTTTGGCCAAAATTATATTAAAAATTAACAACACTACAATACTAAAGATATAATTAACAACACTACAACACAAAGCATGAGCATGCCCTTTCTTAGCTAGAGTTTGAGTGATGCCATTAGCCGATCGTCGTACCGAGATAACCCTAAACTCTTAGATTGGAGACGTTTTTCAACACACCAAACAAGACCTCGCCATATCCTATTCGGCGCCTTAAGCGCATCTTATATTGTTTTTTTCCATCTGGCACACACCCCTCGATCCTAATGGGCCGGCTCATCTAAGCACGAACAAGCAATCTCGTGCCATTTTTTGGAAGCTTCCCAGCCAGTTTTGGAAGCTTCTAGAAGTTTTTGGTGTTTTTCTCTTTTTGGTTTGTAGTTTTCCTGGACCGTTTTTTCCTGTTTTATCCTGTCTCCTTTGCCTTTGTCTTTTAGTTCTTTTTTCTGATTTTTTTCTTATTTTTTCAAATGAATAACTTTTTTGAAATTCATAAATTTTTCAACTTCATGAACTTTTCTCAAATTCATGAACTTTTTCCATTTTTTGTGAACTTTCTCCAATTCATGAAAAAGTTGATTCGACGAATATTTTCAAAATTTATGAAGTTCTTCTCAAATTCGTGATTTTTCCATATTTTTGTTATCTTTTATCGAATTCGTGATATTTTAAATTTATGATTCAAATTACTGAACATGTTTCAAAAAATTGATTTTTTTTAATATCCATGAACATTTTTCAACATTTTTTAAATTTTGAGTTTTTAAAATATCCGTGAACTTTTTGCAAACCTTATGAAAATTTTCATTTTTGAACCTTTTCCAGAATATATAAATTTAAGAGGTAACGGCCAACCTGTTAGCAGTCAACAGGTCAATGGTCTAGCGGTCAATCCTGAAAAGCGAGCGAGGGGGAGCGAGGGGTGCTCGGTTCCTCGCTGGGCCGGTTTACTTGTGTGGCCGTGGCCGGGGATTAAGAAGAGCGATTTCCCTAGCATGGGCCGCCCATGATTTGTCGGATGACTCCCCTGCTGGCCGCTGCCCAAACCATCCATCATGGTCGATCATTGCCGTTCCGGCTGCGGCGCGCCATCATAACGGCGAAAGGTCCACAGGCCACAAGCTGACAGCAAATTGGACGATCTTTCTCAGCCCCGCTCCGTCCCTGCTCCGCGCGCACAGACTGAAGATGTAAGCGGCCGCCTCGACAGCTACATGCAACTAACGCTCAATAATTGGACGAGATCCTCCGGGGGCAGCACGAGTGCGCATGTAGAGTCATGGCCTCTCGAGGGCGACCCCGAGCTGCACGGTGCACCCATCCTCGTCCTCTGCTCTGATGATGGAGGTCCATGGATATGGGTCCTAACAGCACGAGCAGCGCCACTACTCTGCCTACCTACCAAGCCTGGGAAAGGGAAACCTTTGATCAATCCTGGGCGAACAGCGCATGGATCGCATGCCGGTGGGCAAGATTCACCCAGCCGACCTTACTTACTGTGCTGGTGGTTCGTCTTCATTGATTTTCGTGATGAATGCCGGTGCTCGTGGATCAGGTGGTTGCGTTTTTTGGGCCGGTTTCCAGGAAAACGACCCATGTGTCTTCGCTTCAGTGGGGTTTCAGCCTTGCAGGGGACTCTGGTCTGGCTCTGGCCTGTGGCATCTGACGTCTTCAACACAACGCGAGGATGGGGACGGTGCGACGTGAAAGAGACGCCTGGAATGATTTATTTATTTTGTCAAATTAGCCATTTAGTCGTTGTAGGTAGCGTATTTGATGCGATCCATGCTGCAAACTGTTGTCTACGTACATCCACTGATGGCTGATGAGTTAAACAGCGTATGGTGGGGCTGCCGGGACGAGGAGACTACTCAGTCAGTCTCGAACCAACCTGGCCAGCAACTCGGCGGCCAAACCAATCTCTACTGCTGTCAAGGAGCGGCATCCTTTGATCAAAATGATGAGTTTCGGCAGCTTTATGCTCTAGGGCGACGAAAGCAAATATGATGCGGATGAGCTTCTGCGCCGCAGGCCAAACGTGTCCGAGGAAAGTAGCTGACGCACATCGCCCCCTTTGCCGCGCCTCGCTGTTTTCCAGCTACGAGTACTCCGAGACGAGCTACGGGCAGCACTGGAGCACGACGTATCAAGTGGCTACGGGCCTATCCGCCTCCCTATGGTTGACAAAACTCCAAACGAGTATTGATGCCGAGGTTGCTCGTGCACGCTGCTCCCCCGTGACAGCGGCGTTTCTCTTGTGTGGCGACACATGCTTTGTCCGAGGCCGTTCGTGCTTGTAACCGTGCACGGTTTGCCCCGCCGCACGTACCGACGTACGCACGCATGCATGGTTGTTTACGGTGGCCAAAGCCAAAGCCTGCAGTGGGGGACATCAGAGCAAACCTTCGAGGTCGAGGTGCCCCGCAGACCGCACCCTGTGTGTACCAGCAGCGCTCGATTCGAACTTTGAATATTTCCCCCGCGCTCAGACCACAACACCTTGGTACAAGTATCACTGGCACTGCTTCGCTTTACTGCTAGTACTTCACTAGAGTGGTACTCCTCCACTAGCTAGAATAGTGGAAAATTGATGGGCAAGCTGTGCATGCACTAACGCCTAATGGCATAGCTAGAGTGGTCTGCAAGGACGACGCAGACGGCGTACGAGAGTCCCCTGGCGGTATAGCTTGGAGTATTCTGCAAGGGTGAAAGGCAGCAGTACGTGGCGAATTAAAGCGCCAAGCGTCGTACTCGTACCATGAGTACCGTCACCAACAAAGCAACCTAGCTAACCAATTATACACCACCTAATCACATCTAGCTAACCGGCTAGGACGGCGGCCGCCCGGCGCGAGTGTCGCCACCGCGTGGCCGGCGTGCCGTTCACCGACCATGCCGTGCAGGGGCAGCGCCGGCCGGCGAGAAGATAGAAAGAGAGGCCGTCTTCTTCCCCATGAATGCCCTGAACCGAAACGCGGAGGGCTTGAATGGATGGGCCTTTACGTGTTGCGGTACTCATTTTAGTTACGTAGCTTCAATGCGTTGTCACCTCGACTGCTCCTGGAACGGACGGCAGCAGGCGTCGCATTCACAGCAACTTTCGGTGCACGTACTTGGTACACTGTAACTCGCGACGTGTGAAGGTTGAGATCCATTTTCCTTCTAGTTGGCTTGATCCGGAAGGTAGATGAGATTGTACTGCCAGTGAATGCACCAAAAGAGCGCTGGCAGCCACCAGTAGAGAGTAGTAGCACCCTTCTCTTTCCTGGTCCAACTTAAATTTTACTTCCATACCTCCTCTGTTCTTTTATGTATGCTGTGTTAATTTTTCTAAACATTTTCTTTTCTATTTTTAGTCAGCTCATAGGGGGGAAATCAAATATTATCTAAAAAAAGACAGCAAGTAAGTATCACAGGCCCATCATAAAATATAGTTTTGCATATTTTATGTATTTAGTATTGCAGATATTGATAGTTTGTTCTATAAACTTGATCAAAGATAGGAAATATTGACTTCAAAAAAATACACCTTATAAAAGGTATGCATGTACTACCACTAAAGAAACGAATAAATTTTGGAAGGGACAAGAACATCAAAGTTCCAAATAAGGCTTGCAAACAGGACTGTGTTTGGGAGCTAGATGTACAATCACACACAAATGTTTGGCCTTCCTTAGTGATAGATCCAAATATTAGACCAAATATGCAAAAACTTCACATTTCATCGAGATCTTATCGAAACATACCTAGTGATTCAAACCACGAGAGCACAAAGAAAAGGTCATGAAATGATGAAAATATAGTGAGTGGAATCATCCATTTTTTTTTTTGCTATATCACAAAAATTTAAATTCAAAATGCAAGGGGAAATATTGAGTGCATGCGGAAGAAAAGGTTGGCCGCCCATGAGCATGGATGTCGCTTCCCCTCACCTCAACCCATTAATTCAACGTCGAAAGGTAGGGGAACCATAACATCCGACACTTCGACCTGTCACGGTGGTGACATCGGTTGTGGTGTCTATTTTATTTGGTCAATGGTTCGTTTTCACCTTTTGTGTTCTTAATATTCTTCCATGATAGTACATGGCGGAGTAATGGTTTGACATCTCACCTCACAATCTGTCCAACAAGTGCAGTTCCCATCTACTGGGATGGATGGTTCATGCAGATCTTATCTTCAAGGTTAGTCAAGTTTGTGCAAATTTTGCTATTCGTAATTTCTTCACCGGATGTATGGATAAATGTGAATGTAGATGATAAAGCTAGACAAGATGACTTTCGAAAATCTTTGATATAACTTTTAGTTTTATCAATGTTATTTGTTGTGGTATAAGTTTCTTTGGTCAGCTGTACTATATCTATCTAGTTAATTAATAAACTAGATAGTTTGTAAAGAAAACCTGGTTCCAAACTCTACATGCACTTTGAACAACCAAAAAGGATAACTTTCCTTGAATAGTAGCAAAAAATCACATAAGATATGTCGCTTTGGTAAATTGTCCATGTTATCAGCCAACAAGTTTCATACAACCATTACATAGAGTGTATCTACTAACTTGTTCAATAGAAATGAGATAACTAGTAATTTTGTTTTATCTTTGCATTTTCCAGTTTGTGCAAGGTTGTTGGTTCAAGCTATACAACTTACCTCTCTCTACTCTTTTGTTCTCTACCACACATCACATATCCGATTGGCAAAAATCATCAACAAGAATCACATAACTATTTGAGATTTCCTTAAAACGCATAACATCCATACAAATTTACTAATAAATTTCCGCCCATGTTGGGATGAGCTCCGTATCAAATTATTTTAAAACCTTGTGTCATGATGATTGAGAAGCTTGCTACATGGCCATTTATTAAGTTCTTTCGAATAAAGGGCGGATTTTATTTATTCATAATGTCGCATAAAGAGAATACAAATACCATGAGCACTCGACTGGCCTTTGCACGATTAGAATCGACACAATCAACACCAACGCAAACACGGAAGGAAAAAACAATGCAGCCCTTGAAAGTCATGTCGAAGCGAACTCAAGCATACAACAACAACCATCAACATCAACCGCCACTGATGACAACACTCGAACTACGGGGAAAGTGCTTCAAAATTACGCTTCCAAGAAGGAAACTGCACGCAAGCGCTACTATTGGGGATATAACTACTGAGTATAAACCGCCCAGGAGGGGCCGGTTCACCCTCGACTACACTGAAGCCCATGAAGACCTGGAAGATGGCGCTTTACTGATAAAGCTAGAGTCCCAAAGCCCAAAAGCGTATTAGGGCCCATAGTGGTAAACCGCCATAGTTGTATAACTTGTATTGTAAGTTAGGGAGGCAGAGACCGAGCCGAACACTTGTATGAGCCGGCCTCGGAACTCTGTAAATCGGTCGGGCGTCAACCTATGTATATAAAGGGACGACCCGTCGGCGGTTCAGGGACAAGAAACAACAACTCGAAAGCCAGGCATAGCGTGTTTGCTCCCTGGTAATCGAAACCCCAATAATCCCATCACAACTAGACGTAGGCTTTTACCTTCATCGTAAGAGGCCGAACTAGTATAAAACTTCCGTGTCCTTTGTCCGGTTTAACCCCTTTAAGCTAACCCGTCGCGATGGCTCCACGACTAAGTCCTTACACGAGGACATCTGACGTGATATTTCCACGACAGTTGGCGCCCACCGTGGGGCTATCGCACGATGGTTTCGAGTTCTTGAAGGGTAACTTTGAAGGACTCAAAGGGTACGCAGTTGGCCGGATGACCAAGAGTCGTCGCGGCAAGCTCTACATCGACGACGTAGGGTGGGGCCCCGAGGCTGGCTCAATTGAGTACGGGTACCGGGTCCCCTTTGGCGGAATTCACGTTTTTATCAGCAAGATCGGCGAACCGGGCCCTGAGCCGGACATCTGCGCCGACCTCGTCGAGACGGCTCAGCGTGCAAGCCCCGCTCGGGTTCAGCCCGCCATGAAGCGTGCGTTCGTAGGATGTGTCCGCGACATCGGATCTGAACCGGTGTCCGAAGGTGAGACGGTCGCTTATTCCGACGGCGAATCATCCACAGGCGAAACCGAGTCCATGTACCAAGTTCATGACGGTGTGTTCGAAGGGTATTCCGATGCCACCAGTATTCTGGAATTTCTTGAACCGTCAAACCGAGTCGCAATCTTCATGGCCGGAACACAGCCAACTTTGCAAAATTCTACTGCGGCGGCATCCGCACCAGCAGCTGGGGCAGGAGGCCCCGCGCGCCGACCGGCTCAAGTTCTGTCCGGTTTGTTGGATGCCTGGACGATGTTGTTGGCCACAACAGTTACCCCGGAGACTCAAGATCGGTATAACACAAAGGTCGCTAAGTTACGGGATCAGATAACTCAGGCCAAAGAGGACTTGGCAGCTGAGGAGACCAGGATGGCTGAGGAACGAGCCACTTTAGATGCCCAGGCGCAGAGGATTCAAGCCGATAATTACCGACTTTTGCTGTATCAAAACGCCTCGAACGAAGTATTGAGGAGGAGACATCAGTCTCGCCTGCTGGCGGATTATAATGCAATGAACCTCTTCAGTATGCCAGGGGCCGGAACCAGCAACCCGGCAGCAGTAAACTGGATTGTCGTGCCAAGGACCGGAGCACCGGATCAACCTCAGATGATGGGTCCACCTCGATGAACAGACAACCCTCCGTGGTATACCACACCCCCGCCGGGTCACTTCTCTACCCCTTTGGATAATATGATAGCAGCAGCATCCCGGCTGGCAGCTATTCCAATGGAGGGTGAATCGCCAGCTGCGGTTGAGACACGGCGGGCCAGGGATCTTCTTCAAACTGCTATGGTGCAGTAGCAGGCTTATTCATATAGCCGAGACAGGATTCACATGACCCCACGTCCAAGCAAAAGCTATAGCAGGCATATAGATGAACCGGAGGTGTCCAGCAGTGCGTGGCGCCGTACTGTCCCTCAAGGACCCAATCCGGCGCGTGGTGAAGTGAATGCTCAGGACGTGGTGGATAATGGCAGAGCATGAAGGGAGGCCACTTTAGCAGCACAATATGCGGGTCGTTATCAACCCGCCCTGGTTCAGCCAGCAGCGTCAGTAGACCGAGGCACCGGGCTTGCCTTCAGTTCCTGAGGAGTACCGTGTCTCACTCCGGCTCTCCGTAATGTGCGGCTGCCTAAGGATTTCAAGGGTCCATGTAAGGTGCCTAATTACACCGCCGATCAGCCACCTGAGGCGTGGGTTGAAAGTTATGAGATGGCGATGGAGATGCTGGATGTGGACGAAGCGGCTTGTGCAAAATACTTCACAATGATGTTGGAAGGGACGGCCCGTACATGGTTGAAGAACCTACCAGCTAACTCCATCGAGTCATGGGACCAATTGAAGGCCCGGTTTATAGCAAATTTCAAGGATACATGCAAATAGCCTATGTCCATTGTGGATTTGGATGCCTGTGTTCAAGGAGAGAACGAGTCAACAACTCATTGGGTGCGTCGGGTTTCAGAAGTTTTGCACTCGTTGGACCGGATTAACTCTAGCCAAGCAATCATAACATTGGAGCGTAACTACTGGTTTAAGTCGCTGAAGATGAAGTTGGGACGGCTTAAGCGCCACTGCAATGACATGGGAACACTTATGGCAGCCTTGGTTAAGTATGCCGATTCTGATAATACCAAGGATCCCGATTTTGATGAGGAGAAACCGGAGAAGGGAAAGAAGAACGGTGGTGCAAAGGGACAACAGCACAACCAAGGGGGCCATGGGAATAATGGTAAGCGCAAAGCGGATAATTCAGATTTTGTGGCTAACGCTAATGTGCAGCGTCGTAAATGTAAACCTCCCCAGCGCGGTGGCGGTATGAATCTGGAACGACTATTAAACTAGCCCTTCCCAAAGCATGGGACCAAGGAGGTTCCGGCAACACATCTTTGGAAGGATTGTTTCATCATGAAGGAGTTCAAAAACTCTGATATCTTCCGGTATGATCAGGGCCCGTTGGGCGGTTCAGGTCCAGGCCTTGGTGGTGGCGGCAGTTCAAGCTCTGGATTTCGGAATAATCAGGGCAACCAGAACAACCAAGGTGGTAATAACCAACAGAATAATCAGGGGAATCATTAGCAATCAGGTTTTCAAAGTCATCCAAAGCAGTTGAATGGTGGACAGTATCATGTGTTCACTACTAGTTTGTGCAAGCGCGACCAGAAGCTTCACAAGAGGGCAGTTAATACTGTTGAACCGGCAGCACGTTATTTGCGGTGGTCTGAGCAGCCCATTGTGTGGAGCAGAGAGGATCATCCACCCCGGGTTGACAATCTGGGTCATCTGACTTTGGTGGTGGTACCTCAGGTGGGAGGTTATAAATTTACGAAGGTACTGATGGATGAAGGGAGCAGTATCAACATCCTGTATTATGAGACCTTCCATCGCATGGGGTTGACAGACAAGAGTCTTAAACCGTCTAAAGAGGATACATACCTTGGGTAGGGTCATAGGCCTGACCTACACACCCTACCCAAGGTCACTACCCCAGAAGATGAGAAGACCAAGATTCCACTCGAAGATGCAATCACTCGACCAGAATCCCTTACCTTCACTCGACCATATGGGAACCACTCGACTATGTCAAAGACCAGGAGCCGATAGGGCGTACAACGGCCGGGTATTCACTCCTTAGTCTTTATGAGCATTAAGAGTACTTAATGCTGGCGTTACCAGTAACGCCTCTTACTTTATGTACATTAAGCCTCTTGTAAGGGAGGCGGGCTGGGGTCCTGGCGCACTCTATATAAGCCACCCCCTCCTCTGAGACAAGGGTTCGCACCCCCTATAATTCAACACACATAATCCAATCGACCGCCTCCGGGCACCGAGACGTAGGGCTATTACTTCCTCCGAGAAGGGCCTGAACTCGTAAATCTGGTGTATACATCTTCGCCATAGCTAAGATCTTGCCTCTCCATACCTACCCCCCTTTCTACTGTCAGCCTTAGAACCACGACAGTTGGCGCCCACCATGGGGCGGGTGTCTTAGCGACTTGTTGGTGAAGTTGCAAGTTTTTCCGATCACCATCATCATGGTTTCCGGCGGTGGATTGGCTGAGGGCCGCGAGATCCGTCTCGGCGCACTTGTTTTCGTCGCCGACGACTCCGCATGGCTCCAAGAAGCTCCCCTGGACACTGAGGCACTCCCCATTCGAGGGACGACGCACTTCCGCGCGTGTGTTCGCGGCGTTCTTCTCCGGCAGCCGTCGACTCAATATCAGTCGGCTCTAATGGCGTTTTCCCTCCCCGCTGTCCGCCGCCGCAAGCGGTCCGGTCGATCATGGCTTCAGCGATGGGTGAAACACGCGATGGCTCGGTAGTTGACCACCCACCAACTCGATGCAATTGAGCCCGATGAAACTCTCCACGGCCTGTTCGATCTATCGACTGGCTCTGCGGAGACCATATCCGAGTGCGATAGCAGCGATCCTGCGGCCGAAGTCTTGATGGTCGATGGGCCTCACAGCCCACCTGGTTTCCACCGCGAAGGCGGCGGAGACGGAGGCGGCGATCCGTCGCACGTCCACGAGGAATACCGACCCGAGCCCCTCTCTTCTCAACAGAGGGAAGAACTTCGTCGCCGCAACATGGATGCACTCCACACGCCCATCATTGGAGAAACCCCCGAAGCTCGGGCCTTGGAGGAGGTGCGCTTAGATAATCTGGCTGAGCGCACTCGATTGGATAACCTCCAGCGGGCCCTCGATGAGCGCGCTGAGGAGCGGATCCATGAGTCCAGTCGACGACAACTTTTTCCGCCTCCACCTAAGGTATACTGCACTCCGATTCAGAATCTCACAGCTGCAGCCCGCATTGCAGAGTTGATCCAACCTTCACAGTCAGAAGCTGGCAGAGGGTTGATGCAAATCTGGGCCCTGCTCAGGGCGGCAGGAGAGCAGAATACAGCAGTATCTCAGTCGCGGAACAAGATTCACAGCAGATCCGTTGCAGCGGACACGGTTCAGTCATCTCATAGCCCCAGATTGCCTCCGCGGCGTGAAGGGCCTGGGCAATATGATCATCCACTCGACCGTGACAATCGCCGTCGAGGACCCACGCCTCCCCCGAGGAGTGCGTCGTATGTGCCTCGGCGGAATGATGACAGGCGCCGCCATAGTGGTGAGCGCAGAGCTTCAGTCGACCCAAGGGAACCGGGCTTTGACGCGAGTTCTATCCTCGTTCAAGGCCTGGTCGATCGAAACAGGGTGTACAGAGAAGACCCAGGCAGAGACCGTCCAAGTGGCAACCGAGTGCATGTTTCTGGTCCTGAGTGTTTTAGCAGAGCCATCAGGGTAGCAGTGATTCCTCCCAACTTCAGGTTGGCGTCCGGTGTCAGTAAGTTCACCGGGGAATCCAAGCCTGAAACTTGGCTTGAAGATTAACGAGTGGCTGTGCAGATTGGAGGCGGCAACGACGAGATAGCGATGAAGCGTCTCCCTCTTATGTTGGAAGGATCGGCCCGAGTATGGCTGACTCAATTGACTCCAGGCAGTATTCACAGTTGGGAAGAGCTATCCCGAGTGTTCGTGAGAACCTTCGAGGGCATGTGCAAGTGACCAGCAGGTTTGCCCAAGCTGCATCATTGTGTGGAGAAGCCGAATGAGACTTTGAGGGAGTTCATCCAGAGATGGTCCACTTTGCATCACACCGTAGAGAATGTTTCAGAGCATCAAGCTGTATGTGCTTTCAAGGAAGGGGTCAAATACAGGGAGTTGGTCTTGAAATTCGGTCGAACTGGAGATATGACTCTGGCTCAAATGATGGAGATAGCCACCCGGTACGCTAACGGGGAAGAAGAGGATCAACTCCATAGCGGGAAGAGCAAACTAGTCGGTCAAGAGGCCGGTGGAGGTAACTCTAGTCGGAAGCAGAATCGTAAAGCCGAGCCAGCAGCACCTGGAGAGATCACAGAAGTGAATCAAGGAAAGTTTAAGGGAAAACCTAAGGGGCCCTGGCCCCCTAAGAAGGTGAAGGATAAAGAAGGGAATGATGTGCTAGATTTTCCATGCCACATCCACACGAAGAAAGATGAGGAAGGTAATCTGATTTACCTGAAGCATACCACTCGGCAGTGTCGACTCCTAATCCAGCAGTTCCGAGAGAAACCACCAAATGAGAAGGAGAATGAGTCGGACAAAGACGAGGATGAAGAGGAAGATGATGGTTATCCCAAAGTCAATTCCACTCTGATGATTTTTGTTGATGTTGAAAGCAAGAGTCGATTGAAGCTCATCAACAGAGAAGTGAACATGGTCGCCCCTACAGAGAAGACCACCTATCTGAGATGGTCTCAGACAACCATCACGTTCGACCAGTCGGACCATCCCGCTCGTGTAGCCATCCCTGGGAGGCATGCACTGGTGGTCGACCCTATGGTTGGGGGCACTCGACTGACCAAAGTACTGATGGACGGCGGCAGTGGCCTGAACATCCTTTACGCTAAAACCTTGAAGGGGATGGGCATTCCGATGTCCAAACTTAGCGAGAGCAACATGAGTTTCCATGGTGTTATCCTTGGGAAGAAAGCTGAATCACTCGGCCAGATCGCCCTTGACGTGGTTTTCGGTGATTCCAAGCATTACCGTAAGGAGAAGTTGACATTTGAAGTCGTGGATTTCCAGAGTGCCTATCATGCCATTTTGGTAGGCCAGCCTATGCACATTTTATGGCTCGACCATGTTATGCGTACCTCAGACTGAAGATGCCTGTCCCCAAAGGTGTGATCACAGTAACTAGCAATCGGCAGAAGGCAGAGGAATGCTTTCAGAAAGGTTCCAAGATCACCAACGCTCAGATGGCAGCGGTCGAATTGCAAGAGTATCAGAAGAGTGCAGATCCGAGTGATTTGCTCCGAGCCAAGAAGCCCGCTACAAACTCTGCATTTCAGTCGACTGGTGAAACGAAGCCGATTCATATTCACCTGACCAATCCCAACGCTGCGCCGACCCATATTTCAATGACGCTCGACAGCAAATAGGAAGAAGCGCTCATCCAGTTCCTCCGTGAGAACTGGGACATCTTTGCATGGAAACCCTCTGACATGCCAGGTGTACCCAGGGGACTAGCTGAGCACCGTTTGTGTGTCGACCCCAAGGTAAAACCCGTCAAAGAGCACCTTCGGTGGTCCACCGTCTAGAAGAGAAAGGCAATTGGCGAAGAAGTGGCTCGGTTGTTGGCAGCAGAATTCATCCGTGAAATCTACCACTCCGAGTGGTTAGCCAACGTAGTCATGGTCCCCAAGAAGGACGATTCACTTCGTATGTGCATTGATTTCAAGCATATCAATCGAGCCTGCCCGAAAGATCACTTCCCTCTCCCCCGCATCGATCTGCAGGGTGCGAGCGCTTGTCTTTCTTAGATGCATATTCCGGATACCATCAGATCCGACTGTATGGTCCCGATGAAATAAAAACAGCCTTCATCACCCCATTCGGGTGCTTTTGCTATGTCACCACGCCTTTCGGTTTAAAAAATGCCGGAGCCACATTCATGAGAATGATTCAGAAGTGCCTGCTCACTCAAATCAGTTGGAATGTGGAAGCGTACATGGATGACATTGTGGTCAAGTCTCGCAAAGGTTCCGACCTACTGACTGACCTTGCAGAAACCTTTGCCAACCTGACGAGGTACGATATCAAGCTTAGTCCATCAAAATGCACGTTCGGAGTTCCAGGAGGAAAGTTACTCGGCTTTCTCATTTCCGAACGAGGGATCGATGCTAATCCAGAAAAAGTTGATACAATCCTCCGAATGAAACGCCCCGTGCGGGTGGATGACATTCAAAAGCGGACTGGTTGTCTGACTGCCCTGAGTCGATTCATTTCTCGTCTCGGTGAAAAGGCATTGCCTCTTTACCGACCGATGAAGAAGTCTGATAAGTTTGAGTGGACTGATGAAGCTGATGCAGCGTTTGCAGAGCTCAAAACCCTGCTTTCCACCCAGCCGGTGCTCGCTGCGCCAATCAGCAAAGAGCCTTTACTGCTTTACATTGCAGCCACTGGACAAGTTGTCAGCACGGTACTCATGGTCGAGCGAGAAGAAGAAGGAAAAGCTTACAAGGTTCAACGCCCAGTCTATTATCTCTCTGAAGTTTTGACTCCATCCAAGCAACAATACCCACATTATCAGAAGCTTGTCTATGGAATATACATGACCATGAAGAAAGTCGCGCACTATTTCTCTGACCACTGCATTACAGTCGTCAGCGACGCGCCACTATCTGAAATTCTGAATAACAGAGACGCAACTGGTCGAGTGGCAAAATGGGCGATAGAACTCCTTCCATTAGATATCAAGTTCGAGGCAAAGAAGGCCATCAAGTCCCAAGCAATTGCAGATTTCCTTGCCGAGTGGATTGAGCAGCAATTGCCGACTCAAGTTCACTCTGAGCATTGGACTATGTTCTTTGATGGCTCCAAGATGCTGAATGGTTCAGGCGCTGGAGTAGTTTTGGTATCCCCCCGCGGAGACAAGCTCAGTTATGTTCTCTAGATTCATTTTGATTCCTCCAATAACGAAGCCGAATACGAAGCACTTCTATACGGGTTGCGTATGGCCATTTCACTCGGCGTCCGTCGCCTTATGGTCTACGGTGACTCAGATTTGGCGGTCAACCAAGTGATGAAGGAATGGGATGTCAGGAGCCCAGCCATGACTGGTTATTGCAATGCAGTGAGAAAGCTGGAGAAGAGGTTTGAAGGTTTGGAGCTCCACCATATACCCCGACTGAAAAATCAAGCTGCAAATGAGTTAGCCAAGATAGGTTCAAAGAGAGAGGCCATTCCCCGAAACATGTTTCTGGAACATATTCATTCACCTTCAGTTCAGGAAGATCCTTTCACCGAAGAGCCACCGCAGCCCAAGAGCGCTACAGATCCGACTGAAGTTGAAATCCCAGCCGTGGTCGACTTAGTCATGGAGGTTTTGGTCATCACTCCCGACTGGACAGTGCCATACATCGCTTACATTATTAGGAAGGAACTCCCAGAGGATGAAGAAGAGGCTCGACAGATCGTCCGACGGTCTAAAGCCTTTACTGTGATAAAAGGATAGTTGTTCAGAGAAAGTGTGACTAGGGTTTGCCATAAGTGCATCACGCCAGAAGAAGGCCGAATGATCCTCAATGATATTCACTCGGGGACCTGTGGTCACCATGCGTCCTCTCGGACCATCGTGGCCAAAGCATACCGAGCCGGATTTTATTGGCCGTACACCAATGAGATGGCAAAGGAAATAGTGGACAAGTGTGAAGGGTGTCAGTTTTACTCCAATATGTCCCACAAACCCGCATCATCTCTAAGGACTATTCCACTCGTCTGGCCTTTTGCCGTTTGGGGATTGGACATGGTTGGAGGACCGGCAGGAGCGGATTTACCCATGTGCTGGTAGCAGTCAACAAGTTTACCAAGTGGATCGAAGCCAAACCCATCAAAAACCTTGAAGCAAGCACTGCTGTGAGCTTCATTAGAGAGTTGATATTCATATATGGTGTACCACACAGCATCATCATGGATAACGGGTCGAACTTAGACTCCGATGAGTTCAGAACCTTTTGCGCTTCCCAAGGCACGAGGGTTGATTACGCTTCGGTCGCCCACCCTCAGTTGAATGGACAGGCTGAGCGGGCAAATGGATTGTTTCTCAAAGGATTGAAGCCTTGGTTAATGCGTGACCTCAAGCACGCGGCAGGAGCTTGGGTTGATGAGCTCCCATCAGTGCTATGGGGGCTGAGGACAACTCCCAATCGGCCGACTGGACGGACTCCATTCTTCTTAGTCTATGGGGCCGAAGCCGTTTTGCCGAACGATTTGCTCCATAACGCTCCCCGAGTCGAACTCTTCTCAGAAGAGGAAGCAGAGCAAGCTCGACAAGATGCAGTCGACCTCCTGGAGGATGAAAGAGAGATGGCCTTGATCCGGTCGACCATTTATCAGCAAGACCTGCGTCGATTCCATGCCAGGAACGTAAGGGGTCGGGCATTCCAGGAAGGAGACTTGGTCCTCCGAGTGGATCAGCAGAAGCCACACAAGCTCGTCCCCGCTTGGGAAGGCCCTTTCGTCGTCACCAAGGTGCTCCACAACAGAGCATACCATCTCTTCAACATCGAGCACAACAAAGATGAACCACGCGCCTGGAATGCGGAACTGCTCCGCCCCTTTTACTCTTAAGTGTTTAGACTGATGAGATGTAATAAGAAGTACCTCTTAGTTTATTTATCAAAAGACATCATTTTACAGTCTTCTGAATAATTGTTGTTTATTTCTTTTGTATGTGTTGCCTTAGCAGCGAATCTGTTTCGCCTAAGATGAAGTTATAAAAATCCTACCGAGTGAAGAGTCCGCCTCCCACTCGGGGGCTTAGCTGCAGCCCAGTGCTCGCCTAAGTTTGTAAAATCTTACCGAGTGGTGAGTCCGCCTCCCACTCGGGGGCTTAGCTACAGCCCAGTGCTCGCCTAAGTTTGAAAATTCCTATCGAGTGGAGAGTCCGCCTCCCACTCGGGGGCTTAGCGGCAGCCCAGTGCTCGCCTAAGTTTGTAAAATCCTACCGAGTGGTGAGTCCGCCTCCCACTCGGGGGCTTAGCTGCAGCCCAGTGCTCGCCTAAGTTTGTAAAATCCTACCGAGTGGTGAGTACGCCTCCCACTCGGGGGCTTAGCCG
>NC_041385.1:640763053-640763638 GCF_002162155.2 Triticum dicoccoides | reverse complement strand
GCCTAAGTTTGTAAAATCCTATCGAGTGGAGAGCAATCCTCCCACGCGGGGGCTTAGCTGCAGTCTCGTACTCGCCTAAGTTTGAAAAAATCCTACCGGGTGGAGAGCGATCCTCCCACTCGGGGGCTTAGCTGCAGTCCCGTACTCGCCTAAGTTTGAAAAAATCCTACCGGGTGGTGAGCAAACCTCATACTCGGAGGCTTAGCTGCAGTCTCGTACTCGCCTAAGTTTGAAAAAATCCTGCCGAGTGGAGAGCAATCCTCTCACTCGGGGGCTTAGTTGCAGTCCCGTACTCGCCTAAGTTTGAAAAAAAATCCTACCGAGTGGAGAGCGATCCTCCCGCTCGGAGGCTTAGCTGTAGCCCAGTGCTCGCCTAAGTTCAAAAGGCCTTACCAGGTGGTAGACAGGAACGTCAAGACCATTGCTGAGTGCCTTGCTGATGAGCTGATCAATGCTGCTCAAGGATCACCCGATCGGTCGACTGGAACATGAAGACCATTGCTGAGTGCCTTGCTGATGAGTTGATCAATGCTGCTCAAGGATCACCCGATCGGTCGACTGCAACGTCAAGACCATTGCTGAGTG
>NC_041385.1:640671629-640762630 GCF_002162155.2 Triticum dicoccoides | reverse complement strand
GCCGATGAGCTGATCAATGCTGCTCAAGGATCACCTGATCGGTCGACTGGAATGTCAAGACCATTGCTGAGTGCCTTGCTGATGAGCTGATCAATGCTACTCAAGGTTCACCAGATCGGTCGACTGGAACGTCAAGACCATTGCTGAGTGGCTTGCCGATGAGCTGATCAATGCTGCTTAAGGATCACCCGATCGGTCGACTGAAACGTCAAGACCATTGCTGACTGCCTTGTTGATAAGCTGTTCAATACTACTCAAGGATCACCCAACCGATCGACCGGAACGCAAGACCATTACTGAAATGCCTCCCTGATAAGCTGACCAATGTTGCTCAAGGATCACCCGATCAGGCGACTGGCCCTCCTCTTCCAGAAGCTGCATCAAGCAAACAGACAACAGTTCGAGAGAAAAGCGGATTTCGTTCGAAGACAGACGCAATATATGAGATGATAAATTCGAAGGTTCTTAACCGCAGAATAAAGTGCTTGGGCATCAGGCTCAAAGGAGTTTTACGGTTACAAATCCACTCGGCATTCCGAGGCAAATAAAAGCGGTGGCATAATGTTTTTTAATCACTCGGTGGGAGAAGGACTGGCCGGGTCACAGAAGCTGTCGAGATCGATGCTATCGGCGATGCGAGTGGCTGCCTCGAGGAAAGTGTCCATGAAGTCCTGGAAGGAATGCTTCTTAGTGTTTGCCACTTTGAGAGCTGCCAGCTTGTCTTCCTTAGCTTCCTTGCAGTGCACTCGAACCAAAGACAAGGCGACATCAGCACCATAGCGGGCTGAAGATTTCTTCCACTCTTGCACTCGGCCTGGAATCTGATTCAGCCGAGTCATCAAGGACTCAAGGTCTTGAGACGTTTCCGCCTGAGGCCAGAGTTCGGCGTCCACTCGGGCCATCGCCGCCTTCAGCCGAGCCAGATAGTCGACTGCACCGTCCAAGCGTGATTCCAGTCGAAGCAAGTTCATCGCAACTTCATCTTTCATGGGACAGTTGATGGGGTCGAGACCTGTCTCGACCCGTCCAGTTTCGGCTTCAAAGTCCTGACAGAGTTCTGTTCCATCACAACAAACAATGAGATGACAGTATTATAAATTTCAGTCGACGACATTTATCTAACTGAACAGTCATACCTTCAAGCTTCAAGATGAGCTTCGCCGCAAGTTGTTCCAAATGAGACTCTAGCTTTCCCGTCTTGGTCCTGAGACCATCAACTTCAGCGGTCAGGTTCTCCTTGTCCTTCCTCAGTTGTTCGACTTCACGATTGGCGTCCGAGACGGCCGTCTTCAATTTCGCGTTCTCGTCCACCAAATTGCCGACTGAAGCCAGCTTCTGGTCCGCAAGCTTCGTCTTCTCCCGTGCTTCCTTTTGAGCAGCTGCCAGATCCAGATCCATCTGCTCTAAAGCTTCCTTCATCCTCTCTAAAGAAACAACACTCTTCAGACGAGACTGAATTTGGCGATTTTCACTACGCACATCTGCTTATGTGAAGTCACTCGGTTCAAAGAGACTGAAAGAAAGGCAGCGGAAAGTCCACCAGGCAGATGAAACAGTCGAATGGTTATCTCCCATGATGGCCGTTTCTTGTTGGCCACTCTTCAGATTCTTCCTCGCCAGTTCGAGGTCAAGTTCAACGCTGATATGCTTCTTCTTCAACTCGGTGAGCCGAGCTCCAAGATCACAAGACCTCTGCAGTCGAAAAGACAAACATTTCAGTCGACAGAAATAAGAGACAGTGAAGGAAAATATTTACTCTAAGACTACTTCCGAATCAAATATTCAATAGTAGTCTCAGGGACTACACCCAGTGGGTGCACTTAGCGTGCCCCCACTGGATCAGATCAATACTCAGCATGAGTTAAAAAAAGATAGAGAGATATATTATCAGACCCTAGTCGACTGCCAGTAGCCGACCGTGGTCTCGGGGACTACACCCAATGGGTGCACTCGACGTGCCCCCACTGATTCGGAAAGTGCAAAATTGAAGATCTCCTGAGTTCTAAACGAAAGAACACCCATTGGGTGGTTAGATATAAAGTAACGCTCAAAGGTTCGGTCGGAATTCTACTGACCTGGACATTGGTCCGAAGGGCAGTGCTGGCATTGTAGGCTATCTGACTAGCTTCATGCATCACTTTCACCTGCTCCATGACAAGATTCGCCTGGCGAAGAGCTTCCCTAGCGGCACTCGGCGAGTCGTCCAGAGTTTGATATGCAGCAAAGAGGGATGGCTCCAGAGGGGTTGAAGCAGTTGCCAGATCAGATGAGTGGATTTGCACCGGTGCAGCGGGCGTCTGTGCAGTCGATCCAGATGGACGATCAGTCGTCAACGTGTTAGCAAACGTGACGTTAGTCCGAACTATCGCCTCAGGCGCCGGTGTCGACTGCGCCGGTGTCGACTGAAGGATTTGGACTTCAAGTCTCCTCCTGCTCGAACCTCTACTCTTCTTCCTCCTCTCTTGTAGAGGCACTTCTTCTTCTTCGTCGTCAGGAAGCACAACGATGTCTTGCGGAGCTACATAAGAAGAGAAGTATCAAATTTTTAGTCAATCGACCACCCACTCGGTTAAACAGAACTGGGTTGATGAACTCACCAGTGGAGGTGGGGCTGGAAGGACACAAGAGTTGGTCGGTCAGATCAAGAAAACCTTCAGTCGACTTACAGAAACACAAACAAGATACCCACCCTGAGGCAACGGGGACATCCATCTTGATTCGCGGCAATGTCTTCCAGGTCTTGGAGGGGACGACTTTAGGCTGCTTGGCCACCTTCTCCGTCGGCTCCGGAGTCGACGTCCAAGTGCGCTTTTGAGTACCAACACTCGGACCAACGCCGTTCCCGCGCCTGCCGACCGGATCATGCTGCTGTTTGGATCGACGTTCAGAGCGTGGCGACGAGTCGACTTCCTCCTCCTCGTCCGATTCCTCGCTCTCCTCCTCCTCCTCGCTTCCCTGAGAGTCCCACTCGGCACTATCCTCCGCGCTGTCCTCCCCCTCCTGAGCCTGTTCCAAAGCCTGTTCACCATTGGGCATCGAATGCATCTCAGTGAACACTTGCAGAATAAATTGGTCAAACAAGAGTCAGTCAATATCAAGTGTAGTCGGAGCAGGAATGAGAAACAGTTGGAACAAAAGCATACCTTGTCAGGTGGGTTTATGCTGCTAAAGGGAACGACTCACCTAGATCCTCTGGGATTGTCCTGATTGCCTATGATGCTCCTCAGCCACGAGGCTACTGTTTCAGACGGCAGTTCTTCAGGATGGGTCCGGGCGGTGTCGTCCGGCCCGGAATACAGCCACATTGGGTGATCGCGGGCCTAGAGAGGCTGGATGCGTCTACTGAGGAAGACCTCCAATAGATCCAGACCCGTAATGCCATCATTGATAAGCTGAACCACCCTATCCACCAACATCCTCGTCTCCATGATCTCGCCAGCAGTCACTTTCAATGGAGCAGGAGTCTGGACTCGGTCGAACAAGAAGTGGGGGAGACCGGTCGACTGACCTGGAGTCGCGACATCTTGGCAATAGAACCAAGTCGACTGCCAGCCTCTAACAGAGTTAGGAAGGGTCATGGCAGGAAAGGCACTCCCTTTTCTCTTTTGGATACCTAAACCCCCACACATTTGGATGACATGGGTTTTGGAGTCACTCGACTTTGCCTTTTTTACCGATTGGGAACGAATAGTGAAGATGTGTTTGAAAAGACACCAGTGCGGTCGACACCCCAAGAAGTTCTCGCACATCGACACGAAAGCGGCTAAATGCGTGATGGTGTTGGGGGAGAAATGATGGAGTTGAGCGCCAAAAAAGTTCAAAAACCCCCGGAAGAAAGGATGTGGGGGAAGCGAAAAGCCGTGGTCGACGTGGGTGGCAAGCAGAACGCACTCACCCGGTCGAGGTTGAGGACTCATCTCCCCCTTCGGCAGCCTCGCCGCTCCCTTCGTGATCAACCCCGACTCCATCAGCTCGTCTAGGTCCGCCTGCCGAATCGAAGACCGGATCCAATCTCCCTGGATCCAGCCCGGCGGCAGCCCCGCGCGCGACGACGACCCGCGTTGCTGCTTCTTGCCCTTCGCCACCTCCTTCGTCTTCTTTGCACGCTCTAGCGCCACCGTCTTGTCCTTCACCATGGTGACGGGGCAGCAGCGTCGGAGCGGAAGAGTAAGGTGTGGTGGAGAAGCGGAGGAAGAAGAAGGAAGAGAAAATGCACACAGTGCGTACGCCTCGGCCCGGTCACCTTATAAGAGGTCATTTCCGATTGACTGACGTGTGGGGCCGGACGATCCCGTCAAATCCCGCAACAGTCGCGTGCAGCGTACGTGGCGAAAAAGGCGGTGCGGGAATCGAGGAATCACTACTTATTCGCTCCGTCCGCTTCGGCACCCCCCATCTGGCGCGCTCCCCCGATATTTCGTATCCCGCGAAATTCGAGATACACTACAGACAATCGCGCCCAGGATCCCATGCTCCAAGACAACACTCGGCACATGAGATCAATAGTTCACTCGACTGTCCGCTGAATGGATCAAGGCGACTGAGTCGACATCAAATACCAACGCACGCGTTTAGACTTACAGAAAGCACTCTCGAAGTCCCGGAGCTCGGAACAGGTTCAATTTCAATCTACTTTGCACTCACACCTTAATCCATTCGGGGGCTACTGATGAGGATACAGACCTGGGGTAGGGTCATAGGCCTGACCTACACTCCCTACCCAAGGTCACTACCCCAGAAGATGAGAAGACCAATATTCCACTCGACGATGCAATCACTCGACCAGAATCCCTTACCTTCACTCGACCATATGGGAATCACTCGACTATGTCAAAGACCAGGAGTCGATAGGGCGTACAACGGCCGGGTATTCACTCCTTAGTCTTTATGAGCATTAAGAGTACTTAATGCTAGCGTTACCAGTAACGCCTCTTACTTTATGTACATTAAGCCTCTTGTAATGGAGGCGGGCTGGGGTCCTGGCGCACTCTATATAAGCCACCCCCTCCTCTGAGACAAGGGTTCGCACCCCCTGTAATTCAACACACATAATCCAATCGACCGCCTCCGGGCACCGAGACGTAGGGCTATTACTTCCTCCGAGAAGGGACTGAACTCGTAAATCTCATGTGTACATCTTCGCCATAGCTAAGATCTTGCCTCTCCATACCTACCCCCCTTTCTACTGTCAGCCTTAGAACCACGGCACCGTCAAACACTGTTTTTCATGGTGTAGTACCAGGTAAATCGGCATATCTTGTGGGCAAGATCGCTTTGCAGGTTGTGTTTGGAGATGAGCATGATTCCAGGTCTGAAACATTGAGCTTTGAAGTGGTGAAAATCCAGAGCCCGTATCATGGACTGTTTGGACGACCGGCTTATGCAAAGTTCATGGCAAGGCCTTGTTATATTTATTTGCAGCTCAAGATGCCGGGTCATAAGGGGACCATGACAGTTCACGAAAGTCATAAGATCGCTTTGGATTGCAAGGAAGGTGATGTGGCCTATGCTGAGTCGGTTTTTGCTACAGAGGAGTTGAAGTTTTATAAGGACAATGTTGATCTAGTAGACATGACCCCTCTGAAGAAGCCCACCACTGAGCATGACCCAACCCTGAAGTTTAAACCGGCTGATGAGACTAAACTTGTTGATTTTGTTCCTGGCGATTCATCCAAACAGTTTAGCATCAGCACCAATCTGGATCCAAAATAGGAAAGCGCGCTCATCGAGTTCATCTGTGAGAACCGGGACATTTTTGCATGGAAGCCTCCTGACATGCCAGGTGTACCGAGGGAACTCGCTGAGCAAACTCTCAATATTGATCCCAAGTTTAAACTGGTCAAGCAGTTCCTTCGCCGCTTTAACGAGGAAATACGCAAGGCCATTGGTGAGGAGGTAGCCCAGCTGTTGGCTGCTGGATTTATCATTGAAGTATTTCACCCTGAGTGGTTGGCTAATCTAGTGCTTGTTCTTAAGAAAAACAACACTTGGTACATGTGTGTGGACTACACAGATTTAAACAAAGCTTGTCCGACAAATCCTTTTGCTCTCCCACGCATTGATTAGATCATTGATGTGACGGCGGGTTGTGAGCGTTTAAGTTTCTTGGATGCCTATTCAGGTTATCATCAAATCAAAATGGCAGTTAAGGACCAGGAGAAGACAGCTTTTATCACTCCCTTTGGAGCTTTCTGTTATGTTTCTATGCCTTTTGGGCTCAAGAGTGCCCAGGCAACTTATCAGCACTGTGTGCAGAATTGTCTTCACACTCAGATTGGGCGCAATGTTCATGCCTATGTGGATGACATTGTAGTAAAATCCAGGAAGAAGGAGACATTGATAGATGATCTCAAGGAGACCTTTGACAATCTGCGTGTTTATAAGATGATGCTCAATCCGGACAAGTGTGTTTTCGGTGTTCCGGCAGGCAAGCTTCTAGGTTTTCTAGTGTCCAACAGAGGCATTGAGGCTAATCCGGCGAAGATCAAAGCGATTACATCTTTGGCTAAACCGGCGTGCATTAATGATGTTCACCGTTTGGCAGGTCGAATAGCAGCCCTCAGCCGGTTTATCAGCCGCTTAGGAGAGAAGGCAATCCCTCTATATCAGATGTTGAAGAAAACAGACACTTTTGTCTGGAGTAATGCGGCTGATGCGGCGTTGGAAGACTTGAAGCGGCAATTGGCTGAACCGCCGGTCCTTGCTGCTCCGGTTGACAAGGAGCCCTTGTTATTGTACATGGCTGCTATTGCCCGTGCTGTCAGTGTGGCAATTGTGGTTGAGCGCAAGGAGGCTGGAAAGGAATATCTGGTTCAACGACCAGTTTACTATATCAGTGAGGTGCTCATCGAGTCAAAGCAATGATATCCGCATTGGCAGAAGCTGGTATATGGGGTTTTTACGGCAAGTTGGAAGCTCAAGCAACACTTTTAAGGCCATCCCATCATAGTGGTCAGTTTTGCTCCTTTGGGCGATATAATCCAGAATAGGGAGGCAACTGGGCGGGTTGCAAAGTGGGCAATTGAGCTTGGTCCACATGGGTTGAAGTATATGCCTCGAACCGCCATCAAATCTCAGGCGCTTGTTGACTTCATCAATGATTGGACCAAGTTACAGGCACCAAAGGGCAAACCGGATAACACATACTGGACTATTCACTTTGATGGATCCAGGTAATTGGAGGGCTCGGGGGCTGGAGTTGTCCTTACTTCCCCTCAAGGTGATAAAATTCGTTATGTTCTCCGCTTAATGTTTCCTTGTACTAACAATGCAGATGAGTACGAAGCGTTACTCCACGGTCTCCATGTAGCCAAGGAAATGAATTTAAGCCGAGTACAATGCTTTGGAGATTCTGATCTGGTGGCCCAGCAAGTTTCTAGCACTTGGGATTCTAAGGATCCACTCATGGCGGCTTACAGACGTGAGGTGGATATTGTGGCGGGTCACTTCAAAGGTTATCAGGTTGAGCACATTGACCGGTGCAAAAATGAGGCAGCAAATGCTTTAAGCCGGCTGGGATCTCAACGTAAACCGGTACCACCCAATACCTTTTTAGATATCTTGCATAACCCGTCTGTTAAGTTGCCTACAGAGGAGGATTTAGCTGTTCCTAATCCGGAGGCCCAGTTGGTAGCCGCTTTACATGTAATTCCGGATTGGATGGTTCCATATTTGGCGTATATGAACCAGGGCGAGCTACCAGACGGTGAGGTTCTAGCCAGACAGATAGTCTGGAGTTCAAAATCCATGGTTATTCACAACGGCGAGTTACACCACTGCAGTGTTTCAGGCGTATTCCAGCGTTGTGTTTCTCCTGAAGAAGGCCAAGAGATTCTACGTGAGATCCATGAAGGGGATTGTGGTCACCATGCCGGTTCAAAGTCACTGGTGGCCAAAGCTTTTCGTCATGGATTCTATTGGTTGACAGCTCATGCTGATGCTGAGGATCTGGTAAAGCGGTGTGACGCTTGTCAGAAGTTTTCACGCCGAGCTCATGTTCCGGCTCAAGAACTACGGATGATTCCCATTACTTGGCTGTTTGCTACTTGGGGGCTTGATATGGTGGGACCTTTTAAGCAATCCAAGGATAAGAAGACCCACCTATTGGTGGCGGTTGACAAGTTCACTAAGTTGGTTGAAGCGGAGCCAGTAAGCAAGTGTGATGCAGCCACGGCGGTTCAGTTTATTAAAAAGATCATCTTCCGCTTTGGTTTTCCACATAGTATCATCACGGATAATGGCACAAACCTTTCTAAAGGTGAGATGGAGGACTTCTGTCAGAGAGAGCACATCCGGCTTGATATAGCATCTGTGACGCACCCCCAATCCAATGGTCAAGCTGAGAGAGCCAATCAAGAAATCTTGAAGGGTATCAAGCCCCGGCTGATGGTTCCTTTAAAGTGGACGCCGGGTTGTTGGGTGGAAGAATTGCCTTCTGTATTATGGAGCATCAACACCACCCCCAACAGATCAACGGGTTACACACCTTTCTTCATGGTTTATGGGGCAGAGGCGGTCCTCCCAAGTGATATTCGTCATGATTTGCCCCGGGTTGCCAATTATGTTGAAGCGGACAATGAGCAAGCACGCCAGGAGGCGTTGAACCTGTTAGATGAAAAAAAGGACATGGCTTTGGCTCGTTCGGCAGTTTATCAACAAGACCTGCGGCGTTATCACAGCTGCCGGGTTAAAACAAGAACCTTTCAAGAAGGCGACTTGGTGCTCCGGCTCATCCAGGATCACACCGATATGCACAAGTTATCCCCACCTTGGGAAGGGCCTTTTGTGGTCAGCAAGAATCTGCACAACAAATCATACTATCTCATTGACATTCGAGACAACTCACGTAGTTCTGAGGAGGAGACCCAGCGGCCGTGGAACATAGCTCTCCTTCGGCCTTACTATACTTGAGCCATAGGCTTCTCTTATGTACATATTTCGACAATGTATATATTATGATCAATATAATAAACCGGCATCCTTGCTATAAGCAGGGCTTCTACTATTTTTTCTCAAATATATTTTGAGTTACATGGGGGCTTCAGCTGACAAAGCGGAGTACTACCTGTTAAACCGGCTATCATGCCACAATACAGCTTGGGAGCTTCACACCCAAGGGGCCAAAGAGAGTATGGATGCTATGCACAGCTCAAACATAGGCACCCAATGAGCATAGCTCACAAAGTTACTTGGGGGCTCTTTGTGCACTGCAACAAAGAGTTTGAAAGGACCCTTGTAATATGCTATCAAGCACGGCTTGGAAGCCTGGTGTATTCACCTAAAACCCCGGGTTAACCTGCCTTCATCAAGTAAGCCACTCCTATCCAGGTAATCCTGGCACGACCCGCCGAACATTTGACAAGTCAATCTTATACAGACCCTGAACTTGTCAAAGTTAAAACGACGATTGGTTAGTTGGAGGTCCATCTTAAGAGGCTTTGCAAAATGGTTTAACTCAGTGGCCTGGCAGCCCATGAAAAGCCTCGAATTTGTGCCTGGCAGTCCTTGAAAAGCCTCGACTACATGGTTTTATTTGTTTTTGCCAAGTTTTTCACTTCTGTTAAAATTTATGTTAAACCGGTGTCAGTTGATCCGGTATGACTTTTCAGTCGTTATAATAACCCGGTGTTTGTTAACCCGGCTTGGCTTTCAACTACAAGTTGTCTGGCCATATTAATTATCACACCAGCGTTACAAAAACCCGGTCTAGCTTTGATTATATGTCGCCAGGTTGATCATCTGGTGTTCATCGTAACCCGGGATGAATTATTACACACCAGCATTGTATGGTGATAATTATCAATACTTAAGATTTGGGTTTTCACCCTTACTACATTCAATGTTGGTAAACCAACTTAGTAATTTAATATCACAAGTATGATTTATTTCATATTTTAATAATTATTCAGTCTTGGTAATCAACCAGGCTTTGTCTTGGGCATTGTGACCCGTCCGGCGGTAAACCGCCCGGACAATTTTTTGTATGCAGACATCAGGATCACATGAAATTATCAAAGTATAATCAAGCACAACAAATATCATGGCGGATCAACAAAGTCATGCATCAGTACCACAAATCAAAGTATTTTAACTAGCCTATTACAAGGCGCTTTGAGGCCCAAAATAATGATTGTTTTTACAGAACAAAGTCTGTGACAATAACCAGATTGCCAGATCAAGATTCATCGCCGGGTTGACATGATGTTGATGGATCTTCAGGCGTCGGTTCAACCTCCTCCTCTCCACCCAGTGGCTGTAAGTCAACGGTGGTCCAGTCAATCCGGGTTAAAGTTTGAAAGACAGCCTCTTCACTTATAAGATTCGACGGTTGAACGTTAGGAGCATAAGTGTGCTTACAAATTGGCGGAATAAGATTCTGCACTTCCTTCACATCAGTGTCAACTCGATGGTTGTTGGCATCATAGACGGACCGATGCGAAGTCAAATTCACCTCTTCAGCCAACTGACTTGCTACCGGATGCATCTCCTTGGTCAGAGCCTTGAGGGCTTCATTATCGAATGCTGATCCATTTTCTTGTTCATTCGGATAGACCTTGGCGATATCAACTGGATCCAGGTAAGCTATCCATGATTTGGCACGAGTCAGCGCTAGCAAAGCTCCCGCTCTGGCAGCTGATTGCTTCAACTTCTCTATCTGAGCAAGAGTCATTGAGAGCCTGGCCAAGGTATCCTTGATCAAGGTGGGTGCCGGTTTGTTGTATGAAGCTGCAGAGATGACTCGTTGTGCACCAGTATACAATTTCTCAATCAATGTGTATGCTGCCTTCAACTTCATCCGCATATCTGTGCCTAGATGAGCAATGCGATTACCTGAAACGGTTTTGAGACTTACATGTTAAACCGGCAGAGTTGAAGATACTTCAGAACAGGATATTATAAAGTACTTACCAAAAACTGCAGCTGTCATGGCGTTCACTTGATGTTTCAGCCCAGGCAGCTCTTCCTCCACCGGTTTAAGAGCTACTTCAGCGTCTTCAGCCCGCTTCAACAAAGCAGCCCTTTCAGTTTCCCAGTTGGTGCGTTCAGTTTTGAAGCTATCTTTCAGTTGTTCCATGGCTGTCAAAGCGCCCTTTAGCTCCTCTTTGGCTTTAGAGGTCTCTTCTTGCTGGGGCTTGATGTTTTCTTGAAGATTGGTGATTTGAGACTCTTTGGTATTTATATCAGTCTGCAAAAATCAGAAGAGGAAGCTGTTAAAATGTCTCTCAAAGTCCCAAGCACATAACAAGTTATACACTTGGCACTTGGGGGCTAATGCGGATTGCTTCTTAATACAGAGATCTTAAAGTCCCAAGGCTCAAAACAAAGTATTAAGCTTGGCACTTGGGGGCTAATGCACTATTGATCTGTTAAGTACACAGTAAAGATATTTAATAAGGACAGAAAGTCCCGGTTCATCTTATTAAGGTAAACCGGCCCTTGGAGGCTACTCCGTTGAAATGTTCTTGCTCTTTAAAGTCCCGATTCATCTTGCTCAGATAAACCGACCCTTGGGGAATATTCAGTTGAAGTATTCTTAAATATTACAAGACCCGGTTTGTCTTCAAGAGATAAACCGACCCTTGGGGGCTACAATGGAGTTGATATACATTGCAAGACAAAGATTAAAGTGTTTTAAGATTACCTCATAGCGTTCCTTCATCAAGTTCACCAATCCGGCCTCATAATCCCGGCTTGTGTATAGACGGTTTAAGTATCCGAAATGGAGTTCGTCGGTGCCAAGGTTCATGAAGCTGGATAAATCTGCCTTCTCTTTCCCCTTGCCCATAGCAGCAAATTCCTCCTTGGCAGTGTGCTTTGACAAGACAACTGGGTTGCCAGGGCTAGTGTAACCATGACCAGTGATAACAACATCATCATCGCCACCCTTTGATGGGGTTGGCGGATTGACAGTATCCCTGGCCGGGCTTGGCGCGCCTTTGCTTTTGGCTGGGCTTGGAGGATCAGCATGTGGAATGGCCGGGTTGACTTCTGGCGGTTCAACATATGTATCCTGACTTTGAGGTGCAGGATCATCAATGGCAATGTCAGCATCTCTATTACCACCTTCTGAAATTCTGTCCGGTTCAACCTCTTCAGTAGGGATAGTGGTCTTTGCTTTTTTGCTCAAGCGAGCTTTGGCGCTGTGATATTAAAACAAGGCGTCAGTTGGTAAACCGGCGCAAAAAGACAAAGTTAAAAACAGTATACTTACCCAGGGACGGTCTTGAGGGGAGGCATTTGAGTGGTTGATGAACCGCCAGATGATGAATTGTAAGACAGCTGGTAATTCGGATCAGACGGATTAAGTGGGTATCGGAAGCAACCCTTTAAGGGATATTTTTTTTCGGGAGAACAAGAAACCTCTGGACGACGCTTCCGGGTTGGTGTATCCGGTAAACCGGAGGAAGTGATTTGCTGGCCACTGTACCGGGTTGTGCGACGACTTTCTGTTTGATGTGTCTTCAAAGAAAATTGCGGATCCAAATGAGCAAGAGGGTGAGAGTACTTTACTTTCCGAACTGCACGGCGAAATCTTTGAACCGGCACAAGATCTGAATCAGAGGAAAGAGAGATTACCTCTACATGGTCCGCATGACTAGCCTCCGCATCATCCTGGGAATAGTCATTGTCAATAAGATGTATGAAAAATAAGCCAAGGGAGTCAAGTTCTACCTCTGGATCCGACTCATCAACGTCTTCAGGCGGATCAGAGGACTCGGCGGTTTTCTTCTTGGCTGCTTTCTTTGTGACTTTGCTGTTTGCACGAGGAGCCCTCACCGGTTTGTCTGAAGCTTTCCTCTTCCAGAAATTATCTGTGGCCTATAAAAGTAAACAAAGGATCATCAGAACAATGTTAAAGCGGTGATGGATTAATAAAGAGGGAAAAGGTAAACTTCTTACTGCTGGCGGTTTGTTGGAGGTGTAAAAAGGAGCCAATCCGGTCTTGCTGCATTGAGCGATCGGTTCATCTAGCATCTTCTTCATAGACTCAGTGACTTCATCATCAGTCAGTTCCATCTCATGATACCGCTGAGGGTCTTTGATGTTTCCGGTAAATTCATGCATTAAACCGGAGCGGCGGCTTAAGGGAAGAATACCCCATGAAACCCAGCATCGAACAAGGTCAATGTTGGTTAAGCCATTTTCCAGAAAGGCCCAGAGCTTAGCAAGTTGAGGTGCATAAACTTGTCGCTCTTTGGCTGTGAGCCGTGACGGCAGAGGATGGTTGTTGCTGAGCCGGTGAGCACAGTAACCCGGCAGAGGGTTTTCATCAGCACGTGCAGTGTTCAGACAGTAAAACCATGTTTGGTTCCAGTCCTTTGGATGGCTGTGGTGTTTGGCATGAGGGAAATCAACTTCTTTCCTTTTCTGAATTGATATGCCGCCAAGTTCAGTGTTGGGGCCATCAGAGAATTCGGTCTGGCGGTTTAAATGAAAAAAGTCTCTAAAGAGCTCAACAGTTGGTTCTTCTCGAAGGTAAACTTTGCAGAACACTTGAAAGTTGCATATATTGGATACAGAATTTGGTCCAATGTCTTGAGGATGGAGTTGGAAGCTGGCAAGCACGTCCCAAAAAACTTTGAACCGGGAGGGCTAAAACGCTGGTCTAGATGCTGCATGAACACAATCACTTCCCCGGCTTGAGGTTCTAGAGGGCACTCAGGGCCAGGAACTCGCCGATGGAGGACATCTTTTTTGGCTAAAGCGCCAGTTAAAACATACCCATTGAGCTGCGTTTTGGTGATCCGGGAAGGAACCTAGTTACATGCGGGACGCGGCGAATTGCTTGGTCATGTTGGAAGGTAAACTGAAACAAAACACGAGGGCCGGTTTACGATTCAAGGTTGATGTATACAAACTAGAGTTAAACCGGGTAATTATACATGTTAAACTGGCCATTGCAATGCAAGTCAGATGGCGGTTTAAGTGAGGGCTAATGGTACCAGGCGGGTTATGATTTTCTACAAGTTAAACCGCCTATGAGGGAGGCAACAGAGCTGAAATTCACTAAGTGTTGCAGAAACAAGTTTCACACAATGATGATATAATTTTGGATCTACCGTGGTTCAGTAAGGAAATTTTCCTGCGTCCTACAATGGCGCTAAGCAGAACAGAGAAGGTTCATATGGGATTTTTTCAGAAACAGCAAGAGGCTACAGTATGGCAGATTAAAACTATGGATCTAGCCGCAAAAGAAAACTATCAAGCCTAGCTAAGTTCAGTAAAAAGACCAAGGGAAAGGAAGAGAAGCACTGACGAACACAAATGAACGAAGATGAACATGACGCCCTAATGGAGATCTAGGGTTAAGGGAAGAAAACTCACCGGGTTCTCAGGAGCAGCGGAGGAGAGTGCCGATCTCTAGAGCATTTCAGGTTGATGCAGTGGCCTGGTTGATGCAGAGTTGAAGGTCGACGGCGGCGGCGGCGCTTGAGTTCGTCGGGTCGCGAGGAGGAAGACGATGCGAAGAGGCAAGGGGAGAGAATGGAAAGATGCCCCGGCCTTATTTATAAAGAAAGGGGATAAGTGGCAGGCGTGAGAATCGAGGAGCCTAAAGCGGCAAAAGAGGGCGCGGCTGTCGCCTCGATCTTCAGGATACCATTAATGAAGGGAATCTTTTTAATCTTTTTATACAGAGAAGACGTCATGATGATCCACTGCTGTGTCCAGAGGATGACGTCACGGCGGTTTAACAAAGTGTACAGGAGAAGACATCATGGCAGTTTACAGAAAGTGTAAGAAGATGTTCACAGAGTTTTTCTAAGTATTGAAGATTGACATGAACTGGTTCAAATCAATCTGGGGCCTAATGTTGGGGATATAACTACTGAGTATAAACCGCCCAGGAGGGGCCGGTTCACCCTCAACTACACTGAAGCCCATGAAGACCTGGAAGATGGCGCTTTAATGATAAAGCTATAGGCCCAAAGCCCAAAAGCGGATTAGGGCCAATAGTGTTAAACCGCCATAGTTGTATAACTTGTATTGTAAGTTAGGGAGGCAGAGACCGAGCCGGACACTTGTATGAGCCGGCCTCAGAACTCTGTAAACCGGCCGGGCGTCAACCTATGTATATAAAGGGACGACCCGGCGGCGGTTCAGGGACAAGAAACAACAACTCGAAAGCCAGGCATAGCGTGTTTGCTCCCTGGTAATCGAAACCCCAATAATCCCATCACAACTAGACGTAGGCTTTTACCTTCATTGTAAGAGGCCGAACTAGTATAAAACTCCCATGTCCTTTGTCCGGTTTAACCCCTTTAAGCTAACCTGTCGCGATGGCTCCACGAGTAAGTCCTTACACAAGCACATCTGACGTGATATTTCCACGACAGCTACCATTCATTCACCCATGGAGCTTAGATATTGAGTTTCACCCTGAATAAGAAGTCTGGCAAACTCCAAACAATGCCTTCAACAACGATATGATGTATAACATCACTATTGCCATGTAAAACTGACGTGGAGTTTACACTCTGGATTTCAAGAACCTGTGTGCACCAAACTTTAGTCACCCTGCATAGTTACCCACTTTCAACGAAGAAGTCACTGTTGCAAGCTAGATCGTCATCATTTTGTAGCGCTGGCCAATAGTTCATAAAGACTAGAGACGAAGCTCTATATCCACGGCTCTAGAGGAATAGGGTCACCATGGTTTAGTTTTCATCCATTCCCTGGGTCACATCGCTTGCATCTTCATCGTTAGAACTAGCATCTCTAGTGACCATCAGAATGATTTCTCCTTGCTCCCTTCTCCCATCCTCAGGTTGCTCCAGCGCAGTCCTTTGTAGAGCAACAACAACTTGTTCTAGCATTGCTAGATCATCATCATTTTGTAGCATTGCCCAATAGTTCATAAAAGAAACATTTTTAATACTAGCTTAAATACAAAAAAGCTTTATGTGTTGTAAATATGCCCTAGAGGAAATCATGTGTGATGATACTTCCCAATGTGTTTATCGATAAATATAGTACTTGAATATTATCAATGATGAATATAATTAAACAACTACATGACTTGTTTGTGAGATTATACATTGTATGATGATTGTTCTAAATGGTCCTTAGTCCAAAGGGTTGTGTGGACTCTTAACCAACTAGACTAGCATATGACACGGTGGATGGTTCGGTCTCACTGCCATGTAGCATTGGACGCTAGCCGAATAATATGGACTTAGAAATATCTGGTCGGATCCTAGAGTCGGGTCCAGGTCTAGATAAGGTTTGAATCAGACAAACCGAATTAGGGACTCAGTGAGATGTGGTCATCTGTTAGTCTCTGGTACGACATGCGTTATGTGTCCTAGACCTGAGGTCGGCGCATGGACTCGGGATGGTGACCAACTTGCTTTGGGCTGACCAACGCTACTCCATAACTGTGTAGTTATAAAGCCTGGTTTTGGACTTGTCCAGAACCATGCCACGAGACATGGTTGAGAAAGATGGGATTTGCCCCTCCAACTAGAGATATATACTTTGGGCCCTCGTGTGATCCGACTAGAATAAGCATGGGCATGCGACAGGGAAGTTTCAGCAGTCGGGATCATGGTACGAAAAATAGGCCCAGCTAGCACAAGGATGACCAGCTCGCCTTGAGCATGGAACCAAATACCATGAGGCAAAAGGTACAGAAGCTAATACATTATGCATGTTCATCGAACCAGCTTCATCGGACACTTGGAGTCGACACGCCTTGATAGAAGCCGCTACCCACTGGCTGAGTCGGATGCGATCCAACTCGTGACCAAGTGGACGAGAACCTAAACGTCACGCACTTAAGGGAAAGGAACTTGTGAGACCAGGTCTGACTTTGCTGGTCGGATGATATCCGACCAGGACTTGGATCTAGGCTGAGAAGACTTTGGGCTTTAGAATCCATGCGAAGCCCATGTGATGTTCCCGTGGCGGATGGCTATACATAGTAAAGGTGCGGCAGACCTTTGGAAAATGACCGCTTCAACACCGTCATTAGGACTTTGCATGTGTTGCAACCAGAGACCTCTACTCAGTCGCCTAGCTATGTGATTGGACCTTGCAGTCCTTGCACGACATTCCTCCTGCAAGTGTGGATACCATTAGAGGCAGTGAGCTTGCGCTGCTCCGGTGAATCTATTCATGGGATCTGGCTACCGACTCCACGAGGGAGACCGGTGACGAGAAGGAAATGACTATGGCGACGTGCTGCTCCGACTCTTCTTCTGATGCGAGAGACTTCGTGTATAATGGTAATATCATGATCTATCTTCTAAGCATGCTCCTATGTTTTGTGTGCAGTAGGATTATTTTTAGTTGTCAATAGTTGCTCTCCCCATAGCCCACCACTATCTGCTTGGATCATAGCTTAAAGTGGTATGCACCACACATCATGCTTGGTTCATAAGGAAATAAAATGGGGAAAACATGTATCAATTCTGGAAGTGAATCCGGATGGATAGGCTGCATAATCACATATCTAACCACTAAGCCAAGGCTCTAATTGCATGTGGGATATTTGGAGCTTTAACGAAGAAAGTTGTCAACACGTACAATTCTTGTACAAACCCAAATCCATTTTCATTATACGTATCGTAAATCATGTCTTGAAGGCCTCATTTATTTGGAGGACCCTGGAACCAAGTAATAGAGAAGACTTTATACTAGCAATTTTTTGCCAATGGTAGAGGCCTGAGACAGGGGGGCGTCCCCCCCTTCTATTCAATTTTCTGGCTGACGCACTTTCTTGCATCTTGTCTCGTGTTGTCCAGTCGGGCCATATCTCCACAGTGTCTTCTCATATTACTCTATAGGGTGTTACCCACTTGCAATACGCTGATGATACTATTATTATGGTGGAACTGAACGATCAATGTCTTAATAATCTCAAGTTTATTCTCCTCTGCTTCGAAGCTCTCTTGGGTCTTAAAATTCACTTTTCTAAGAGCGATGTCTTGGTCACTGGGTTGACCACCTCTGAGGCAGTGAGAGTCTCGCAACTCCTTAATTGCCAACTCGGCTCTTTCCATTTTAAATACATGGGCCTCCCTATTGCTCCCTTTAATCTGCATGCCAAAGACTTTAAACCTCTGGTAGCCAAGGTTGGTAACTGTTTCATGCCATGGCGAGGCTGATACAACTCTAATGCTGGCAAAGTGTGCCTAACGAATGCTTGCCTCACTTCTTTACCAATGTTCACTATGGGCTTTTATCGCCTTATAGAGGGGATGCATAATGGGTTTGACAAGCACAGGGGGTGCGTTCTACTGGAATTCTTCCGACAACCGTCGTAAATACAGGTTGGTTAAGTGGCAGTCCATCTGCCCCCTCCCCCCAAATCACATGGGGGGCTGGGAATTCTGAACACTTCCATCATGAATAAATGCCTTATTATTAAATGGTGGTGGAAAATCATGTCCACAAGGCCTGGTACGATGTGGTTCGCTATTCTAAAAGGAAAACACTTCCCTAATTGTAGCCCCATGTTTTCTTCGCCCTTGGGTAGGTCCTAGTTTTGGCGCGATTTGGTAAAAGTTAGAGATGTCTTCAGGAAACACATCAAGTTTGTGATTCGCAATGGCTCCTCGGTACGTTTTTGGATGGACTGGTGGTTTGGTTACGCTCTTTTGGCGGTTTCCTTCCCTGTTTTGTTTTCGTATTGTCCGGATCCAGAGATCTCAATCTCTGAGCTCTCCGACGTGGGTTGGAACTTGGGTTTCAGAAGATCCCTCTCTCATGAAGAGTTGGGACAGTGGCAATCTTCTTGTTGCTTGCTTCCTCGCTACTGTGGGATGATCCAAACGCGATAGTCAAATCAGAGACCCTTCAACGAAACTATGTGCGATGCATCAATCACAAACGATGATGTTATAAAACCGTCAAAAAAGATGCAAAACGTTTGCGATGCCAGCGACATCAAACACAGTTCATATTAGATTTGCGTGTTCGATGAGTGGCAAACGGTTAATCTAGAAGAACTGTTTGTGACGATGCAGAACAACAGAAACAGGCAGCAAGATGAGGGTGTGTGCTATATACGGCATGCAGTTCACTAGGATGAACTGTGTGTGATTAGGCAACACAATGGAAACGGTTCAATTGAACAAGATGTGTGTGATACGTGGCAAACAGATCTGTGATCAGAGATGTGTGCGAAGACCAATAATAACACAGATGATTGCTGCTAATAAGCCATGTGATTTGCTCGATCTACAGAAGAATAACATGTATATATATATAACTGAAAAAACATCCAATTACATAAGTGACTATACAGATCATTCGCACACACCTCAATAAACAATTGCATGCATTATAAAGTAGGAGAAACGACCGTGTAGTCATCTACTTCTTATGACGCTCACACCACTGCTCTATGCCTCGATCCCTCGTCTGGGGCAGGAAGAAGACACTTCCTCATGTGAACGATTCACCTGTACATCCCGTAGCTTGTGTACGCATCCTTGGTCGCGTACTTGACGTGTTGTTCATCCAGTCTCTCATGCCAGACACTATGCCAGGCGTTCTTGCCCTTCTTGCTCTCATCCTTCATCTTCATGTAGTAGGGATCGATGATGGTCGAGGAGAGGTCAACCAAGGAGTTCAGTTTGTTGTTGTCGCTGCCCCAGACCTTGTAGTGGTCCTGGATGTTGACAAGATTCGGGCATTTCAAGCCCAAAACCTTGAGCGCTTTTAGATCATTGGTGGTGTCCACCGTAGCAAAACTGTAGTCGGAGCTCTTGATAAACCTGGAGAAATGCTCGCAAGGACTTGTGGCCAGGTGGTAGTGGTAGACGAGGACGTCATGTCGCACGCACAACTGGGCGACGACAACCTTCTGATCGTGCCCGGCACGACCGATGGTGTAATCGAGGTCGAAGCCGACCACTTGGTACTTGTCCTCGGCAAGGAACTGCTCCATAGTTTGGATGGAGCTCTCCACCGAGACCAGATCGTTCGTGTACACCACCGAGAGGGCCTTCCCCCTCATGTGTGTGTCCACTACATGATGCATGGTGAACTGCCCGCCGTTGTCATCGTCGGCCGCTGGGAGCACCATTGGAGCCACGGGGAGCGCCATTGGAACCGCTGGATGTCCTCTCTGTATGTGTCGTCGTGGGTGTGCTTATTGTGTTGTGTGACGCGAGAGATGAAAGGTAAATGGCCGCAGGAATAAATGGGGGCCGGGCAGCCTGGATTCTCGGCGTGTCCGCATGGCAGTTTTTGCAGCAGGTAACTGCATCGTCGCGCCGCGCCCGGCGCAACCGCATGCGCACAAATGTGCGTGACCATGCGCCGGCCCCAAACACAGACAGCGCGCGTGTAGGGACGAAGGTAGAGCAACCGGAGGGACGCAAGAGCAGAGCACGCGTTGCGGGACATGAGCAAAGCGCACCACGGCCGCCTCAACCACAAGCAACCACATGCATAGAGCAGTCGAACACACAGGAAATGGTCACCTACAAGCCGGCTGACAGTTGCGTCGCTGCGTAGAGAGCGCCCGTGTGCTATTACCTCCGTCTTGGTCGCCCCCTTTATATTCCGTGCCATACTTTGCCCTTAAATTTAACCAACAAAATGTTAATGCATGTTATAAAAATTATATAATTGGAAACTATGTTCAAATACAAATCCAACTATATAATCTTTGGCGACATGCATTCGTATTTTATTAGTTAAATCCTACTTATAAATCAGGACGGGGGTATAGTACGTAATTAAATCACAAACATTTTTTATTAACCGTATGTGTATGTGGCCTTTAGTCCTCCTCTCGCACGTCTTGTCACCCCACTGCCGCGGGCGGTTTACAGCGCAAGCTTGCGCAGCGCGCGGGGGCGTTCTTTTGGCCAAACGGTGTCTCGAAGTGGTGCCAATGAATTATCGGTGAGCCCGTTCCCGCGCAACCTCGTAGGTTCCTGCGCAAGCTTCCCACCCGACTCGGTGAAATCCCCAAAAATCCCAATGCTTACTGGCCTCCAATATAAACCCTCAGAGCCGGCGAGTCCTGCGTCGCAATTTCCCCTTCCTCCCTATAGCTTATGTCGTCTGCTTCTCCCATAACTGCCAATGGCACTGGTCTGTCATCGTCACTCAGCCACTCCGCCGTCATCAGAGGACATTTCCAGCTGAGAGGCTACACCGCGGCAGCGCAGTCCTCGACATAGTGTAGTGCGTGTGACGTCCTTGTTGGGTGTGCGTGGAACACCCACCACACGCCCCATCGCTGCTGCCCGTCGGCAGCTGTTGCCGGCCGCCATTGCTGCCACACCACCTTCGCAAGCTAGGGCCATCGCCCGCTCCGCCGCTGCGGCCCAAAGGCGGGAGGTGGCCATCATGGCCGCCACCCCACTGCCAGCCATCGTGGCCATCACCCGCTCCACCACCGTGGCCCGAAGGCGTGAGGTGGTGGTCGTGGCCGCCACCCCATCATCGGCCGCCTTGGCCGCCAACCAACTGTCGCCCGCCGGGGTCATCACCCGCTCCGCCACCGCAGCCCGAAGGCGGGGGGCAGAGGTGGAGGCCCGCACGTACGTCATCGACCTTATGCACTACACTGAGTTCCTGCGGAAGGAGGAGGAGCGCCTCGTCGAGCATGCAAAAAGCCTTACCGCTACCGTGGCTACGGCACACGCCACCTCAGAGGCGAGGAATTAGGAGATCTACAAGGAGAAACACCGCCTCGTGAGGGGTCGTCTACAGCTGCAGAGGGCGTTTGAGGTGAGCGTCGCTGAAGGTGCAGCAGCGGCACGCACTGCTACGTCTTGAGCTTGCGTTGGTTTTCCTTGAAGAGGAAAGGGTGATGGAGCAAAGTAGCATAAGTATTTCCCTCAGTTTTTGAGAACCAAGGTATCAATCCGGTAGGAGGCTCCTCAGAATTCCCACGCACCTACACAAACAAACAAGAACCTCGCAACCAACGCAATAAAGGGGTTGTCAATCCCTTCACGGCCACTTGCGGCAGTGAGATCTGATAGAGATAATATGATAAGATAAATATTTTTGGTATTTTTATGATATAGATAGGAAAAGTAAAGATGCAAATAAAAGTAGATGGTAAACTTATATGATAAAAGATAGACCCGGGGGCCATAGGTTTCACTAGTGGCTTCTCTCAAGATAGCATAAGTATTACGGTGGGTGAACAAATTACTGTCGAGCAATTGATAGAAAAGCGCATAGTTATGAGATTATCTAGGCATGATCATGTATATAGGCATCACGTCTGTGACAAGTAGACCGACTCCTGCCTGCATCTACTACTATTACTCCACACATCGACTGACTCCTGCCTGCATCTAGAGTATTAAGTTCATAAAGAATAGAGTAACGCATTAAGAAAGATGACATGATGTAGAGGGATAAACTCATGCAATATGATATAAACCCCATCTTTTTATCCTCGATGGCAACAATACAATATGTGCCTTGCTGCCCCTGCTGTCACTGGGAAAGGACACCGCAAGATTGAACCCAAAGCTAAACACTTCTCCCATTGCAAGAAAGATCAATCTAGTAGGCCAAACCAAACTGATAATTCAAAGAGACTTGCAAAGATAACTTAATCACACATAAAAGAATAGAGAGGAGATTCAAATATTTCTCATAGATAAACATGATCATAAACCCACAATTCATCGGATCTCGACAAAAACACCACAAAAAGAATTACATCGAATAGATCTCCAAGAAGATCGAGGAGAACTTTGTATTGAGATTCAAAGAGAGAGAAGAAGCCATCTAGCTAATAACTATAGACCCGAAGGTCTATGGTAAACTACTCACAACTCATCGGAGATGCCTTGGAGATGATGTAGAGGTCCTCCGTGGTTGATTCCCCCTCCGGCGGAGCACCGGCGAAGGCTCCAAGATGGCATCTTACGGGTACAGAAGGTTGCGGTGGTGGAATTAGGTTTTCGTGGTCGCTTCTGATGGTTTCAGGGTACGTGGATATATATAGGAGGAAGAAGTAGGTCGGTGGACGCTCGAGGGGCCCACGAGGGTGGGGGCGCGCCCACCCCTAGGGGGTGCGTCGGGCACCCTCGTGGCCGCCTCCTCTGTTGCTTGACATCCACTCAAAGTCCCCTGGATCACGTTTGTTCCAAAAAGATTGCTCCCGAAGGTTTCATTCCGTTTGGACTATGTTCGATATTCCTTTTCTTCGAAACACTGAAATAGGCAAAAAAACAGCAATTTGGGCTAGGCCTCCGGTTAGTAGGTTAGTCCCAAAAATGATATAAAAGTGTAAAGTAAAGCCCATAAACATCCAAAATGGGTAATATAATAGCATGGAACAATAAAAAATTATAGATACGTTGGAGACGTATCAAGCATCCCCAAGCTTAATTCCTGCTCGTCCTCGAGTAGGTAAATGATAAAAACAGAATTTTTGATGTGGAATGCTACCTAGCATAATTCTCAATGTAATTTTCTATATTGTGGCATGAATGTTCAGATCCAAATGATTCAAAATAAAAGTTCATATTGACATAAGAAATAGTAATACTTCAAGAATACTCAAAGCAATCATGTCTTCTCAAAATAACATGGCTAAAGAAAGTTATCCCTACAAAATCATATAGTCTAGTTGTTGCTCTATCTTCATCACACAAAGTATTTAATCATGCCCAACCCTGATGACAAGCCAAGCAATTGTTTCATACTTTAGTAATCTCAAACTTTTTCAACTTTCATGCAATACATGAGCATGAGCCATGGACATAACACTATATGTGGAATATAATGGTGGTTGTGCAGAAGACAAAAAAAGAGGAAGATAGTCTCACATCAACTAGGCGTATCAACGGGCTATGGAGATGCCCATTAATAGATATCAATGTGAGTGAGTAGGGATTGCCATGCAACGGATGCACTAGAGCAATAAATGTATGAAAGCTCAACAAAAGAAACTAAGTGGGTGTGCATCCAACTTGCTTGCTCATGAAGACCTAAGGCATTTTGAGGAAGCCCATCATTGGAATATACAAGCCAAGTTCTATAATGAAAAATTCCCGCTAGTATATGAAAGTGACAATATAGGACACTCTCTATCATGAAGATCATGGTGCTATTTTGAAGCACAAGTGTGGTAAAAAGGATAGTAGCATTGTCCCTTCTCTCTTTTTCTCTCATTTTTTTATTTGGTGGGCTCTTTGGCCTTTTTTTATAAAGTCTGAAGTCTCATCCCGACTTGTGGGGGAATCATAGTCTCCATCATCCTTTCCTCACCAGGACAATGCTCTAATAATGAAGATCATCACACTTTTATTTACTTACAACTCAAGATTACAACTCGATACTTAGAACAAGATATGACTCTATATGAATGCCTCCGGCGGTGTAACGGGATATGCAATGAATCAAGAGTGACATGTATAAAAAATTATGAAGGTGTCCTTGCCACAAATACAATGTCGACTACATGATCATGCAAAAGCAATATGACAATGATGAAGCGTGTCATATAAACGGAACGGTGGAAAGTTGCATGGTAATATATCTCGGAATGGCTATGGAAATGCCATAATAGGTAGGTATGGTGGCTGTTTTGAGGAAGGTATATGGTGGGTGTATGGTACCAGCGAAAGTTGCACGGCACAAGAGAGGCTAGCAATGGTGGAAGGGTGAGAGTGTGTATAATCCATGTACTCAACATTAGTCATAAAGAACTCATGTACTTATTGCAAAAATCTACAAGTCATTGAAAACAAAGTACTACGCGCATGCTCCTAGGGGGATAGATTGGTAGGAAAAGACCATCGCTCATCCCCGACCGCCACTCATAAGGAAGACAATCAATAAATAAAATTGTGCTCCAACTTCATCACAAAGCGGTTCACCATACGTGCATGCTACGGGAATCACAAACTTCAACACAAGTATTCTTTAAATTCATAATGACCCAACTAGCATGTCTCTAATATTACCACCTCTATATCTCAAAACAATTATCAAGTATCAAATTGATCATAGCATCCAATTCCCTTTCTATGATAGTTTTTATTATACCCAACTTGGATGCCCATCACTCTAGGACCAATTTTATAACCATAGCAAATACCATTGTGTTCCAAGAGACTCTCAAAATAATATAAGTGAAGCATGAGATATTAAAAATTTCTACAATTAAGCCACTGCCGTTCTCTAAAAGATATAAGTGAAGCACTAGAGCAAAGATTATCTAGCTCAAAAGATATAAGTGAAGCACATAGCGTATTCTAATAAATTCTAAATCAAGTGGGCTTCTCCAAAAAGGTGTGTACAACAAGGATGATTGTGGTAATATGAAAAGCAAAGACTAATATCATACAAGACGCTCCAAGCAAAACACATATCATGTGGCGAATAAAAATATAGCTCCAAGTAAAGTTACCGATAGACGAAGACGAAAGAGGGGATGCCTTCTGGGGCATCCCCAAGCTTAGGCTCTTGGTTATCCTTGAATATCTTGGGGTGCCATGGGAATCCCCAAGCTTAGGCTCTTGCCACTCCTTATTCCATAGTCCATCAAATCTTTACCCAAAACTTGAAAACTTCACAACACAAAACTCAACAGGAAATCTCATAAGCTCCGTTAGTGCAAGAAAGAAAAACCACCACATAAGGTACTGTAATGAACTCATTCTTTATTTGTATTGGTGTTAAACCTACTGTATTCCAACTTCTCTATGGTTCATAACCCTTGATACTAGCCATAGATGCATCAAAATAAGCAAACAACACACGAAAAATAGAATCTGTCAAAAATAGAACAGTCTGTAGCAATCTGTAACTCTCTAATACTTCTGGAATTTTAAAAATCCTACCAAAATAGTAAGTCATGGGAAATTTTTCTATTGATCTACAGCAAAAAGAATCAATGCAAAAGAACATTACTGTGAATTACTAAAGTTATTTTCGTGCATGCAAAGTTTCTGTTTTCAGCAGAATCAAATTAACTATCACCGTAGGTTATCCTATAGGTTCTACTTGGCACAAACACTAATTTAAACATAAAAACACATCTAAACAGAAGGTAGATGAAAAATTTATTACTAAACAGAAGCAAAAACAAAAAACAAAGATAAAATTGGGTTGCCTCCCTACAAGCGCTATTGTTTAACGCCCCAAACTAGGCATAAAAGCGAGGATAGATCTAAGTAGTGCCATCTTTGGCACTCAATTCATAAGTAGCTCGCATGATAGACTCATAAGGTAATTTGACTTTCTTTCTTGGAAAGTTCTCCATGCCTTTCCTTAATGGAAATTGGAATCTAATATTCCCTTCCTTCATATCAATAATTGCACCGATCGTTGTAATAGGACATGAAAGATTGCACTCTATATCAAGAACGATAAAATCTATGGGCACATAATTCCTATTTGCAACAATAAGAACATCATTGATCCTTCCCATAGGTTTCTTAATGGTGGAATTCGCAAGGTGCAAATTTAAAGAGCAATCATCAAAATCATGGAAACCTAGAATATCACATAAAGTTTTCGGAATCGTGGAAACACTAGAACCCAAATCACACAAAGCATAACACTGATGATCTTTAATTTTAATTTTTGTAGTAGGTTCCCACTCATCACAAAGTTTTCTAGGTATAAAAACTTCCAAATTAAGTTTTTCATCATAAGATTGCATCAAGGCATCAACAATATGTTTGGTAAAAGCTTTATTTTGACTATAAGCATGAGGAGAATTCAACACGGATTGCAACAAGGAAACACAATCTATTAAAGAACAATTATCATAATTAAATTCCTTGAAATCCAAGATAGTGGGTTCAATGCTATTTAAAGTCTTGACCTCTCTAATCCCACTTTTACCAAATTGAGCATCAAGATCTAAAAACTCTGAATCATTGGGACGCCTTTTAACTAAAGTTGACTCATCTCCAGTCCCATCATTATTAAGATTCATATTGCAAAACATGGATTTAATAGGGGACACATCAACAACTTTTAGATCTTCACCATTATTTTCATGGAAACTAGAAGAGCACGCTTTTACAAAGCAATCTTTCTTAGCACGCAACCTAGCGGTTCTTTCTTCACACTCATCAATGGAAATTCTCATGGCTTTGAGAGACTCATTGTCGGGGGTTGGGTGCGACATATGCCAATGGATGGCTTATCATGGTGGGAGTGAGTAGAACGTCGCCGGTGCCTGGAAGCAGGATAAGGCGTAGACACGAACGCCGGCGCACTTTACCCAGGTTCGGGGCTCTCCTAGGAGATAACACCCCTAGTCCTGCTCTGCGGGGTCTCCGCATGATCACTAAGGCACAAGTGATAAAACGGTGCTCCTGGAGCTGTGTGCTAGAGGTAGATGGAGACACGGCTAGCTCTCTTCTTCCTCTAGGGTAGTGGCTAGTTCTAATGGAGTGGGAACCCTTTGCATGGGTGCCCTGGGGGTTTATATAGTCCTAGCCCTAGGGGTACAATGGTAATCTGGCCAGGTGCTGGACCCAGCTGCCAGTGTCTCCGGTTGGCGGCTTCTCCACCGGCCGCTGGGGCCTGCCACCTGGTGGGCCCCGCTGACTGGTCTGGTACGGAGCCGACAGGCTGCTCCCACCGCTGGCGGGTCTGATTGGTGGTTGTTCACTATAGCCGTGCTGCTAATGATGCAGGCTTGGTCAGTAGAGTGTGGCTACAGTCCCGCCGCCTGGTGGGAGATCACTATAGCCACACCATGTCTTATCTGGTTGATGGTGCACGGGCCCCGAGGGAGGAACTGGCCGCCTGTTGGAGGCCGGCCTCCCTCAGGTCCGGCTGGTCTGGCTTCCGCCGTCTTCCAGGCTCCCGCTGCCTGGTAGGGCCCGCCGCCTGCAGGCCGTACCGATAGGTTGTCGTGGGGAACAGGACTCCGCCTGTCAGGAGTAACGTCAAGGGGGGGAGTGACAACAGTGTTGCACCGTGCGGAGATCTCCGCCTTTACGGGGCACTGTAGCCATGCTAAGCCCAAGATTCGGGGGTGAGGGACTATGTTGTAGCCTCACCCTGTCTTGTTCTCTTGATGAGGGCACAAACTCTGAGGGTGCTGGGTGGTCGCCTGCTAGACGCCGGCCTCTCCGGAGGTCGTCTGCTAGGAGCCTGCCGTTCTTGGTGCCGTCTGTTGGTGCTTGGCCGTCTTCGGGCAGCCGGCTGTTAAGCCAGCAGGCCATCGGAAGGCGATGCTTCATCATGAGGTTTCGTAGGGCGAAGCCGGCCCAAAGTTTTGACAGGTTCAGGGGATCAGGTGAGGCTACCCGTGGCCTATTACTCTGACAGTAGTCCCCGAAGCTGGTGAGGCACTGCGACTGAAGGGTCGTGAAGTCTCAGCAGCTTCCCCTCCTGCCGCGCTATGAGAAAATGCTTGATCCGCCTTGTGACGCGCCGACTGCTGGAGTTGGTTTCGACAAGGCAGGATCATCCGCCGATTTCGAACATCAAGGCGGGAAACATGTGGCGTGCCTGCTAAGCTTCCCAGGCCCGCCGCCCACCACAAGCACGCCACGCGGTGTACGTTAGCCCGGCCAGCCTGCCATCCCACGCTCCTGATGGGACGTGACAGTGGGTCAGGTCCGCCACTACCGGCCTCGGCACGCGGGCGGATCCACTGCGGATGGGGCGGGCGGTTGTGATTCCTGTGGGTGTTATGGTGCAGTAATTCCATGCAGTAATCGGGGGGTCGTGGGGTCGTGGGCGCAGTTAATCCCACGATCCCACGCCCCGCCCCCTCGGTTTCGCAGCCTGAGGGCTATAAGTAGGGGGCAGGGAAGCGGCGAAGCACGCGCGCCCTCCTCCCTACTCTCTCTCTTCCTCCTCCCTCTTTCTCTGTCGCTGCTGCTGCTACTTAGTGCTCGTCGTGGTGCTGCCCGCAGTTCGCCGCTGTTGTGCTTTCTCCTCCCCACGTGGCTCCGCTCGAGGCCATGGCGCGCGAGAAGGGCGGCGACTGGGATGGCTCGACGGTGATCTAAGATCACCTCACCTTCCTCCAGAACACGCGTCGGATGCCCAATGCAGCATTCGTCAAGGTGCGGGTGCCGCCGTCGGAGGAGATCTCGCCGGCACCGCAGGGGGGCGAGCGGGTCATCTTCCGCTCGCACTTCTTCCGCGGCTTCGGCCTCCCGGTGAGGGGCTTTATCCGCTCGTTCATGGACTTCAACCACCTCCAGCCGCATCACCTGATGCCCAACACCGTGACGCTGCTCCACCTTCATCACAGCGTGTGATGGCTACCTCAGCATCCTCCCCACCGTCAAGCTGTGGGGAGCTTTCTTCCACGGCAAGCTGGGCACCTCCGCCAAGGAGATGACGGCCGAGTGCGGCGGCTGCATCGCCGTGCACCGGCCGACAAAGAGGAATGCCTTCCCAGTCATCAAGCTATCACAGTCGGTGAAACTATGGTAGAAATCTTACTTCTACATCGAGAACGTCGACCCGACAGTCGACTTCATCAACCTGCCGGCTTACGAGGCCGGCCCCCCTGTCGGGCTTCGGCCCAACAGGGGCTACAAGCCGAAGCCGGTGTCAGCAGACGCGGCTGCCGCCATCGGCCGGCTCCGGGTGCTCCAGGAGTCGGAGGGTCTCGTGGCATCCGACCTGCTCATCGCCTTCGTCGAGCGCCGGGTTCTCCCGCTTCAAGGCCGCCCTCATCTGATCTGTCGGATGAGCGGGCATCGCGGCCTGAGCAGGATGTGCACAAAGGAGAAGCCAACTGCTGAGGTAATGAGGATGGTGAACGAGATCTCCGACCTCAAGGTGTCGGAGGGAGCCTGGCGGTTTGGGAAGCGGCCATACTCCCGCGACAACCCGCCGCATGTCGTAAGTCTCTTAATTTCTTCCTTTTTGGCTATGGTTTTAGTCTTGTTCCTGGTGTAAACAATTCCTTCTCCGGAGCACAGATTTATATGTCTACGGCGACGGCTGCCATCATGTGGCCAGGTGGTGACTACCAGCCGGACCGGGAGGTGAGCGACGAGGAAGACCCCGACTTGGGGGCGGCCGCCTTGGAGGCCGATGCAGCAGGCGGTGGCAACGGAGCAGGCGCCTCCGAAGAGGGCGGCGGCGTAGAGACCTGCCCGACGACGACGACAATGAAGACGAGGCGCCCCCCTCCCGGAGCACTGCTAACACCGGTGCAGGCCCCTCTACAAGGCCGTCCGCCCGAGGCGGCAAGCGCAAGCGGAAGCAGGGCACCGCCCTGTTCGGCAGTGCACCGAAGAAGCCCAAGAACCCGACCGCGGCGACCAGGCGGAAAGAGGCCGCGGCGAAGGTGGCCAAGTTCCAGAGGCAACCGAAGGTGCCTCCCATGGTGTCAATGTAAGTATTCTTCTTATGTTTCCACTTCTTTGCCGATCTAGCCTAAAAAACTTCTTTATCTTGCCTTCTTATCTCAGGGCCCCGCTCAACCTCGAGAAGTTGGCCGCCGCCTCGGTCATTAGGTCGGCGGAGACCTCCACCACTACCCGGCAAATCAATCCGGCCGCCGACCTCCAGGAGGCGCAGGAGCGAAACGCACGGGAGGTGCACGAGGAATAGGAAGCCGACCGCCTGGCAAAGGCGGAGGCTGACAAGGCGGCGGCCTCTGCAGCGAGGAAGCTGGCGCAGGTGGAGGCTGACGCCGCGACGAAGGAGCGGCTCGCAGAGGCCGCGCGCCGCCAAGAGCCGCTTCTCGTGACTCCCCTGAACACCGCACCACCTCCACCAGAATTTGTGGCGACGACTGGGGGAGCCGGCGACGAGCAGCCGGTCATGGAGAGGGAGGGCGGAGACGTGGCCATGCCGGACGTCATGGTGTCGCCGCCACCGCCGACCGGTGGAGCGCATGACGGGCAGCCGGCCGCCCTGCCGGTGCCACCAGCTGGGAACGAGGTGGTGACGGACCGAACTCCTGAGGTCCGCACACCCGCGCCGCCGTCTTTCGCGGCCGCTGGAGGCCGTTGCCGCGAGCTCATCGGTCCCCGACACCGAGGCGACCAGTGCCGCGCCCGCCGGCTGGGTACACGGAGGCGGGACGGGAGCCTTGAACCATGCGGCCCTTGATGTCCAGGCGAAGCTCCGGGCTGAAGCCGAAGCCCTCAAGTGATGCAACGAGGCGTTCCTGGATTCGCGGGCAGCCATCCGAGTAAGTTTCTTACTTCACTTTTATTTTTGATCTTCTTGCTTCCTTCGTGGGGGCGCGCTAGCGCACCCACTCGGTGTAGTCCCCAAGTTTCAGGCCGGCTGCTGAGCAGGCGGTCCAGAACTTTAACTTGCAAGCGTGGAACGCTAACTTCATCTGACATCCCTTTTGCAGGATTATCACAACTTTCGCGCTTCCACCTTCAACTCCGGAGTCCGGGAGCTGGAGAAGCAGACCGCCCACTTATCCGAGAGCCGGAGTAAGTTTTGACTTCCTTCCTTCGCGAGGGCACGTTGGCGCACCCGCGGGCTGTTGTCCACGAGATTCAGGCCGACTGCTGAGTAGTCGGGCTGGATCTTTCCAATGACTTTATATTTGTTGATAACTTTTTCTCCATGGGAGCGCGATAGTGCACCCGCGGGCTGTAGTCCCCGAGATTCAGGCCGACTGCTGAGCAGTTGTGTCGGATCTCCCCGGCAACTGCGTCCCTTCTTAGTTGATTGACTGACATTCCTTTCTTCCTCCCTTTTTGCAGAGGCCAACGCCATCTTGCAGCAGCAGCAAGGCAAAGCCAACACCATGCTGCGCGGCAAGGAGGCGGAGTGTAGCAAGCTGGCCGAGGAGCGTAACCGACTGGTCACCCAGCTCGCGGAGCAATCAGAGGCCCTCAAAACGGCTCAGAGGGAGGCGAAGAAGAAGGAGACTGACCTCCTTGCTGATTTCAAGATCGAGTGCTCCACCTGGGCCAACAAGGAGGCGCAGATGACTGCGTGCTTCAGCAACATCGAAGACTTGGTCGACGGTAAGCCTCTTCTTCTTTTCTTTCTTGCTTTGAGTCGCCGGTCCTTATTTGGGCCGACTGCTGGCTTCTGACCTTTGGATTTTCTTGCCCCTCGTTCAAACAGACTTCTTCCCAGGCCACTTTGTCGCCACGAACCAGATCCTCAAGGCCCAACACCAGGAGCGGAGGGCAGAAGGCATGCAAATTGCCGCTGACGCCCCCCGGACCCTCAACGAGCAGCTCCTCAGCATCCATACCTGCCTTCGGCCTGCCCATCAGATGATGCGCCTCCTTCAGCGCATTGATGACCCACAAGTATAGGGGATCTATCGTAGTCCTTTCGATAAGTAAGAGTGTCGAAGCCAACGAGAAGCAGAAGGAAATGACAAGCGATTTTCAGTAAGGTTTTCTCTGCAAGCACTGAAATTATAGGTAATAGATAGTTTTGTGATAAGATAAATTGTAATGAGTAACAAGCAATGAAAGTAAATAAAGTACAACAAGGTGGCCCAATCCTTTTTGTAGCAAAGGACAAGCCTGGACAATTTCTTATAGTGAGAAAAGAGCTCCCAAGGACACATGGGAATTATCGTCAAGCTAGTTTTCATCACGCTCATATGATTCACGTTCGGTACTTTGATAATTTGATATGTGGGTGGACCGGTGCTTGGGTACTGCCCTTACTTGGACAAGCATCCACTTATGATTAATCTCTATTGCAAGCATCCGCAACTACAAAAGAAGTATTACGGTAAACCTAACCACAACATTAGACATATGGATCCAAATCAGCCCCTTACGAAGCAACGCATAAACTAGGGTTTAAGCTTCTGTCACTCTAGCAACCCATCATCTACTTATTACTTCCCAATGCCTTCCTCTAGGCCCAAATAATGGTGAAGTGTCATTTAGTCGACGTTCACATAACACCACTATAGGAAAGACAACATACATCTCATCAAAATATCGAACGAATACCAAATTCACATGACTACTAAAAGCAAGACTTCACCCATGTCCTCAGGAACAAGCGTAACTACTCACAAAGCATATTCATGTTCATAATCAGAGGAGTAATAATATGCATTAAGGATCTGATCATATGATCTTCCACCAAGTAAACCAATTAGCATCAACTACAAGGAGTAATCAACACTACTAGCAACCCACAGGTACGAATTTCTGGTTTTGATACAAGATTGGATACAAGAGATGAACTAGGGTTTTGAGAGGAGATGGTGCTGTTGAAGATGTTGATGGAGATTGACCCCCTCCCGATGAGAGGATCGTTAGTGATGACGATGGTGATGATTTCCTCCTCCCGGAGGGAAGTTTCCCCGGCAGAACAGCTTTGCTGGAGCTCTAGATTGGTTCCGCCAAGGTTCCGCCTCGTGACGGCAGATTTTCGTCCCATAAGCTTGCCTCTGATTTTTTTTCAGGGTAAAAGCCTTCATATAGTAGAAGATGGGCACTGGAGGGCCACCAGGGGCCCAGGAGACAGGGGGCGCGCCCAGTAGGGGTGGGTGCGCCCCCCACCCTCCTAGCCTGGGTGTGGGCCCCCTCTGGTAGTTTCTTCGCTCAATAATTCTTATTAATTCCAAAAATAACTTCCGGGGAGTTTCAAGATTTTTGGAGTGCAGAATAGGTTTCCAATGTTTTCTCCTTTTCCAGCCAGAATTCCAGCTGCCGGCATTCCCCCTCTTCATGGTAAACCTTGTAAAATAAGGGAGAATAGCCATACGTATTGAGATATAAAGTGTAATAACAGCCCATAATGCAATAAATATCAATATAAAAGCATGATGCAAAATGGACGTATCAACGTCCCCAAGCTTAGACCTCGCTTGTCCTCAAGCGGAAGCCGAAATCGAAAAATATGTCCACATGTTTAGAGATAGAGGTGTCGATAAAAATAAAATACGGACATGAAGGCATCATGATCATTCTTATAACAACAACATAAATAGATTTTATCATATGATTTCTTATGCTCAAGTAACGATCAATTCACAATGTCAAGTATGGTTTAGAAACTTCATTGGGAACTAACAAACTAAAATCTCAGTCATTGAATCAATTGCAATTTATCATAACATCAGAAAGAGTCAAGAATAGAGCTTTTCAGCAAGTCCACATACTGAACTATCATGTAGTCTTCTACAATTGCTAACACTCTCGCAGTACTTGTGGTTATAGAGTTTCAACCGGACACTGAGAAAGATAGGGGCTTACTGTGTTGCCTCCCAACATATTCACCTTTAGGTGATGTCAACAATAATAATTCATGTTAACTTACATCCAATTGGATATATATATATATATCAAGATCTTTCAAGCACGAGGAGCTTGCCAAAGGATAAAATGAAAAAGGGAAAGGTGAAGATCACCTTGACTCAAGCATAAAGTAAAAACATAAATTAAAAGATAGGCCCTTCGCAGAGGGAAGTAGAGGTTGCCATGTGCTTTTAGGGTTGGATGCATAAAATCTTAATGCAAAAGAACGTCACTTTATATTGCCACTTGTATATGGACCTTTATTATGCAGTCCGTCGCTTTTATTGCTTCCATAACAAGTTCGTATAAAGCTTATTTTCTCTACACTAATAAGTCATACATATTTAGAGAGCAATTTTTATTGCCTGCAACATGACAACTTACTTGAAGGATCTTACTCGATCCATAGGTAGGTATGGTGGACTCTCATGGCAAAAACTGGGTTTAAGGATATTTGGAAGCACAAGTAGTATCTCTACTTGGTGCAAGGAATTTGGCTAGCATGAGGGGGAAAGGCAAGCTCAACATGTTTGGAAGGTCAATGAAAATATACTTTAACAGAGATGTGAGAAAACATAAACCATTACGTTGTCTTCCTTGTCCAACATCAACTCTTTTAGCATGTCATACTTAATGAGTACTTCACAATCATAAAAGATGTCCAAGATAATATATTTGTATGTGAGACCTCTCTTTCCTTATTACTTCCTATTAATTGCAACGATGACCAAAACTAAGTTTGTCAACTCTCAACAACTTTTATGCCTCATACTTTCTATGTGTGAAGTCATTACTATCCATAAGATCAATATGAACTCTTTTATTCTTTTTATTCTTTCTACTTTCTCAAGATCATAGCAAGATAACAAAGCCCTTGACTCAACACTAATCTTTATTATAGATAGCTCACGGACTTTATTACATAAATAGATCACAAAGCAAAACTCAAAACTAATTGATACTAAAACTTCAATCTACTAGATCAAGGTACTACTGAAAGGATCGAACTAAATAAAAAGGTAAAGATAGGAGTGTGATGATGATACGATACCGGGGCACCACCCCCAAGCTTGGTAGTTGCCAAGGGGAGTGCCCCTACCCATGTGATTATGTCCTCGGAGGTGATGGTGGTGGTGATGATGATGGTGGATAATCGCACATCGAGCGTAAAAGCTCCTCCAACTTGCGGATAATGCCCTTGAGTCCGGCGATATGATCCTTCAACAAAATATTCTCCTATGTGAGATACTTATTCTATATGCGAGCTAACTCAATCATCTTGAAAGCTTCAATCTCAGTTGGAGTAAAGAGGTTAGGTAAGGGTTGAGGGATGTCTTCTTCTTTCACCGCAGGAGCTTGAACCTCCATGGCCTTCTTGATCCCTTCATCCTTGTTTATCTCTTCCGGTTCTTCTCTTTTCATCTCTATCTTCAACAGCCAAGCATCCTTGTCTTCATTGTTGAAGGAGGGCGACGTCATGGTGCTCTAGATCTGTAACAGAAACAACTCGAAATGAAAACAACGGATATTTGCGTGATACGGTGGTCAAAGCCTTTGGGAGATTATATAATGAATTTTTACCAACCAAAATACGTAACATGAAAGAAATCGGAGTCCGGGAGGCACACGAGGTGGCCACGAGATAGGGAGGGCGCGCCCAGGAAGGGTGGGCGTGCCCTCCACCCTCGTGGAGGCCTCATGTCCTTCCCAGACTACTTCTTTCTTTCCAAAATTCTTAAATATTCCAAAACGGATAAAAATTGCCATTAGAATTGTTTTGGAGTCGGTTTACTTACCGTACCACATACCTATTCCTTTTCGGAGTCTGGAACATTCTGGAAAGTGTCCCTTATGTATTCCTCCGGGGTTACGGTTTCAACAATATTAGTTTCAACATTGATAGGATTACCTGAGATATAATGTTTAATTCTTTGACCGTTCACCACCCTCAGACTTGTGCCTTTGAAGTTGTTGATTTTTATGGCACCAGAACGATATACCTCCTCGATAACGTAAGGACCTCCCCATTTAGAGAGAAGTTTTTCTGCAAAAAATCTCAAACGAGAGTTGAATAATAACACATAATCACCTACGTTAAACTCACGCTTTTGTATCCTTTTATCATGCCAGTGTTTGACTTTTTCTTTGAATAGCTTGGCATTCTCATAGGCTTGGGTTCTCCATTCATCAAGTGAGCTAATATCAAATAACCTCTTCTCACCAGCAAGTTTGAAGTCATAGTTGAGCTCTTTAATAGCCCAATATGCTTTATGTTCAAGTTCTAGAGGTAGTGACATGCTTTTCCATAAACCATCTTATACGAGACATACCCATAGGATTTTTATATGCAGTTATATAGGCCCATAATGCATCATCAAGTTTTTTGGACCAATTCTTTCTAGATCTATTGACAGTCTTTTGCAAAATTAATTTGAGCTCTCTATTGCTCAATTCTACTTGACCACTAGACTGCGGGTGATAAGGAGATGCGATTCTATGATTAACATCATACTTAGCAAGCATCTTACGGAAAGCACCATGAATAAAATGTGAACCACCGTGAGTCAAAAGATATCTAGGGACTCCAAACCTCAGAAAAATAACTTCTTTAAGCATTTTAATAGAAGTGTTATGATCAGCACTACTAGTTGGAATAGATTCTACCCACTTAGTAACATAATCAACAGAACTAAAATATGTGTGTAACCATTAGAGGCAGGAAAAGTTCCCATATAATCAAAGCCCCAAACATCAAATGGTTCAATAACAAGAGAATAATTCATAGGAATTTCTTGACGTCTACTAATATTACCAATTCTTCGACATTCATCACAGGATAATACAAACTTACGAGCATCTTTGAAGAGAGTAGGCCAATAAAAACCAGATTGCAATACCTTATGTGCAGTTTTATCTCTAGCGTGTCGTCCTCCATATGATTCAAAGTGACACTTGCGTAGGATCTATTCCTGTTCATGCTCTGGTACACAACGTCTAATAACACCATCTGCTCCTTCTTTATAAAGGTGTGGGTCATCCCAGAAGTAATGTCTTAAATCATAAAATAACTTTTTCTTTTGTTGGTATGTGAAACTAGGTGGTATAAATTTAGTAACAATGTAATTAGCATAATCAGCATACCAAGGAGCAGTACGAGAAGCATTAATGACTGCTAATTGTTCATCAGGAAAGCTATCATCAATAGGCAGTGGGTCATCAAGAACATTCTCTAACCTAGGCAAGTTGTCTGCAACGGGGTTCTCAGCTCCCTTTCTATCAATAATATGCAAATCAAATTCTTGGAGCAAGAGAACCCATCTAATGAGTCTAGGCTTAGCATCTTTCTTTTCCATAAGATATTTAAGAGCAGCATGATCAGTGTGAATGGTAACTTTAGAATCATTAATATAAGGTCTAAACTTATCACAAGCAAACACAACTGCTAAGAACTCTTTTTCAGTAGTAGCATAATTTCTCTGGGCAGTATCAAGAGTCTTACTAGCATACTAGATAACATTCAATTTCTTATCAACTCTTTGCCCTAGAATAGCACCTACAACTTAATCACTAGCATCACACATAATTTCAAAGGGTAAATTCCAATCAGGTGGTTGAACAATAGGTGCAGTGATCAAAGCTTTCTTAAGTATTTCAAATGCTTCTACACAATCATCATCAAAGACAAAAGGAATATCTTTTTTCAATAAATTAGTCAGAGGCCTAGAGATTTTAGGAAAGTCCTTAATGAACCTCCTATAAAAACTGGCATGACCAAGGAAGCTTCTTATACCTTTTATGTCCTTGGGACATGGCATCTTTTCAATAGCATAAACTTTCGCTTGATCAACTTCAATACCTCTCTCGGAAATCTTATGCCCCAAGACAATGCCTTCATTAACCATAAAGTGGCACTTTTCCCAATTCAAGATGAGACTAGTGTCTTCACATCTCTGCAAAACACGATCAAGGTTGCTCAAGCAATCATCAAAAGAGGATCCATAGACAGAGAAATCATCCAAGAATACCTCACAAATCTTTTCACAAAAGTCAGAAAATATAGCCATCATGCATCTTTGAAAGGTAGCAGGTGCATTACATAAACCAAAAGGCATACGTCTATACGCAAACGTACCGAAAGGGCAAGTAAAAGTAGTTTTTGATTGATCCTTTGCTGACACTGGTATTTGAGAGAAACCAGAATAACCATCTAGAAAGCAGAAATGTGTGTGTTTGGATTGTATTTCTAGCATTTGATCAATAAAAGGTAAAGGGTAATGATCTTTCTTAGTAGCTTTATTTAATTTACGGAAATCAATGACCATCCTATAACCTGTAATAATTCTTTGCGGGATCAATTCATCTTTATCATTAGGAACGACAGTAATACCTCCCTTTTTAGGAACACAATGGACATGGCTTACCCAATCACTATCAGCAACGGGAAAAATTATACCTGCCTCAAGGAGCTTGAGTATCTCCTTTCGTACCACTTCTTTCATCTTAGGATTCAATCATCGTTGAGGATCTCTAACTGGTTTGGCATCGTCCTCCAAATTAATTTTGTGTTGGCATAACGTGGGACTAATGCCCTTGAGATCATCCAGAGTATATCCAATAGCAGCACGGTGCTTCTTCAGAGTTTTCAATAATCTTTCTTCTTCTTGCTCTGAAAGGTTAGCACTAATAATAACAGGATATATTTTCTTTTCATCAAGATAAGCATACTTAAGATTATCAGGTAATGGTTTGAGTTCAAACACGGGATCACCCTTGGGTGGAGGGGGGTCCCCTAGAATTTCAACGGGTAGGTTGTGTTTCAGCATAGGTTCCTGTTGAAGGAACACTTCATCTATTTCCCTTCTTTCCTTCATAAACATATCATTTTCATGGTCTAGCAAATATTGTTCAAACGGATCAGTAGGAGGCACGGCAATAGAAGCAAGACCAATAATCTGATCCTTACTAGGTGATTCTCTATCACGAGGTTTTCTATGAAACTTAGCAAAATTAAACTCATGAGACACATCCTCTAAGCCAATTGTAACATTATCCTTTTCACAATCAATCCTAGCATTAACAGTATTCAAGAAGGGTCTACCAAAATTAATGGGACAAAAGTCATCTTGTGGGGAACCAAGAACAAGAAAATCAGCAGGATATTTAACCTTCCCACACAAGACTTCAACATCTCTAACAATACCAAATGGCTTAATAGTATCCCTATTGGCAAGCTTAATAGTAACATCTATATCTTCCATTTCAGTGGGTGCAATATCATGCAGAATTTCTTTATATAAGTCATAGGGTATTGCACTAGCACTAGCACCCATATCACATAAGTCATGATAACAATGATCTCCTATTTTAATAGAAATAATAGGCATGCCTACGACAGGTCTGTGTATCTTAGTATCTGGTTTAGCAATATTAGCAGTCTCACCACAGAAATATATAACATGCCCATCTAAATCATCATCAAGAGATCTTTAACCATAGCAATACTAGGCTCAACTTTGATTTGCTCAGGAGGTGTATAAGTCCTAGTATTATTCTTACGAACAATAGTCGAAGTTTTAGCATGATCCTTTATCCTAACAGGAAAAGGAGGTTTCTCAACATAAGTAGTAGGAACAATAGGATCACTATAAGCGACAGTCTTTTCTTCAACTGTAATAGGTGCAACTACTTCTACTTCAACGGGAGGATTATATTTAAACCACTTCTCCTTAGCGAGATCAACGTGAGTAGCAACAGATTCACAAAAAGCAGCTACTATCTCAGAGTCAAGTCCATACTTAGCGCTAAATCCACGGAAAGCATCAGTATCCATAAAAGATTTAACACAATCAAACTTAGGTGTGATACCTGACTCCTTACCATCGTCGGAACCCCAATCTTTAGAGTTGCGTTTAATTATTTCCAATAAGTCCCATTTGAATTCAATAGTCTTCAGCATATAAGAACCATCACAGGAAGTATCGAGCATGTTGCGATCATTGGGAGAAAGACGAGCATAAAATTTTTGAATACTCATTTCTCTGGAAAGCTCATGATTGGGGAATGAATATAACATTGACTTAAGACTCCCCCAAGCTTGAGCGATGCTTTCTCCTTTGCGAGGCCAGAAATTATATATGTAATTAAGATCATGATGAACAAGATGCATAGGATAGAACTTCTGGTGAAATTCCAACTTCAATTGTTTATAATTCCAAGATCCCGTATCATCACATAGCCTATACCATGTCAATGCATCCCCCTCCAAAGATCAAGGGAAGACCTTCCTTTTGACAACATCATCGGGAATACCTGCAAGCTTAAATAATCCACAAACTTCATCCACAAAGATAAGGTGTAAATCGGGATGCAATGTTCCATCTCCTGCAAAGGGATAGCTAGCAGTTTCTCTATCATACCCGAAGGAATCTCAAAGTAAATATTTTCAATAGGTTCAGTAGGTTGAGGAGCAACTCTTTGCTCTTCTGGTCGGGGTGAAGATACCCCGAACAAGCCCCTCAAAGGATTAGTTTCCATAGTAACAAGTGACAGAAAATTTCAGCACACTATATAAATGTTTCCTTACCAAGTTCCACTCACCAAAAGAGCTATGCTCCCCGGCAACGGCGCCAGAAAAGATTCTTGATGACCCACAAGTATAGGGGATCTATCATAGTCCTTTCGATAAGTAAGAGTGTCGAACCCAACGAGGAGCATAAGAAAATGACAAGCGGTTTTCAGTAAGGTATTCTCTTGCCTTCTTATCTCAGGGCCCCGCTCACCCTCGAGAAGTCGGCCGCCACCTCGGTCATCAGGTCGGCGGAGACCTCCACCACCACTCGGAGAATCGATCCGGGCACCGACCTCCGAGAGGCGCAGGAGCGATACACGCGGGAGGTGCGCGAGGAACAGGAAACTGACCGCCTAGCGAAGGCGGAGGCTGACAAGGCGGTGGCCTCTACGGAGAGGAAGCTGGCGCAGGCAGAGGCTGACGCCGCGGTGAAAGAGCGGCTTGCAGAGGCCGCGCGCCGCCAGGAGCCGTTGCTCGTGACTCCCCTGAACACCGCGCCGCCTCCACCAGAATTTGTGGCGACGACTGGGTGAGCCGGCGACGAGCAGCCGGTCATGGAGAGGGAGGGAGGTGACGTGGCCATGCCGGACGTCATCATGCCGCCGCCACCACCGACCGGCGGAGCACAAGACGGGCAGCCGGCCTCCCCGCCGGTGCCACCAGTTGAGAACGAGGTGGTGACGGATCTAACTCCTGAGGTCCGCACACCCGCGCGCCGCCGTCTTTCGAAGGCGGCTTCGGCACCGCGGCCGCTGGAGGCCGGTGCCGCGAGCTCATCGATCCCCGACACCGAGGCGACCAATGTCGCGCCCGCCAGCTGGGTACGCGGAGGCAGGACGAGAGCCTTGAACCAGGCAGCCCTCGATGTCCAGGCCAAGCTCTGGGCTGAAGCCGAAGCCCTCAAGCGATGCAACGAGGCGTTCCTGGATTCGCGGGCAGCCATCCGAGTAAGTTTCTTACTTCTCTTTTATTTTTAATCTTCTTGCTTCCTTCGGGGGGGCGCGCCAGCGCACCCACTGGGTGTAGTCCCCAAGTTTCGGGCCGGCTGCTGAGCAGGCGGTCCGGAACTTTAACTTGCAAGCGTCGAACGCTTACTTCATCTGACATCCCTTTTGCAGGATTATCACAACCTTCACGCTTCCACCTTCAACTCCGGAGTCCGGGAGCTGGAGAAGCAGACCGCCCACTTATCCGAGAGCTGGAGTAAGTTTTGACTTCCTTCCTTCACGAGGGCGCGCTGGCGCACCCGCGGGCTGTAGTCCACGAGATTCGGGTCGACTGCTGAGAAGTCGGGCTTGATCTTTTCAATGACTCTATATTTGTTGATAACTTTTTCTCTACGGGGGCGCGATAGTGCACCCGTGGGTTGTAGTCCCCGAGATTCAGGCCGACTGCTGAGCAGTCGGGTCGGATCTCCCCGGCAACTGCATCCCTTCTTTGTTGATTGACTGACATTCCTTTCTTCCTCCCTTTTTGTAGAGGACAACGCCGCCTTGCAGCAGCAGCAGGGCAAAGCCAACACCGTGCTGCGCGGCAAGGAGGCGGAGTGCAACAAGCTGGCTGAGGAGCGTGACCGACTGGTCACCCAGCTCGCGGAGCAATCAGAGGCCCTCAAAACGGCTCAGAGGGAGGCGAAGACGAAGGAGACCGACCTCCTTGCTGAGTTCGAGATCGAGCGCTCCGCCTGGGCCGACATGGAGGCGCAGATGACTGCCTGCTTCAGCAGCATCGAAGACTTGGTCGACGGTAAGCCTCTTCTTATGACCTTTGGATTTTCTTGCCCCTCGTTCAAACAGACTTCTTCCCAGGCCACTCCGTCACTGTGAACCAGATCATCGAGTCCCAACGCCAGGAGTGGAGGGCAGATGGCGTGCAGATTGCCGCTAATGCCCCCCGGACCCTCAACGAGTAGCTCCTCAGCATCCAGGCCTGCCCATCAGATGTTGTGCTTCCTTCAGCGCATTGATGACCCAAAAGTATAGGGGATCTATAATAGTCCTTTCTATAAGTAAGAGTGTCGAACCCAACGAGGAGTAGAAGGAAATGACAAGCGGTTTTCAGTAAGGTTTTGTCTGCAAGCACTGAAATTATTGGTAATAGATAGTTTTGTGATAAGATAAATTGTAACGAGTAACAAGCAATGAAAGTAAACAAAGTGCAGCAAGGTGGCCCAATCCTTTTTGTAGCAAAGGACAAGCCTGGACAATTTCTTATAATGAGAAAAGAGCTCCCGAGGACACATGGGAATTATCGTCAAGCTAGTTTTCATCACGCTCATATGATTTGCGTTCGATACTTTGTTAATTTGATATGTGGGTGGACCGGTGCTTGGGTACCGCCCTTATTTGGACCAGCATCCCACTTATGATTAACCCCTATTGCAAGCATCCGCAACTACAAAAGAAGTATTAAGGTAAACCTAACCACAGCATTAGACATATGGATCCAAATCAGCCCCTTACGAAGCAACGCATAAACTAGGGTTTAAGCTTCTGTCATTCTAGCAACCCATCATCTACTTATTACTTCCCAATGCCTTCCTCTAGGCCCAAATAATGGTGAAGTGTCATGTAGTCGACGTTCACATAACACCACTAGAGGAAAGACAACATACATCTCATCAAAATATCGAACGAATACCAAATTCACATGACTACTAATAGTAAGACTTCACCCATGTCCTCAGGAAGAAACGTAACTACTCACAAAGCATATTCATGTTCATAATCAGAGGAGTAATAATATGCATTAAGGATCTGAACATATGAACTTCCACCAAGTAAATCAATTAGCATCAACTACAAGGAGTAATCAACACTACTAGCAAACCAGAGGTACCAATTTGTGGTTTTGATACTAGATTGGATACAAGAGATGAACTAGGGTTTTGAGAGGAGATGGCCATGGTGAAGATGTTGATGGAGATTGACCCCCTACCGATGAGAGGATCGTTGGTGATGACGATGGTGATGATTTCCCCCTCCCGAAGGGAAGTTCCCCTGGCAGAACAGCTCTACCGGAGCTCTAGATTGGTTCCGCCAAGGTTCCGCCTCGTGACGGTGAAGTTTCATCCCGTAAGCTTGCCTCTGATTTTTTTCAGGGTAAAAGCCTTCATATAGCAGAAGATGGGCACCGGAGGGCCACCAGGGGGCCCAGGAGATAGGGGCGTGCCCAGTAGGGGTGGGCTCGCCCCCCACCCTCCTGGCCTGGGTGTGGGCCCCCTCTGGTAGTTTCTTTGCTCAATAATTCTTATTAATTCCAAAAATAACTTCGGTGGAGTTTCAGGATTTTTTGAGCAGTGCAGAATAGGTTTCCAATGTTTGCTCCTTTTCCAGCTAGAATTCCAGCTGCCGGCATTCCCCCTCTTCATGGTAAACCTTGTAAAATAAGGGAGAATAGCCATAAGTATTGAGATACAAAGTGTAATAACAGCCCATAATGCAATAAATATCGATATAGAAGCATGATGCAAAATGGACGTATCACGCATCGGGGCCCAGGCGATCTTCGCCCTCTGGCGAGGCGTGCAGGCTCCGCGCACTCCGAGTCAGACTGCCGACTAGCTTGAGGTGGCGGCCGGCCGCCTGGAGGCCTGGAAGGGTTCTGCAACCCGGGCTGGGGCACGCCGGGCCCTGGAGTTCGTCAAGGCGTGGTACCCTGGGTTGGATCTAGCCCAGCTGACGACGTTTCGACTGGAGGCGCAGGAGGAGCTGGTGGTGGTGGAGGCCGACCTTGTCAGCAGGACAGCCGCGATCGCCAACTACACTGACACCAGCATCTTCATCCCGGAAGTGGTTGAAGATGGCGCTGAAGCGCAACTGGAGTGGCTCGGGCTGAACCCGGAGGACAGCGAGGACTCAGCTGAGGTGATTGACTCCAGCGATGAAGGGGAGGAGGACGAGGAGGAGGAAATCGAGGAGGACGCGCCGGAGGTCGGAGCGGATGCCCAGCCTCAACCTGACTGGGTCTCGAGCAACGACCCGCGCTCCAATGCGCCGACTGCTGCTGGAGGCGGCCAGGCAGAGACCGACCAGCTGCCTGTTCCACCGACGGACGCCGCCGACTCTGTCGTCCAGCCGTCCACTGCCCCAACTGGTGCCACCAACCTTGTCGTCCAGCCGAATCCCTCTGCTGCACCAACCGACACCACTGACTCCACGGTCCAGCCGGATCCTTCTGCTGCACCAGCCGGCACCGCCGACTCCACCATCTAGCCGGAGCCTTCCGCTGCCCCTTAGGGTGTTATCTTTTTCTTTTTCTGCTCATTAGTCTGGACAAACTTTGATTAAATTTGCACAATTCCACCCGCGGGGTGTATATCAAACTCTGTTGAATGCTGGCCAGTGGGCCTTTATCTATGTAAATATTTTGTCGCAATTCATGCTTTGCTTTGCCGGCTTTTGACTTTTCTTGCTTTATGCTCCTTGCTTTTTTCCTTTGCCGCCCTCCCTTGGCTATCCTCTTGCCAGGCAAACAGCCGCTCTGCGGACTGCGGCTGGGTCGAGTACTTAGCTATTTGTGGGAGGGCAAGTACTTAGCCGTTTGGAGTGTCGGCAAGGTAAGCAGAAGCCGGCCGGCCGGCTGCTCGGCAGCCGGCCGAAAAGGCAGGATGCCAGCCTCAGCTATATGCGTACTTTCCTTAGCCATTTTTCATGTGGGCATTGTTTTGCAACCCCTGCCCGCCATGCAGTCGCTCTGCGAGCTGCAGCTTCTGGCAGGGGAAGTTTTTGGTGCCGACACACTACTTGTCCGGCTGCGGGAGGCGGCATATAGCAGAAGGCGGTGAGCCTCCGGGCCGACTGGTCAAACCCGGTGCCAGGAGGAATAATAAAACAACACACACTCATAGGCATAACACTTATCATATAGATAAAAGAGGGTAGTCCCCGAGCTCTTCTCGGGGGACCCGGAGTCTTCGTACTTAATACAAAAGGTAGCATGATACATACCGCTTTCAACTGTAAAATCTTCGGAGGAGGTTTGCGTTCCATGGCCTCTCCGTCTCCTTGCTTGAGTCATCCCTTTTGCGTGCTCTGGGCTTCTGAGTGTCGATCAGGTAGTAGGAACCGTTGCCCAGTACCTTGCTGATGATGAAAGGTCCTTCCCAAGGTGCCGGGAGCTAGTGCTGGCTGGCTGTTCACTGGATCAGCCAGAGCACAAGGTCTCCCTCTTAGAAGGATCTTGGCTTCACCTTGCGGTTGTAGTATCGGCGCAAGCTCTGCTGGTAGATGGAGGACCGGCTAAGCGCTAGCAGCCAGCCCTCTTCCAGCAAGTCGACACCGTCTTCTCGCGCCTCCTTGGCGTCCACCTCGGTGTACATGGTGACGCGTGGGGAGTCAAACTCTATATCCATCGGGATGATGGCTTCAGCGCCGTAGACGAGGAAGAAGGGTGTGAAGCTGGTCGACTTGTTCGAAGTTGTGCGCAGGCTCCAGAGGACGGCCGACAGCTCATCGAGCCAGCAGCCGGCCGAACGCTCTACAGGCTCGACTAGTCGAGGCTTGATGCCGGACAGAATGAGGCCGTTTGCTCGCTCTACTTGGCTGTTTGACTGCGGATGGGTAACGGGCGCTAAGTCCAGTCGGATGCCCTGCGTCATGCAGAAACGTGCCAAGGCTCCTTTGGCGAAGTTTGTGCCATTGTCGGTGATGATGCTATGTGGTATGCCGTATTGAGTGGTGATGTCGGTGATGAAAGTCATGGCAGTCGGCCCATTCAGCTTCTTGATTGGCTTTGCCTCTATCCACTTGGTGAACTTGTCCACAGCGACAAGCAGATGAGTCATGCTGCCACGAGCCATTTTGAATGGCCCCACCATGTCCAACCCCCAAACAGCAAAGGGCCAGGTAATGGGGATGGTCTTGAGTGCAGAAGCCGGTAAGTGTGGCTTGGAGCGGAACTTCTGACACCCTTTTCACTTCTGGACCAACTCTTTGGCGTCTTCTAGAGCAATCGGCCAGAAGAAACCATGGTGGAAAGCTTTGGCAACAAGTGATGTCGAAGCCGCGTGGTGACCACATTCGCCTTGGTGGATACCTTTGAGGATTGCTTGACCCTGGTCCGGCTCCACGCAGCGGTGGTACACACCAGTGACACTGCACCGTACCAGTTCTTTGTTGACTATGGTGTAAGCAGCTGCCCGCTGTTGCACTTGTCAGGCTAGAATCTCATCAGTCGGCAGCTCTTTGTTCACCAGAAAGTTGAGGATGGATTGAGCCCATGAAGGCACTGCTATTTCTTCGACTGACACGGCTGCAACTTGTACATGGGCGGTTGGGCCGGGAGGCGACGGGTTGGAGTCGACTTCCGCCTGCTGAGTTGAAGAAGTCCCCGGGCCGACTACTGCAGTCCCCGGGCCGGGTTCTGAAGTCCTCGGGTCGGGTGCGATGGCTGCAGTCCCCGGGCCGCCTGCTGAAGTCCCCGCGCCGGCTTCTGGGGTCCTCAAGTCGGATCCGACTGCTTCACGAGGGGCCGACACAAAGATGGAGTCAGACTCTGGTGATGGCTTGATAGACGGCTTAAGGAGGCGTTGTAGGGTTATGCCAGCTGGTATTGCTTGCCCGGTGGATCCGTTCCGTGCCAAGGCATCTGCTTGCTCGTTGTCATTTCTTGGCACACGGAGGAACTCGCACCCGTCAAAATATCCACTGAGTTGTTGTACGAGGAAGCGGTAGCTTGCCATGTTTCCATCCTTGGTGTCCCAGTCGCCCGACAACTGCTGGACCACCAAGTCGGAGTCACCATAGCACAGGATCTGGCGAATGCCAAGTTCCTTGACAAGCCGGAGCCCGTGTATGAGTGCCTCATACTCAGCTACGTTGTTGAAGGCGGCAAAGTGGATTTGCAGCACATATCTGAGCTTGTCGCCTTTGGGAGAGGTGAGGACGATGCCGGATCCCAGACCGGTGCGCATTTTTGAACCATCGAAGTGCATCTACCAATGGGAAGAGTGTGGCGCTGGCGACAAGTACTGGGTCTCGGCCTAGTCAACGAGGAAGTCGGCCAGTGCTTGTGACTTGATGGCGGTGCAAGGCTGGTAGTAGATGGTGTAGGGGGCCAGATCAATAGCCCACTTGGCCACTTGGCCTGAGGCATCTCGGCTTCCAATGATCTCGGCAAGCGGAGCAGTGCAGACAACGGTAATTGGGTGCTCTTGAAAGTAAGGCTTCAACTTCTTGGCGGCAAAGTGCACACCATAGCACATCTTCTGATAGTGGGGGTAGTTTTGCTTGGAGTCGGACAGTACTTCACTCAAGTAATACACTGGCCTCTGGACCGGCAATGCTCTGCCCTCCTCCTTGTGTTCTACCACTATGACTGTGCTGACCACCCGACTGGTGGCGGCGATGTAGAGGAGCATGGGCTCTTTCTCAGTCGGAGCCACCAAGATAGGTGGGGTGGTCAACATCTTCTTGAGCTGGAGAAAAGCCTCCTCCACCTTGTCGTTCCACTCGAAAAAAGCGGTCTTCTTGATGAGCTGGTACAGGGGAAGAGCCTTCTCGCCCAGCTGACTGATGAAACGGTTGATTGATGCCAGGCAGCCGGTGAATTTTTGCACATCTAGCAGTCGGGTGGGCACCTCCGTCTTCTCAATGGCCTTGATTTTCACAGGGTTGCACTCTATGCCGCGCTCTAAGACCAGAAAGCCGAGAAGTTGGCCGGCTGGTACTCCAAAGACGCATTTCTCTGAGTTGAGCTTGATCTGGAATTAGTGCAGGTTCTCAAAGTCTCCTTGAGGTCTTCCAGCACCGTGCCACGCTTCTCCGTCTTCACCACCACATCATCCATATAGACATGGGCATTTCTGCCGAGTTGCTTGAGGAGACATTTCTGCATGCAACGCTGAAACATGGCGTCGGCATTTCGCAAGCCGAACGTCATGGTCGGGTAGCAGAAGGCTCCAAATGGCGTGATGAAGGCGGTCTTCAGCCTGTCGGTCGGGTTCAGCTTTATCTGATGGTACCCTGAGTACGCATCCAAAAAACTCAACAACTCGCATCCGGTTGTGGAGTCTATCACTTGGTCAATTCTCGGCAGGGCAAAGGGATCTTTGGGGCAAGCTTTGGTGAGGCTGGTATAATCAATACACATGCACCACTTCTTATTTTTCTTCAGCACAAGAACCGGGTTGGCCAACCACTCTGGAAAGAATACTTCCATGATAAAACCGGCTGCTAGAAGCCGGGCTATCTCTTCTCCGACAACTCTTCTCTTCTCTTCTCTTCCGACAAGCGGTGCAAGGGCTGCCTGACCGGCTTGGCGTCAGGTCGTACATGTAACTTGTGCTCGGCGAAATCCGTCGGAACACCCGGCATGTCTTTGGGAGACCATGCAAAGATGTCCCAATTCTCATGAAGGAAATCAACAAGCTCGCTTTCCTATTTGCTGTCAAGGTTTTCACCTATGACTCTGTGCCTCTCCGGGTGCTCCGAGTCCAAGGGTATCTTCTTTGTTTCCTTCGCCGGTTTGAACAAGCCCTCAACTTCCGACTCCTTGGGGATGGGTGACATTTCCGGCTTCTTGCCTGCCATCACCACAACCCGGTCAAGGAGCCGCTTCTCAGCTGCAATCACAAGGGACTCGTCCAGCCGGCTGATGTCCACGGCGCAGGCGGACGACTTCTTGTAGTCTCCGATTATGGTCAGGATCCCCTTAGTACCTAGCATCTTCATCTTGAGGTAAGCATAGTGGGGGACCGTCATGAACTTGGCCAGGGCAGGCCGGCCAAGCAGCGCATGGTAGGGGCTCTCAAGGTCCACCACTTCAAACCAAACTAGCTCACGGCAGAAATGATTCTTGTCTCCGAAGAGAACATCAATTTGGGTCTTGCCGATTAGTGAGCTGGAAAGGCCAGGGACTATGCCATGGAATACAGTACGACTGGGGTGGAGCTGCTTCTACTTGATTCCCAACTTCTCCATTGTGTCGCGGTACATGATATTGATGCTGCTGCCGCCATCTATCAGGACTCTGGAGAAACGAGTTGCCTGCCTCTCTGTTGCAAAGGTAGCATCTAGGACCAGGGCGTAGGAACCAGGGGAGGGCATCACCTCCGGGTGGTCGGCCCTGCTCCAACTGATGGGTTTTTCAGACCAATGCATGAATTTTGGAGTTTCTGATGCCACTGCATGTACTTCTTGATGTTACTGCCGTCTGCTGCATCTGTCATCGGCCACACTGATGAACACAACGTAGGCTCTGTATTCCTCTGGATACTCATCTTGTATAGATCCGACTAGCCGAACCGCCGGCTGCTGGGGCGAAGGAGGCGGCGGGCCGGTAGGCGAAGGAGGCAGGAGTCCATCTCCCTTGGCGATTCTTGTGAGCCAATGACACTTCCAAGTGGTGTGGTTGGACGGCTTCGCACCACTATGGAACTTGCAAGGTGCATCAAGGGTCTGCTTGTAAGATAAGGCGGGCAACCAATTGGGCTTGCCGCCCTTCTGACGCTTGGGCACTGGCTGCCCTTTCGGCTACTGGTCTTCGACTGTCGCCACCTGCCGGCTGGTGGAAGCCGGCTGGGTGGCCTTCCGCTTGTTGTCGCTTGGATGCTGTCGCCGACTGGTATCACCAGCCGCAGTCCGAGGAGCCTGAGGTGCCACCTTGACGGATGCATCAACTAGTATTTCTGCCTTCATGGAGGAGTCAGTCATGGCATGCTTGTCGGCGATGATTAGCAGTTCGTCGAGAGTCGCAGGCTCGTCGCAGAGAAGTCGGTGCTTGAGGAGGGTGCCTTCTCGGCACCCGGCGGTGAAGTACTCGATTTCCTGCACCTCGTGCACGCCTTCGCAAGAGTTGCGCAACTCGGCCCAGTGCATGAGATAGTCGCGAGTCGATTCGCTGGGCCCTTGGACGCACAAGGAGAGCTGCCGGGGCTTGGGAGGCCGCTTGTACGTGCTGGTGAAGTTATGGATGAAGGCTTCAGTGAAATCAACCTAGCTATTGATGCTGCGGGGCTTCAGGCTGTTAAGCCATGTCCGGGCTGTGCCTTGAAGCATGGGCAGGACGTACTTCACAGCAACACGCTTGTTGTCGTTCGCTATGCTGACGGTCGTGGACTAGTCGACCAGCCAGTTCTCCGGCTTCACGGAGCCGGTGTACTTGGGCGTATCTCTTGGGAGTGTGAACCCTTTGGGGAAAGGCTCATCTCGGATTCGTGGGCTGAAACAAGGCAGTCCCAACACGTCTTCTTCTTCTAACGCCAGGGATCGGTTGAGGTGGTCGATCCGATGGCGGGTGTCGTTCTCTCCGACTCCCTATCGACGGCCAAGGCGGTTGCCGAGTGTCGGGTGCGTGATATGCAGCGGAGTGGGATGCCTTTCTCCACGAGGCGGAGGGGGAGGCGGGTCGCCTCGCCGCTCCACTGCTCAAGAGTGGTCGTCTACGTCACGCTCAATGGAGAGCCGAGTCCGGCTACGGCTGGCAGCCGGCTCATTGCCTCATCTTCCGCGGGCGCCACCAGTCGGCGTCCGGGATGTCGTGTCATGGTCCTGGCGAAGGGGCGGTTCGTCGTTCCGCCGGACGGGCACTTCGGCGCGGTAGCCGGCTTCGTGCTATGCGGCGACCGTGGCTAGGAGCTGCCGGACTCGCTCCGTCATGTGGCGACGCTCGTCGCCCTCGTACTTGTCCATCTCATCCGTCACCGCCTGGGCGGCCCGGATGTTCTCCGCAGGCGTGGCGTAGACGGGGCGTTCCATCCCGAACATGCTAGCGACCGCCGCGCCATGCTGCCAGGTCGGGCCGATGCGGCTAGGCCCCTCAGGGGCCGGCATGCCACCAACGGCCCGGTCCATCTCGCGCCGGTAGGCGTCCGAGAGGCATCGCACGCTGGCCAGTCAGCCAGCGTTCTCGAGGAGCTGGACGCGGCGTGCTTCCAGCGTCTCAGCGTCTGCGTCTTCTATGATGGGCGCTGACAGATCTCGCAGCGCCGCATCGAGTGGGTCTCGAACGCCTCCGTCTGAGCGCTTGCCACTGTTGATGACAAGCACCTCCGTGACGGTGCTCCTGCCGCTGTGCTCGCGAGGAGGCGGCTCGTCGTAGACCACCACGTTGGTGGGGAACGCATCAAGCGACGCCGTGTCGAAGTCGACGATCATCGGGTCGGTGGAGCCAACAGACTCCAGGTCCACAACAGGCTCTCTGGTGACGTGAAGCTGATCAAGGAGGCCGACGAGGCGGCTCTCGGGGCAGCCAGTGCCCGTGTTGGAGGCCGGCTCGTCGGAGAGGTGGATCTCGCCAACAAGGTCGGCGAGGCAGCTCGCCGCGCAAGCGATCTCCGCGCCACGCAGCGCGTCGAGGCTGACGCCATCGGGCGTGCTGGGCTGGCTTCGCTTGCCAGGAAGGAACAAGGTTCCCGTCCAGAGCAGGTCTCCGGAACACGGTGCACCTCGCCCCACGGTGGGCGCCAAATGTCGGGGGTTGGGTGCGACATATGCCAATGGATGGCTTATCATGGTGGGAGCGAGTAGAACATCGCTGGTGCCTGGAAGCGGGATAAGGCGTAGACTCGAACGACGGTGCACTTTACCTAGGTTCGGGGCTCTATTGGAGATAACACCCCTAGTACTGCTCTGCGGGGTCTCCGCATGATCACTAAGGCACAAGTGATACAATGGTGCTCGTGGAGCTGTGTGGTAGAGGTAGAAGGAGACAGGGCTAGCTCTCTTCTTCCTCTAGGGTAGTGGCTAGTTCTAATGGAGTGGGAACCCTTTTCATGGGTGCCCTGGGGGTTTATATAGGCCTACACCCCAGGGGTACAATGGTAATCTGGCCGGGTGCTGGACCCGGCTGTCAGTGTCTCCGGTCGCCGGCTTCTCCGCCGGCCACTAGGGCCCGCCGCCTGGTGGGCCCCGCCGACTAGTTTGGTATGGAGCCGACATGCCGCTCCCGCCGCTGGCGGGTCTAGTTGGTGGTTGTTCACTGTAGCCGTGCTGCTAATGACGTAGGCTTGGTCAGCAGGGTGTGGCTACAATCACGCCGCCTGGTGGGAGATCACTGTAGCTACACCATGTCTTATCTGGTTGATGGAGCATGGGCCCCGAGGGAGGAACTGGCCGCCTGTTGGAGGCCGGCCTCCCTCAGGTCTGGCTGGTCTGGCTTCCGCCGTCTTTCGAGCTCCCGCTGCCTGGTAGGGCCCGCCGCCTGCAGGCCGTACCGACATGTTGTCGTGGGGAATAGGACTCCGCATGTCAGGAGTGATGTCAAGGGGGGAGTGACAACGGTGCTACGCCGTGCGAAGATCTCCGCCTGTACAGGGCACTATAGCCATGCCAAGCCCAAGATTCAGGGGTGAGGGACTACGTTGTATCCTCACCCTATCTTGTCCTCCTGATGAGGGCGCAGACTCTGACGGTGCTGGGTGGCTGCCTGCTAGACGCCGGCCTCTCCGGAGGCCGTCTGCTAGGAGCCGGCCGTTCTTGGTGCCGTCTGCTGGTGCTTGGCCATCTTCGGGTAGCCGGCTGTTAACCAGTCGGCCATAGGAAGGCGGCGCTTCATCATGAGGTTTCGTAGGGTGAAGCCAGCCCAAAGTTTTGATAGGTTCAGGGGCTCGGGTGAGGCTACCCGTGTCCTATTACTCCGACACTCATTGATATCATGCTTAGGAGAAGTAGATCTAAGTTTCAAAGAATCAACATCAAGCGAAAGTCTATCAATGTTCCTAGCCAAATCATCAACTTTAAGCAATTTTACAACGCTATTCTCAAAATTAGAGGGCATCTTACTAAAATTTCCTTAAGAGTTGTTGTAGGAATTACCATAATTATTAGAGGAATTACTAGGGAATGGTCTAGGATTAAAATTTCCTCTATAAGCATTGTTACCAAAATTATTCCTAACAACAAAATTCACATCCATAGATTCATTATTATTCTCACTCAAAGTAGACAAAGGCATATCATTGGGATCAATAGGAGCACTCTTAGTAGCAAACAATTTCATAAGTTCGTCCATCTTTCCACTCAAAACATTAATTTCTTCTATAGCATGCACTTTTTTACTAGTAGATCTTTCGGTGTGCCATTGAGAATAATTAGCCATAATGTTATCAAGGAGTTTAGTAGCTTCTCCTAAGGTGATTTCCATAAAAGTGACTCCCGCGGCCGAATCTAAAAGATTTCTAGAAGCAAAGTTCACTCCGGCATAACAATTTTGTATGATAATCCATAAGTTCAAACCATGAGTAGGGCAATTGCGAATCATTAATTTCATTCTTTCCCAATATTGGGCAACATGCTCATGATCAAGTTGTTTAAAATTCATAATATCGTTCCTAAGAGAGATGATCTTAGTGGGAGGGAAATACTTAGAGATAAAAGCATCTTTGCACTTATTCCATGAATCAATACTATTTTTAGGCAAAGACAAAAACCAATTTTAGCACGATCTCTAAGTGAAAACAGAAATAACTTCAATTTAACAATATCGTTATCTGTATCTTTCTTCTTTTGCATCTCACACAAATCAACAAAGTTGTTTAGATGGGTAGCGGCATCTTCACTAGGAAGGCCGGAGAATTGATCTTTCATAACAAGATTCAACAAAGCAGCATTGATTTCACAAGACTCAACATCATTAAGAGGAGCAATCGGAGTGCTAAGGAAATCATTATTATTGGTATTGGAAAAATCACACAATTTGGTATTATTTTGCGCCATCGGGACAAGCAATCCAACACACAAGCAAACAAAAAGGCAAGCAAAAGAGAGAGGAGATTGGGAAAGAGAGGGCGAATAAAACGGCAAGGGTGAAGTGGGGGAGAGGAAAACGAGAGGCAAATGGCAAATAATGTAATGCGAGGGAGATAAGTTTGTGATGGGTACTTGGTATGTCTTGACTTGAGCGAAGACCTCCCCGGCAACGGCGCCAGAAATCCTTCTTGCTACGTCTTGAGCTTGCGTTGGTTTTCCTTGAAGAGGAAAGGGTGATGCAGCAAAGTAGCATAAGTATTTCCCTCAGTTTTTGAGAACCAAGGTATCAATCCAGTAGGAGGCTCCTGAGAAGTCCCACGCACCTACACAAACAAACAAGAACGTCGCAACCAACGCAATAAAGGGGTAGTCAATCCCTTCACGGCCACTTGCGAAAGTGAGATCTGATAGAGATAATATGATAAGATAAATATTTTTGGTATTTTTATGATACAGATAGGAAAAGTAAAGATGCAAATAAAAGTAGATGGTAAACTTATATGATAAAAGATAGACCCGGGGGCCATAGGTTTCACTAGTGGCTTCTCTCAAGATAGCATAAGTATTACGGTGGGTGAACAAATTACTGTCGAGCAATTGATAGAAAAGTGCATAGTTATGAGATTATCTAGGCATGATCATGTATATAGGCATCATGTCCGTGACAAGTAGACCGACTCCTGCCTGCATCTACTACTATTACTCCACACATTGACCGACTCCTTCATGCATCTAGAGTATTAAGTTCATAAAGAACAGAGTAACAAATTAAGAAAGATGACATGATGTAGAGGGATAAACTCATGTAGTATGATATAAACCCCATCTTTTTATCCTCGATGGCAACAATACAATACGTGCCTTGCTGCCCCTGCTGTCACTGGGAAAGGACACCGCAAGATTGAACCCAAAGCTAAGCACTTCTCCCATTGCAAGAAAAATCAATCTACTAGGCCAAACCAAACTAATAATTCAAAGAGACTTGCAAAGATAACTTAATCACACATAAAAGAATTCAGAGGAGATTCAAATATTTCTCATAGATAAACTTGATCATAAACCCACAATTCATCGGATCTCAACAAACACACCGCAAAAAGAGTTACATCAAATAGATCTCCAAGAAGATCGAGGAGAACTTTGTATTGAGATTCAAAGAGAGAGAAGAAGCCATCTAGCTAATAACTATAGACCTGAAGGTCTGTGGTAAACTACTCACAACTCATCGGAGAGGCCTTGGAGATGATGTACAGGTCCTCCGTGGTCAATTCCCCCTCCGGCGGAGCGCCGGCGAAGGCTCCAAGATGGGATCTCACAGATACAGAAGGTTGCGGTGGTGGAATTAGCTTTTCGTGGTCGCTTCTGATGGTTTCAGGGTACGTGGGTATATATAGGAGGAAGAAGTAGGTCGGTGGACGCTCAAGGGGCCCACGAGGGTGGGGGGCGCGCCCACCCCTAGGGGGGCGCCGGGTACCCTCGTGGCCGCCTCCTCTGTTGCTTTACGTCCACTCCAAGTCCCCTGGATCACGTTTGTTCCAAAAAGATCGCTCTCGTAGGTTTCATTCCGTTTGGACTCCGTTTGATATTCCTTTTCTTCAAAACACTGAAATAGGCAAAAAAAAGTAGCAATTCGGGCTGGGCCTCCAGTTAGTAGGTTAGTCCCAAAAATGATATAAAAGTGTAAAGTAAAGCCCATAAACATCCAAAACGGGTAATATAATAGCATGGAACAATCAAAAATTATAGATACGTTGGAGACATATCAGGCACCCTATTGCAGTTGTCCAGCTTGTCGGTAGGCTCCTCCTCCTCTTCCTCTTACTGAGCGTGCTCGGTAGAGGAGAGGTTGCCAAAAGTAGTACAAGGCCCCTCCCTAGTAGTAGTAGTATTTAGGGGCTATTTTGTTCAGTTCATCTAAGTATAGATGTGGCGGAACTGTACAACATACTTAAAATTAGCTAGTATATATAGTTGAACTAGCTATTTTAGTACGTGGATGGCAACAATTCGGGAAAAGTTTGGTCGGTTCAGCTATCGAGTTGAACTGTTTGTATAAAGAACGACTGCTTAATCCATGAATGAAATCGATGATTAATTACTGAATTTTAGTTGCAAAAATTAGATAGTGCTAGTGATTTTTAGCTGCATATTTTGACAAATCGCAGTGTTACAAGGTTGACAAATGGCAATGTTACTAGATCAACAAATGTCAATCTTTCCAATTTGACAAATGGCAACATGCCCAATATGATAGATGCAAAGCTTACCAAATTGTTTGTACGTGGTTGCACATGGGTCATCCAAAACAACCATTTGCATTGAAGGGATGCACAAGTCCTACGCTGCGAATTTTCCCTTGACTTAAGGGGGGACCATAGCTCTCACTTTGCATACGGGTATTCTATCTAAAATGTTTGCGATCAAGAGCTACACAAATCCTGCTCGGCACATTTTCCCTTAGCTTCCTGGGGAAGCTGTCAGTTTGCATTCGGGTGTTCGAACTAAAACGTTTGCGATGAGTGTTTTATATTTAAAAACCATTGAATTTTCTTCAAAAGAAAATCGTTTGATAAGTCTGTACATTAAGAGAGAAAAATGCAAGTTTGTTCAAACTATATCTTTCATTAAGTCACACTGCGAATTTATATTCATATGATCGAGATATAGTATTAAACCCCCAAAAAATATTTCCAGCGGTGGCGGAGGTGGCGTGCCGCGTCGTCATTGTTGTTGTCGTCCTCTGGGACATAGTTGTTGAAGTCTTCAACATAGCAGGCAATGGTCTTCACATGTAAATCAAACATCATGTTGTCGCACGATCGACGGGTAGGGCGCGGGAGGATGGCAACTGGCGGCGCTGAGAGGTAACGGTCGACGGTGGCGTCCCATGCCGCTGAGTGGGGCGCATGAACGGGCACGGGCATGGTGGGTGTAGCCAAACGCATGGGGACCGGCGCTGCGGTGGATAGAGGGGCGTGCATAGGCACGGGCGCTGGCGCTGGCATGTACACGAGCTCACACAGGTCCACGAAGACCTTGCTGACACCCGCGGCTTCTAGCTCTGCGATAGTGCTCAGCAACCAGCTCGTCAATGCTACGGGGATGGTCGCTGGCACGGGCGCAGGGATGGGAGCTGAGACGGGAGCGGGGTCGACTTCACCATTCCTCCTTATTTTCTATCTTCTCAGGCTCCGAGTCGACTTCACCAAACTTGAAGACTAGTGGCAGATGATCCTTCTGCGCCATGGCATTGGTGGAGGTCTGCGGGAGGGAGGAGAATGGGAGGCGAACAGTAAGGCCACCCGTATTAAACAGAGGTTGGGGCGCCATTAATGGAGAAGAAGGCATGTGGCCATGGAAGTCAAAGGGCTCGCTTTCCAGTGAGCCTGGACAGCATACAGCTCGCACGCTTTCCGGTGAGCCTGTGCATTGGAGGACAGCTTGCATGCCTCTCGGTCAGCCTGTGCACCGGACTCGGCTCGTACGCCCCCCGTTCAGTCAAGCAACTGTCAGCACGGCACCTACTATAGCCATTAAAACCAAGACACGTGGCATCACGTGAATGGTTAACAAAACGCACACCATTTGAATCATACAAACATTTGAGATATTAAAGTGGCAGCTATTTTTTCAAAATGCCTTTGTTGGCTGTTATTCGAACGCGCCTTCTCTCAAAATGGAAATAAAAAAATACCAAAGCATGTCGGGTGCCATTCCATGATAGCATGCCAAGTTTCATGAATTTCAGACGAGTTTTGGATTACTAGAATTTAAAAACAATGTATCTCAACATTTTGCCGGCAATAAACAGTGCCCCGGTGTTTGAAATTCATTCTCATTTCTTGCATGGGACCTAAGCATGCACCCAAGGACACATATTTGATTTTTCAACCAATTTATATGCACTGAAGCATGTGCATGTTGTTCAAATTTGAATTATGCACATAAAATGCCTAGAAAATCCAGTTAATGTATAAAAATGTCCAAACGAACCCCAAAAATTCCAAAATTTAAGACAGCACTCCTTTTGTTCTATGTTGACACTAGGAATTTTTTGAAAGCAATAAGCGGCAACAGATATCGTTTCGTCCCCAAAGATGGCACATTCCCAACCGAAACCATCTGGCTTGTTTTGAGAAGCTCTGGTTTGTGACAAGCTTATACCCAAACATGCCCCAAATGGGACAAAAAATTTACCATGGCATGTTGATGCCGCTCCATGATAGCATGCCAAGTTTCATGAATTTCAGACGAGTTTTAGATTTACTAGAATTTAAAAACCAGGTATCTCAATGTTTGCGGCTAGGTGACAGTGGCAGGGTGTTTGACATTCATTCCCATTTCTTGCATGGGACGTAAGCATGCAACCCAGGACACATATTTGAATTTTTCAAGCAATGTATATGCATTAGTGCATGTGCATGTAGTTCAAATTTGAATATGCACATAAATGCATAGAAATTCAATTAATGTATAAAAATGTCCAAACGAGCCCCGAAAAATTCCTAAAATTAACACAACACTCATGTCGTTCTATGTTGACACTAGAAAAAAATGAAATCAAGAAGAGGCAACGGATCTCGTTTCGTCCAGAAAGGTTACATACACTACCGTAACCATGAGGCTTGTTGTGAGAAGCTCTAGTTTGTGAGAAGCTTATATAATCCAACCTGCCCCAAATGGGACAATATTTTTATCACTGCATGTTGATGTCGTTCCATGCTAGCATGTCAAGTTTCATAAATTTTCGACGCGTTTTTGATTTACTAGAATTTAAAAACCATGTATCTAATTGTTAGCAGTCGAGCGATGGTGGCAAGGTGTTTGACATTCATTCTCAATTCTTGCATGGGACTTAAGCATGTAACCAAGGACACACATTCCAATTTTAAACCAATTTATATGCACTGGAGCATATGCATGTAGTTCAAATTTGAATTATGCACATGAATGTGTAGAAAAATTACTTAATGTATAAAAATGTCCAAGTGAACCCCGAAAATCCCAAAAATGGACACAACACTCGTGTTGTTCTATGTTGACACGAGAAAAAAATTGAAGTAAGAAGAGGCAATAGATATCATTTTGTCATCCAAGGTGGCACGTTCCCTACCAAAACCATTAGGCTTGTTGTGAGAGAAGCTCTGGTTTGTGAGAAGTTTATACCCAAACATGCCCCAAATGGGACAATATTTTTACCACGGCATGTCAACGTCGTTCCATGATATCATGTCAAGTTTCATGAATTTCACACGAGTTTTTGATTTACTAGAATTTTAAAACCATGTATCTCAATGTTAGCGGCCAAGCGATAGTGTCAAGGTGTTTGACATTCATTCTCATTTCTTTCATGTGACCTAAGCTTGCAACCAAGGACAAACATTTGATTTTGCAACCCACTATTATGGACTGGAGCATGTGCATGTAGTTCAATTTTGAATTATGGACATAAATGCCTAGAAAACTCAGTTAACGTATAAAAATGTCCAAACGATCCCCAAAAATCCAAAATTTTAACACGACACTCCTATTGTTCTATGTTGACACCAGGAAAAAAATTGAAAGGAAGAAGAGGCAATGAATATCGTTTTGTCCACAAAGGTGACACGTTTCCCTAACGAAACCATGAGGCTTCTTCTGAGAAGCTCTGGTTTGTGAGAAGCTTAGACCCAAACCTGCCCCAAATGGGACAAAAAATTACCACGACATGTTGATGCCGCTCCATGTTAGCATGCCAAGTTTCATGAATTTCAAACGAGTTTTAGATTTACTAGAATTTAGAAACCAGGTATCTCAATATTTGCAGTCGAGTGACGGTTGCAGGGTGTTTGACATTAATACATCTCCAACGTATCTATAATTTATGAAGTAATCATGCCAATATATTATCATTCTTGGATGTTTTACAATCATTTTATAGCAACTTTATATCATTTTTTGGGACTAACCTATTGACCCAGTGCCCAGTGCAAGTTGTTGTTTTCTTGCTTGTTTTTTACATCGCGGGAAATCAATATCAAACGAGTCCAAATGCAGTGAGACTTTTTGAAGATTTTTTTGGACCAGAAGACATCCATTGGGCCATAGAAGCACCTGGGGGTGCCCCGAGGGGTGGGCGCGCCTGGGGGCCCAGGCGTGCCCAGGTGGGTTGTGCCCACATTGGTGGCCTCCCATACCCCTTCTTCACACTATAAATTCCCAAATATTCCAAAAACCCTCAGGGTTAACCTAGATCGGAAGTTCCGCCGCTGCAAGCCTCTATATCCATGAAAATCAATCTAGACACTGTTCTAGCACCCTGTCGGAGGGGGAGATCATCATCGGTGGCCATCTTTATCATCCCGGTGGCCACCACTTTTATTGATTTGAGAGCACTTGATATATGTCTTGCATATGGATACTCGTGGTGACAATGGGGTATCGTATTGATTCACTTGATACATATTTTCGCACTCAACTCGTGGATTCCTGAGGTGACATTGGGATAATCTATGCATAGGGGTTGATGCACGTTCTTTTCTTTGTTTCTCTGGTAGAAATCTTGGGGCACTCTTTGAAGTTCTTTGTGTTGGATTGAGTATTATGAACATGAAATTCTTTGGTGTTATTTTAGTACGAACTCTTGGATAGGTCGATCGGAAAGAATAGCTTCGAGGTGGTTTCGTACCCTAAAAACAATTTCTTCTTATGTTCTCTGCTAGATAAAAACTTTGAAGTGATTCTTCGTTGCATGTTGAGGGATGGTTATGTGATCCAATTATATTAACATTGTTGAGAGAGTACTGACCCTAGGCCTCATTTTCAAGCATTGCAACACCGTTTGTGCTCACTTTTGTTACTTGCTACCTTGCTGCTTTTTTATTGTTCCTATTACAAAAATCAATATCTACTATCATTACTACACTTGCATCACCATCTCTTCGCCGAACTAGTGCTCCTATACAATTTTAAATTGTATTTGGTGTGTTGGGGACACAAGAGACTTTTTGTTATTTGGTTGCGGGGTTGTTTGAGAGAGGCCATCTTCATCCTACACCTCCCACGGATTGATAAACCTTAGGTCATCCACTTGAGGGAAAATTGCTACTGTCCTACAAAACTCTACGCTTGGAGGCCCGACACGAGTCTACAAGAATAAAGTTGCATAGTAGACATCAAGCTCTTTTCTGGCACCGTTGCCGGGGAGGCTAGGTAAGTGGCACTCACATCCCGTCAATGAAGCTCTTTTCTGGTGCCGTTGCCGGGGAGGTGAGTGCTTGAAGGTCTATCTTTAGATCTTGCAATCGGATCTTTTAGTTTCTTGTTTTATCACTAGTTTGGTTTATAAAAATAAAACTATAAAAAATGGAGTTGAGGTTGCATCATATTATTCATCTTTATAATGTCTTTCGTGAAAATGATGGATGTGCTCAATTGATAGAAGAAGAATTCTATAAAATGTTTGACAAAAAATCTTTAAATGATGAACATAAGCTTGGGGATATGCAATGTTGTTGGTATGAACTCTTTGAATATCCATGATGCTAATGATATGCAAAGCCATAAGCTTGGGGATGCTAGGTTTGATGAATATGATATTTTTAGTCCCCCAAGATTTGATGTGCAAATTTGTTATAATTATTGCATGCCTTCTATTTATGATGATTATATTGATGAAAGTGGATTTGGAGAGGTCATGACTTTATTTAAGGATGAATCCACTATTTTGGAAGAGGCTTCAATTGATTATGAAAATAAAGTTGCTATCTATGATGATTATGGTGATGACATGTATGCTATATTGAATAATGATAACCATGAAACGTGTCATCATGATTTTAATTTTCAATCACATGATAGTTATTTTGTTGAGTTTGCTCCCACTATTATGAATGAGAATAAATTTGGTTATGTGGAGAGCAAGAAAATTTCTATGCTTATGCATCATGAAAAGAGTGCTTTATGTGATAGTTATATTGTTGAATTCATTCATGATGCAACTGAAAATTATTATGAGAGAGGAACATATGCTTCTACATATTGCAATAATATCAAGTTTTCGCTCTGTGTTAAAAATGTTGAAGTTTTGCTTGTTTTGCCTTCCTATGCTAGTTGGTTCTTTTTCCCATAAATTCTTTTCTCACAAAATCCCTATGCATAGGAAATATGTTAGGCTTAAATGTGATTTCTATGTGATTCATTATGCTCTCTTTGTGTTTCAATTCTTTTCTTTTATGTGAGCATCATTGAAATCATCATGCCTATCTTAAAAGGCATTAAAGAAAATCGCTTGTTGGGAGACAACCCAACATTTACCACTACTATTTTTGTGTGTTCACATGATTATGCTACTGTATTAATCATGTTTTATTGTTTTTTTTCCAATAAAGTGCCAAGTAAAGCTTTTGGGATAGTGTGGATGATAGTTGACTTGATTCTGTGCAAAAACAGAAACTTTTGCCCTCAGTCCAGGAATTTCTAAAATTCACTGGAACGTGCTTTTGATCTGAATTTTTTATAAGTGATAGATATACAAATTCCCAACGTTGTCCTAATTTTTCAGAATTGTTTGACTAGCAGAAGTATGGTTGGAGTACAGATTACTACAGACTGTTCTCTTTTTGACAGATTCTGTTTTCAATGCATAGTTTGCTTGTTTCCTAGTTTCTATGGCTTATATTTCTCAATATAAATTGTGTAAATGATATTATTCAGTAGGAATTGTGTTGAAACAATCATGAATCTTGTCTTTGATAGTATCAAAGTGAAATGGTTTGCTCTTTATCATACTAACCTATCTCACGAAGTTCCGTTAAGTTTTGTGTGATTGATGTTCTCAAGTTTTGGGTGAGATGTCGATATGAGGAGAATAAGGAGTGACAAGACCCTAAGATTGGGGATGCCCAAGGCACCTCAAGGTAATATTCAAAGAAGATCCAAGCAACTAAGCTTGGGGGTGCCCCGGAAGGCATCCCCTCTTTCGTCTCCAACATTATTGGTAACCTCACTTGGAGCTACATTTTTATTCGTCACATGATATGTGTTTTACTTGGAGTATCATTTTATTTTGTTAGGATTTGCTTTATTCTATTTAGAAGAATGTTTTCATCTTTCTTTTCAATAAAAATGTCAAGTATAGCCTTTGTCATGCTTATTTTAAAAGTCTATATGTTGCTGTTTCAAAAAAGAAAGTTTATCGCTGTTGCAAAAATTCCCTAGAAAAGTCAGAATGTGATAAAATGTTGAAACTTTTTGCATAATAAGATCTGATAAATTTTCTACAACGTGGTAAATTTTCATAATTTTTGGATTTAAAGACGTATTGATACTCTTGTATTCTTTACAGACTTTACTGTTTTGGCAGATTGCTGTTATGTTTGCATATGTTTGCTTGTTTAATGATTCTATTTGAGGATAGGAGTATTAAATATGCAGAGGCATTAAGTATGCAACGTTGAATAATAATTTTGGTGATTTGCTACAGTAGAGAATGATAAGGTTTTGCATTGGTTTATACTAACTTATCTCACGAGTTCTTGTTGAGTTTTGTGTGGATGAAGTTTTTGAGATTTAGGAAAACCGTGATATGAGAGTAATTAAGGAGACACACAAGCTCAAGATTGGGGATGACCAAGGCATCCCAAGATAATATTTCAAGAAGTATCAAGCATCTAAGCTTAGGGATGCCCCGGTAGGCATCCCACCTTTCTTCTTCAACAATTATCAGTTAGTATCAGTTGAGCCTAAGTTTTTGCTTCTTCACATGAGTTGTGTTATGCTTGGAATGTCATTTTCTTTTGTTTTTCTTGCTGTTTTAAAATAATACTTAGAGCTGAAACTTTCAAATAAGAGAGAGTCTTCAAATAGCTACTCATTTACTTAACTACTCGCATGATCTTCACTTATATCTTTTTGGAGTAGCTTGTCATTTACTCGCGTGCTTCACTTATATCCTATGAGTAAATTGTTGAATAAATTGAATGCCATGAAGTTGAAATCATATCATGCCTAGTGGTAGCTTACATTGGGTTTAGAAAGTGAAATCTTTTGAGGCTTGACCACAATATTGGTCATACAAGCAATTCACGAATGATTAGTAGAAGGAAGAGACTTTCACATGTAAATACACCATCTTGGAAATCTTTTCTGATTGTGAGCCCCCATCAAAATATTATATGCCAAAATTGTTGACGTTGGATGATACGTCTCCAACGTATCTACTTTTTCTCACGCTTTTCCTTTTCTTTTGGACTCTAGTTTGCATGATTTGAATGAAACTAACCCCGGACTGGCGTTGTTTTCAGCAGAACTACCATGGTGTTGTTTTTGTGCAGAAATAAAAGTTCTCGGAATGGGACGAAACTTTGCGAGGATTTATTATATCAAAAATAAGAATTTCTGGACCCAAGACCTGTCAGAGAGGGGCACCTTGGTGAGCACAACCCACCAGGGCGCGCCCAGGTGGGTTGTACCCACCTGGTGGCCCCGCAGATGACTTCCCTGATACTATAAAATCACATATTTCTAGAAAAAACCAGGGAAAAGAATTATCACGATCGATGAGACGGAGCCGCCGCCAAGCCCTGTTCTTCCTTGGGAGGGTAGATCTGGAGTCCGTTTGGTGCTCCGGAGAGGGGGGGTCTTTGTTCTTCGTCATCACCAACCCATCTCCATCGCCAATTCCATGATGCTCCCGGCCGGGAGTGAGTAATTGCTTCGTAGGCTCGTTGGTCGGTGCGGAGTTGGATGAGATTCATCATGTAATCAAGTTAGTTTTGTTAGGTCCTGATCCCTAGTATCCGCTATGTTCTTAGATTGATGTTGCTATGACTTTGCTATGCTTAATGCTTGTCACTTTGGGCCCGGGTGCCATGAACTCAGATCTGAACCGTTTATGAATTCATCATTATATCCGTGTTTTAGATCCGATCTTGCAAGTTATAGTCACCTACTACGGTTATGATCCGACAACCCCGGAGTGACAACAACTGGGCCCACTCTCGGTGATGACCGTAGTTTGAGGAGTTCATGTATTCACTATGTGTTAATGCTTTGTTCCGGTTCTCTATTAAAAGGAGGCCTTAATATCCCTTAGTTTCCAATATGGACCCTGCTGCCACAGGAGGGTAGGACAAAACATGTCATGCAAGTTCTTTTAATAAAGCATGTCTGACTATTTACGGAATACATGCCTACATTATATCGATGAACTGGAGCTAGTGCTGTATCGCCCTAGGTTATAACTGTCACATGATGAATATCATCCAACAAGTCACCGATCTAATGCCTACGAATTTATCTTATATTTTTCTGCTAAGTTACTACTGCTAGTGCTACTATCACACTTGCTACAAAATACTGTTGTCACTGTTATTGTTACTATTGCTGTTGTCGCTACTATCAAAACTATCATATTACTGTGCTACTGATCACTTTGCTGCATATAATTAATTTGCAGGTGTGGTTGAATTGACAACTCAGCTTCTAATACCTTCAAATATTCTTTGGCTCCCCTTGTGTCGAATCTATAAATTTGGGTTGAATACTCTACCCTCGAAGACTGTTGTGATCCCCTATACTTGTGGGTTATCAAGACCTTTTTCTAGCGTCGTTGCTGGGGAGCATAGCTATATTTGTTGAGTCACTTGGGATTATTATCAATTTATCACTATGAAGAATCTGAAGGATCCAGAGACTAAGATATTTCCCTCAAGTACAAGGGGAGGTAAGAAACTGCCATCCAGTTCTGCTTTAGATTCACCTTCTGTTATGAGTAAACCTTTAACACCACCACCACATGATATTAATTCTGATATGTCGCAAGTTATTGATGATGCTACTTCTACTATGAATGATGCTTATGATGATGCTAGTACGATGCTTGATAATGATGTTGTGCCACTTGGTGAATTTCCTGATGCACAAATTGCTAGAGTAATACAACATGATGTTGTTGAATCTGATGATGAGATTGAAACTAAAAATTCTGAAACACTTGCTAGAGCTATCCCTCCTAGATATGAATTGCCTAAGGTACCGTAAGGCTATGTTATGAGTGAAGAGGCAACTAGAGATATTCTTGCTTGTAAGGATAGAGATGATCTAGAGAAATTATTACACAAGTATAAAGAAAAATCTCTGAATGCCAAAATGAAATGTGATCCTAAGTTTGCTACTTCGCCTATCTCTATTGATGATAAGGATTATGAATTCTCTGTCGACCCAGAGTTAATTACTTTGGTTGAATCTGATCCTTTCCATGGTTATGAAATTGAAACTATTGTGGCACATCTTACTAAGTTGAATGATATAGCCATCCTTTTTACTCATGATGAGAAAACTCAATACCACTTTATTCTCAAATTATTTCCTTTCTCATTAACGGGTAATGCTAAAGCTTGGTACAATAATCTTGCTCCTGTTTGTGTGCGTAGTCCCCAGGATATGATTTACTACTTCTTGGAAAAATATTTTCCTGCTCATAAGAAACAAGTTGCCTTACAGGAAATATTTAACTTTGTTCAAACTAAAGAAGAGAGTCTCCCACAAGCTTGGGGAGGCTTTGCCAGTTACTTAATGCTTTGCCTGATCATCCTCTTAAGAAAAATTAAATACTTGATATCTTCTATAATGGACTAAATGATTCTTCTAGGGACTTCCTAGATAGTTGTGCTAGTTGTGTTTTCAGGGAACGGACTATTGCTCAAGCTGAAGAATTATTGAATAACATGTTGAAAAATTATGATGATTGGACTATTCCTGAACCACCGCCTAAACCCACTCCGAAGAAGAGGGGTATATTATATCTCAGTCCCGAAGATATGCAAGAGGCAAAGAAATCTATAAAGGAAAAAGGTATTAAAGCTGATGATGTTAAATATTTACCTCCTATTGAATAAATACATGGGCTTGATACACCACCGCGGCCTAAGGTGGTAGAGGTAAATTTTCTTATGAAGTTCAATGATAATGATAATCCTCACAATATGCATCCTAGCCAATGCCTTTATGAGTTTGAAAACTACATTAGAAAACAACACCACTTCAATGCAAATGTTATGAAACAATTGAAATAAAATTCTGATATGATTGCTCGCTCGAGTGAGTTGTTATTTAGAATCTCAAATGATGTTAGAGGTGTTGGAAAACATGCTTCTATGGTTTAAACCCAGTTAGAAATGGTTGCTAAATCACAAAGAGAATTACTTGATGAAATGAATCATAATATACATGACTTTGCTGTTAGAGTTGCAACTAGAGGAGGTAAAATGACTGAGGAACCACTTTATCCTGAGGAACACCCAAAAAGAATTGAACAAGATTCGCAAAGAAATAACACTAGTGCACCTAGTCCTTCCAAAAAGAAAAAGAAAAAGAAAAAGAAAAATGATAGGACTTTGCATACTTCTAGCGAACCTGAAATAGACAAACCTCCTGATAATGAAAATGAAACTTCTATCTCTGATGCTGAAATTCAATCTGGTAATGAACATCCACCTAGTGATAATGAAAAACATAATGATGAGGTTCATGAAGACACTCAACCAAATAATGATAAAGAACCACATAATGATGTTGAGATAAAACTACCTGTTGATCTTGATAACCCACAACCTAAGAATAAAAGGCATGATAAAAGAGACTTCATTGCTAGAAAACACGGTAAAGAAAGAGAACCGTGGGTTCAAAAACCTATGCCTTTTCCACCCAAGTAAATTAAAAGAAAGATGATGCAGAATTTGAACGTTGTGCTGAAATGCTGAGGCCAGTCTTTTTGCGTACTCGCTTGACTGATACCTTGAAAATGCCTCCTTATGCGAAGTATATGAAAGACATCATCACTAATAAGAGAAAAATACCGGAAGCTGAAATCTCCACTATGCTTGCTAATTACACATTCAAAGATGGAGGACCTAAAAACTTGGAGATCCGGGAATACCAACTATACCTTGCTCCATCAAAAAGAATTATGTGAAAACTGCTTTGTGTGATTTAGGAGCTAGTGTTAGTGTTATGCATTTCTCTTTATATAAAAGACTTGACTTGAATAAACTCACACCTACTAAAATATCTTTGCAAGTGGCTGACAAATCAATTGCCATACCTATCAGTATCTGTGAGGATGTGCCCATTGTTGTTGCTAATGTTACTATTTTGGCTGACTTTGTTATACTTGAGATGCCTGAGGACGACAACATGTCGATTATCCTTGGTAGATCCTTCTTGAATACCGTAGGGGCTGTTATTGATTGCAATAAAAGCAAGGTCACTTTTCATATTAAAGGTAATGAGCATACGGTGCACTTTTCGAAGAAACAATTCCAAGTGAATGGTATTAATGTTATTAAAAAATCTTAGACAATCACTATTGGAAGTTTTCAAATACCTCTACCTACTGTCAAAAATAAATATAAAATGCTTATTGTTGGGGAAATGCATATCCCCATTGAGGTAACTTAGTGATTTACGAAAGTTCTTCGGTTTCATGCTAATCAAAAGTGGTTGTTAATAAGACCTGATCAACCTTATTAATGAATCATTTTTGAACGGTATGAAGTTGATGAATTTAGTAAGCACCGACTTCTGTCCTTACTGTTTGTTTTCTGTTTTTATTAGTTAAATACAATAAAATGCCATGCTTTGTCTGTTTTCTAAATTTCTCGTGTAATAAAAATGACCCAAAAATAAAAGTTCTCAGAATTCTCTAAAAAATTTACATGATATTTTTCTGAATATTTAAGAATTCTTGGTGCAAATAATACTAGAGGGAGGTGCACCAGGTGGGCACAACCCACCTGGGCGCGCCAGGATCCCCAGGCGCACCCTGGTGGGTTGTGGGCCCCCTCATTTATCTCTTTAGCCCACATCACCCCTTACCTCCAGAAAAAAATTCTCCATTGCTCTCTCTCCCGTGTTCTTGAGCTCAAACCCACGGATTTCGATCTCTTAGCTCGAAGCTCCATTTCCGAAACTGTTTCGAGGGATTGTTGCTTGGTATTTGACTCCACTGTTTGTCCAATTAGTTTTTGTTTTAGTGGTTCATACTTTGAATAATTAGCTACTCTTGGTGCTGTTGTAGATTAGCTTGCATGTTGAATTCTTAGTGTTCTAAGTAGTTTGAATGCTTGCTATTCCCTCTATGTATCCCTATGAGTAGCTGCTATCAATTTTATAAAGTTTTGCTAACAAATTTTTGTCACCCCAAAAAATTTATTTTCAGAAAATTGTACACGGACATGATGAACCTATATGGAAGGAGCTCTTCGAGGAGACGATCCTCAGGGGCACCTTCTAGTGTCAGTTCTGCTCACCGGTCTTATGTTGAATCAAGTGAAAGTTCCACACGTGATGCCGCCACCAAAACATGCTTATGGCCTTGCGATGAATATATGGCGCGTGGGGGAATTAAGGAGGAATTTGAGCAATATGTTCACAATGCTGGCCTCGGTCCCTACCTTTCAGATAAGTGTGAACAACGCCAACTTCTCACTGAGTCATTTGTCAAAGGATTTACATTTTCCCCTCGTGAGTTTAGGGTGTCTTTTATGCTTTATGATAAACCATTTACTATCCCACTGGAGAATTTTTCTTACCATTGCAAACTTCCATTTTGGGGTTTGCTTGATGAACCACCGAAGGCTGAGTACGAGTCTTCCTTGACTAGCCTTTGTTACGGTGAAAATAGGGGAGTAAGATAAGGAAGAATAAAGAGCATTATCTTTCCCGCAATTCAGTATTTTGCATTATTTAACGGGAAATGCATAGGCGAGCAAGACTGTAGCATACTTTGTGCGCCAGACTTGAGCCTCATTCACACCGCTCTCACTGGTGAAAGGAATTATAACTTGTGAGCGATTGTTGCACGTAGACTTTAGCATAATGCTAACAATGGCTGGTTCTATGGTGGAATTTATGCCACACGTTTAGCATAAGAGCTGGGTGTTTCACCTTTGCCCTTTGATCCTATCCTACCCACGCGGTATTTATATTTTGACACTTCAAAAGAACATAAGATCCTTAAGGGAAAGGTTGATAATTTCACTTACAATCTAATGTTTAACCAAAAATCTGTTGTGGGCACATATTTTCCTTCGCGTGCTCTTTTTGATTTCACATCAAGGGGAGATATTTTGTTCTTGAGAGAGAGGCCCGAGCTCATAATGCAGTAGTGGTGGCAGCACGATGTGCCGAGGCATCCGCACCGAGAGCCTCTGTGAGCTACCACGCAGACTACTACCCTCCGGGCTACTGATCGATTACCAACTTAGGCCAAAAGCCTAAGCTTGGGGGAGTATGTGTTTCTCAGCGACATTACATTCATGTTCACATATCATTCCACTTGTCGGTGTTCACACTTTTTCATTGTATCATCCATGCTTAGATTTATTTTCTTGCTTTCTTATTGTGTGTTTAAAAAACTTTAGAAAAACAAAAAATTTAGTTGTAGTCAATTTACTTTCTATGCATGCTTAGTAGTAGTATTAAAAAGAAAATCCAAAAAGATTTCATTGTTCTCCTTTTGCTTGTTGGGAGCTTTCGCGTGTAAATAGTTTTTCTCATTTTTGCTTTTCCCTTTTATTTGCCCGTTCTAGAAAATCAAAAACTCCAAAAACATTTTAGTGTGTTTCTAAGAACTTCTTTTATTTTTATTCGAGTCTTACCAAGGAGAAGACCACGATGAAAATGTTGAGTGGCTCTCATATGAATAGTAGTTGAACTAATAAAGAGCACATTTTACCTTGTCTTCTCCTGTTGAATAAAATGTCTTGCAGATTCCAGCTTAGTCCATGGCACTCTTGCATTTTTATTTTTTTCATATCATTTGGTCGTGCAAGTGAAAGGCAATAATGACAATATTCAATGAACTGGTCGTGGCAAAGAGAAACTGCTATGAACTCGAATTGTTCTGTTTATGTAAATATGTTTAACCTAGTATCCATGATTCAGCCCATTATGATTAAACATGTTTGCAATGACAATTAGAGATTATAGTTTCTCATGCCATGCATAAGTAGCTGGGAGTGAATAATGATTTATCTTGGATATCAACATAGCACTAAAATGATTGTGATGTAGTATGATGATATGGTATCCTCCTCTGAGTGTTCGAGTGGCTTGACTTGGCACATGTTCGTGCATGTAGTTGAATCAAAACCAGCATAGACTCTATCATATTTATGTTCATGGTGTTCATATCCTACTCATGCTAGTGTCCAATGTTACTTATGCATAATGCATGGTTATGATCGTTGTTGCTCTCTAGCTGGCCGCTTCTCAATCTTAATTGCTAGCCTTCGCATGTACTAAGTGGGAACTCTGCTTGTACATCAGAAACCTTGAACCCAAAGTTATTCCAAATGAGTCCACCATACCTATCTATATGTGGTATTACCCTGTCATCCTAAGTAAATTTGCATGTGCCACCTCTAAAAACTTCTAAAAAATTATCCTTTTTGTGTGCCTGGATCGTTCATGGAAGGACAGGAGGTGGTCGGTATCTTCCATGCTAAGCGGGTTATTCTCAGGTCGAGTGTTTATTCACTCGCCATCACACGAGAAAATGGGCGGTAATAGGGATTCCCAGTCCCGAACTCAAAAATGCAAATAATTAAACAAAACTCCCCCGGGACTGATGTTGGTATGGACGGCACCCGTTGTTTCGGACAAGCCGTGGAATGTGATTGATGGTGGAGGGGGAGTAAACCTTTACTTTTATCACTTGGGAACCGACACTAGCATGCTTAGCATGGAAGTTGTTGATAACTGATGGTAGTGAAGTGAATAAGAAGGGTGCATGTCTCAAGATAGCATTTATCTTTATTTTAAAAATTGAGCTCTAGCACCTCTGCAAATCACTTCTTCCCTCTGCAAAGGGACTATCTATTTACTTTTATGTTGTGTCACCACCTTCTAAAACAAGCGCCAGAAACTGAGTAGAGCACAACTGTCATGATTTATGCATTATGTGCAGCTAATGTTGTGTGCATCATGACTGGATCTTTTCTACCATGAATTACAATGTTTAGTCGATGCTTGAACTTTGGAGGTGCTCTGCATATATGTTTTGCGGTCCCAGAAAGGGCTAGCGAGATACCACTATTGTCGTATTATATCATGGTTGTTTTGACAACGTGTTGCTATTTGAGATATTTTATTATGGCTCGCTAGCTGATTATGTCATTGATATGAGTCATTATAATCTTTAAATGTTATTGTTGACATGGTTAGTTATAATGTTGGATGAAAACCTGGGTGTTGTTTAAGCTTATTTATGCAAACAAGAGCAAAAGAGTTGAGTTCGTAAAAGTTTTTCTTTCTCACTTTCAGTTTATCAACTGAATTGCTTGAGGACAAGCAAAGGTTTAAGCTTGGGGGAGTTGATACGTCTCCAACGTATCTACTTTTTCTCACGCTTTTCCTCTTGTTTTGGACTCTAATTTGCATGATTCGAATGAAACTAACCTTAGACTGATGCTGTTTTTAGCAGAACTACCATGGTCTTATTTTTGTGCAAAATTAAAAGTTCTCGGAATGGAACAAAACTTTGCGAGGATTTTTTATATCAATAATAAGAATTTCTGGAGCCAAGACCTGCCGGAGAGGGGCACCTGGGTGGGCACAATCCACCAGGGTGCGCCCCGCCTCTCCTGGTGCGCCTAGGTGGGTTGTACCCACCTGGTGGCCCCGCAGACGACCCCCCTGATAATATGAAATCTCATATTTCCAAAAAAACAGGGAAAAAGAATTATTGCGATCCACGCGACGGAGCCGCCGCCAAGCCATGTTCTTTCTCGGGAGGGCAAATCTGGAGTCCGTTTGGGGCTCCGGAGAGGGGTATCTTCATTCTTTGTCATTACCAACCCATCTCCATCGCCAATTCCATGATCCTCCCCACCGGGAGTGAGTAATTCCTTCGTAGGCTCGCTGATCGGTGAGGAGTCGGATGAGATTCATCATGTAATCGAGTTAGTTTTGTTAGGGCATGATCCCTAGTATCCACTATGTACTTAGATTGATGTTGCTATGACTTTGCTATGCTTAATGCTTGTCACTTTGGGCCCGGGTGCCATGAACTCAGATCTGAATCGTTTATGAATTCATCATTACATTCGTGTTTTGGATCTGATCTTGCAAGTTATAGTCACCTACTACGGTTATGATCCGACAACCCTGGAGTGACAACAACTGGGCCCACTCTCGATGATGACCGTAGTTTGAGGAGTTCATGTATTCACTATGTGTTAGTGCTTTGTTCCGGTTCGCTATTAAAAGGAGGCCTTAATATCCCTTAGTTTCCAATATGGACCCCGCTGCCACGGAAGGGTAGGACAAAAGATGTCATGCAAGTTCTTTTAATAAAGCACGTATGACTATTTACGGAATACATGCCTACATTATATCGATGAACTGGAGCTAGTGCGGTATCGCCCTAGGTTATAATTGTCACATGATGAATATCATCCAACAAGTCACCTATCCAATGCCTACAAATTTATCTTATATTGTTTCTGCTAAGTTATTACTGTTGCTGCTACTGTCACACTTGCTACAAAATACTGATATCACGGTTACTGTTACTATTGTTGTTGTCGCTACTATCAAAACTATCATATCACTGTGCTACTGATCACTTTGTTGTAGATAATTAATTTCCAGGTGTGGTTGAATTGACAACTCAACTGCTAATACCTTCTAACATTCTTTGGCTCCCCTTGTGTTGAATCTATAAATTTGGGTTGAATACTCTACCCTCGAAGACTATTGCGATCCCCTATACTTGTGGGTTATCATTGGACAAGGAAGACAACGTAATGATTTATGTTTGTTCATATTCACATAGAAGTTATATTGTCATAGATCCTTCAACATGTGGTACTTGCCCCCCATCTTTGCTAGCCAAAAATTCCGCACCAAGTAGAGATACTACTTGTGCATACAAAAACCCTTAAACCCAAATCTTATTCTCAAGAGTCCACCATACCTACCTAAGGATTGGGTAAGATCCTTCAAGTAAGTTGTCATCGGTGCAATAAGGCAAAAAAAATTGCTTTTAAAAGTGTTAGATCATTTAGTGTAAGGGAAAATTGAGTGTTGTACGAACTTGTGATGGCAAAGAATAAAAGCGACATACTGCATAATAAAGGTTGCTATCGTAAGGGGCAATATAACGTGATGTTCTTTTGCACTAAGGGATTGAGCATACAAATAAAAAGCGCATGGCAACCTCTGCTTCCCTCTGTGAAGGGCCTACCTATGTATTTACTTTCATGCAAGGGTCAAAGTTTTTCTCTCTATTCCATTTTATTTTTCTCTTTTGGCAAGCATCATGTGCTGAGGAAAGATCTAGGCACATATATCCAGTTGGATATGGGTAGCATTAGCTATTATTGTTCACATCACCCTTGAGGTGAATACATTGGGAGGCGAAATTATAAGCCCCTATCGTTGTATGTGTCCGGTGGAAACGTTTTGCTCATGTGTATGCGGTGAGCGTTAGCAATCATAGAAGACTATATGATGGTTGAGTATGTGGAGCTCTTACTTAGACTCTGTTGAATAAGTTGAATATCAATTGTTTGGTGACTAAGAATATAGGTTGTTGAATGTCAAGAGGATTCATTATTTGAACCTTAACATGTGAATTGGTTGCTACTTTGTCATGATGAGTTTTATGAGAAAGAATTGTCGTTATGATGCTAGGGAAAGTGATTGAAATTATCATCGATCAAACTTATGCACTTTGCTAGCATTGGCACTTCATAAATTATTATTTTTATCATTTACCTACTCAAGGATGAGTAGGAATTAAGCTTGGGGATGCTGATATGTCTCGAACGTATCTATAATTTATGAAGTAATCATGCTATTATATTATCATTCTAGTATGTTTTACAATCATTTTATAGCAACTTTATTTTTTGGGACCAACCTATTGACCCAGTGCCCAGTGCCAGTTGCTGTTTTTTTTTGCTTGTTTCTTACATCGCGGGAAATCAATATCAAACGGAATCCAAATGCAGCGATACTTTTTAGAGATTTTTTTGGACCAGAAGACATCCAGTGGGCTAGAGAAGCATCTGGGGGGTGCCCCGAGGGGGCACTGATGTCTACTATGGAACCTTCTTCTTGTAGACGTTGTTGGGCCTCCAAGTGGAGAGGTTTGTAGGAGAGTAGCAAATTTCCCTCAAGTGGATGACCTAAGGTTTATCAATCCGTGGGAGTCGTAGGATGAAGATGGTCTCTCTCAAGCAACCCTGCAAACCAAATAACAAAGAGTCTCTTGTGTCCACAACACACCCAATACAATGGTAAATTGTATAGGTGCACTAGTTCGGCGAAGAGATGGTGATCCAAGTGCAATATGGATGGTAGATATAGGTTTTTGTAATCTGAAAATATAAAAACAGCATGGTAACAAGTGGTAAAAGTGAGCGAAAATGGTATTGCAATGCTTCGAAACAAGGCCTAAGGCTCATCCTTTCACTACTTCAAGTTCTCTCAACAATGATAACATAATTAGATCATATAACAACCCCTCAACGTGCAACAAAGAGTCACTCCAAAGTCACTAACAGCGGAGAACAAACGAAGAGATTATTGTAGGGTACAAAACCACCTCAAAGTTATTCTTTCCGATCAATCCATTGGGCTATTCCTATAAGTGTCACAAACAGCCCTAGAGTCCGTAGTAAAATAACACCTTAAGACAAACATCAACCAAACCCCTAATGTCACCTAGATACTCCAATATCACCTCAAGTATCCGTGGGTTTGATTATACGACATGCATCACACAATCTCAGATTCATATATTCAAACCAACACAAAGAACTTCAAAGAGTGCCCCAAAGTTTCTACCAGAGAGTCAAGACAAAAATGTGTGCCAACCCCTATGCACAAGTTCACAAGGTCACTAAACCCGCAAGTTGATCACCAAAACGTACATCAAGTAGATCACGTGAATATCCCATTGGCACCACAGATAAGCACATGCAAGACATACATCAAGTGTTCTCAAATCCTTAAAGACGCAATCCGATAAGATAACTTCAAAGGGAAAACTCAATCCATTGCAAGAAGGTAGAGGGGGAGAAACATCATATGATACAACTATAATAACAAAGCTCGCGGTACATCAAGATCATGCCAAATCAAGAACACGAGAGAGGGAGATCAAACACATAGCTACTGGTACATACCCTTAGCCCCGAGGGTGAACTAGCCCCTCCTCGTCATGGAGAGCGCCAGGATGATGAAGATGGCCATCGGTGATGGATCCCCCCTCTAGAAGGGTGCCGGAACAGGGTCCCAATTGGTTTTTGGTGGCTACAGAGGCTTGTGGCAGCGGAACTCCCGATCTAGGTTCTGTTCTAGAAGTTTGGGGATATATAAGAGGTGTTTGCATCGGGAACAAGTCAGGGGGGTCCACGAGGTAGGGGGCGCGCCCTCCACCCTCGTGGTGGCCTCGGGACTCTTCTGGTCCATCTTTGATGCTCCGTGGGCTTCTTATGGTCCAAAAATAATCTCCGTAAATTTACAAGTCAATTGGACTCGGTTTGATATTCCTTTTCTGTGAAACTCAAAACAAGGAAAAAACAGAAACTGGCACTGGGCTCTAGGTTAATAGGTTAGTCCCAAAAATCATATAAAATAGCATATAAAACATCCTAGATGGATAATATAATAGCATGGAACAATAAAAAATTATAGGTACGTTGGAGACGTATCAAGCATCCCCAATCTTAATTCCTGCTCGTCCTCGAGTAGGTAAATGATAAAAACAGAATTTTTGATGTGGAATGCTACCTAACATATTTATCAATGTAATCTTATCTATTGTGTCAAGAACATTCAAATCCATAAGATTCAAAATAAAAGTTTAATATTGACATAAGAACGATAATACTTCAAGCATACTAACAAGGCAATTATGTATTCTCAAAATAACATGGCCAAAGAAAGTTTATCCCTACAAAATCATATAGTCTAGCTATGCTCCATCTTCATCACACAAAATATTCAAATCATGCACAACCCTGGTTTCAGCCAAGCAATTGTTTCATACTTTAGTATTCTCAAACTTTTTCAACTTTCACGCAATACATGAGCGTGAGCCATGGACATAGCTCTATAGGTGGAATAGAATGGTGGTTGTGGAGAAGACAACAAGAAGGAGATAGTCTCACATCAACTAGGCATATCAACGGGCTATGGAGATGCCCATCAATAGATATCAATGTGAGTGAGTAGGGATTTCCATGCAACGGATGCACTAGAGGTATAAGTTTATGAAAGCTCAGAAAGAAACTAAGTGGGTGTGCATCCAACTTGCTTTCCCATGAAGACCTAGGGCATTTGAGGAAGCCCATCATTGGAATATACAAGCCAAGTTCTATAATGAAAAATTCCCGCTAGTCTATGAAAGTGACAAAATAAGAGACTCTCTATCATGAAGATCATGGTGCTACTTTGAAGCACAAGTGTGGAAAAAGGATAGCAACATTGCCCCTTCTCTCCTTTTCTCTCCTTTTTTCTTTATTTCCTCACATGGGACAATGCTCTAATAATTATGATCATCACACTTCTATTTACTTACAACTCGAAAAATTACAACTCAATGCTTAGAACAAAATATGACTCTATGTGAATGCCTCCGGCGGTGTACCGGGATGTGCAATGAATCAAAAATGACATGTATGAAAGAATTATAAATGGTGGCTTTTCCACAAATACGATGTCAACTACATGATCATGCAAAGCAATATGACAATGACGAAACGTGTCATAATAAAGGAAACAGTGGAAAGTTGCATGGTAATATATCTCAGAATGGCTATGGAAGTGGTATAATAGGTAGGTATGGTGGCTGTTTTGAGGAAGGTATATGGTGGGTGTATGGTACCGGCGAAAGTTGTGCGGCACAAAGAGAGGCTACAAATGGTGGAAGGGTGAGAGTGCGTATAATCCATGGATTCAACATTAGCCATAAAGAACTCACATACTTATTGCAAAAAACTATTAGTCATCGAAACCAAGCACTACACACATGCTCCTAGGGGAAGGGTTGGTAGGAGTTAACCATCGCGCGATCCCGACCTCCACACAAAGGATGACAATCAATAAATACCTCATGCTCCAACTTCGTTACATAACGGTTCACCATACGTGCATGCTACGGGAATCACAAACCTCAACACAAGTATTTCTCAAATTCACAATTACTCCACTAGCATGACTCTAATATCACCATCCACATATCTCAAAACAATCATAAGGAATCAAACTTCTCATAGTATTCAATGCACTTTATATGAAAGTTTTTATTATATCCCTCTTGGATGCCCATCATATTAGGACTAAATTCATAACCTAAGAAAATTACCATGCTGTTAAGAGACTCTCAAAATAATATAAGTGAAGCATGAGAGTTCATAAATTTCTTCAAAATAAGACCACCATCATGCTCTAAAAAGATATAAGTGAAGCACTGGAGCAAATGACAAACTACTCCAAAAGATACAAGTGAAGATCAATGAGTAGTTCAATAATTATGCAACTATGTGAAGACTCTCTAACATTTAAGAATTTAAGATCTTAAGTACTTTATTCAAACAACAAGCAAAACAAAATAAAATGGCATTGCAAGGATAGCACATATCATGTGAAGAAGCAAAAACTTAGGCTCAACCAAAACTGACCGATAGTTGTTGAAGAAGAAAGGTGGGATGCCAACCATGGCATCCCCAAGCTTAGATGCTTGAGACTTCTTGAAATATTAATTAGGGATGCCTTAGGCATCCCCAATCTTGAGCTTTGTGTCTCCTTAATTCCTGATTATCATGGTTTCCCTAAATCTCGAAAACTTCATCCACACAAAACTCAACAAGAACTCGTGTGAGATAAGTTAGTATAAATCAATGCAAAACCTTATCGTTCTCTACTGTAGAAAATCACTAAAATTATTATTTGCTATTGCCTACTAAATGCCTCTACATATTTAAAACTCCTATCCTCAAATAGAATCATTAGACAAGCAAACATATGCAAACATAATAGCAATCTGTCTAAACAGAACAGTCTGTAAAGAATGCAAGAGGAATCATACTTATTTAACTCAACAAATTCTTAAAATTTACCACACTGTAGAGAATTTATCATAGCTTACTCTGCAAAAAAATTCAACATTTTATCACATACTGACTTTTCTAGGGAATTTTGCAATAGCGACAAACTTTCTGTTTTGAAACAGCAACTCATATACTTGCAAATTGTGCACGGTGAAGGCTATCCTTGACACTTTTATTGAAATAAAAGATACAAAACCTTATTATAAATAACGGCAAGTAAATCTAAACAAAAGAAAATGATGCTCCAAGCAAAACACATATCATGTGGTGAATAAAAATATAGCCTCGAGTAAAGTTACCGATGAACGAAGACGAAAGAGGGGATGCCATCCGGGGCATCCCCAATCTTAGTTGCTTGGTTGTCCTTGAATATTACCTTGGGTGCATTGGGAATCCCCAAGCTTAGACTCTTGCCACTCCTTATTCCATAGTCCATCGGAACTTTACCCAAAACTTGAAAACTTCACAACACAAAACTCAACCGAAAATCATATGAGCTCCGTTAGTATAAGAAAATAAATCACCACTTAGGTACTGTTTTGAACTCATTCTAAATTCATATTGTTGTTATATATACTGTATTGCAACTTCTCCATGGTTAATACCCTCCGATACTACTCATAGATTCATCAAAATAAGCAAACAACACATAGAAAATAGAATCTATGAAAAACAAAACAGTCTGTAGTAATCTATAACTCTAGAATACTTCTGTAACTTCAAAAATCTTGAGAAACTAGGAAGTACTAAGAAATTTGTTTATTAATCTTCTGCAAAAAGAATCAACTTAAAAGCACGCTTTTGTGAATTTTGAAAATTATTATCCTGGGTGCAAAAGTTTCTGTTTCTCAGCAAGATCAAAACAACTATCACCGCAAGCCATCCCAAAGGTCTTACTTGGCACTTTATTGAAACAAAAGCTATAAAACATGATTACTACAGTAGATTAATCATGTTGACACACCAAAACAGTAGGTATAAATGTTGGGTTGTCTGCCAACAAGCGTTTTTCTTTAATGACTTTTTAGCTAGGCATGATGATTTCAATGATGCTCACATAAAGGATAAGAATTGAAACATAATGGGAGCATCATGAAGCAAATGACTAGCACATTTAAGTCTATCCCACTTCCTATGCATAGGGATTTTGTGAACAAACAACTTATGGGAACAAGAATCAACTAGCATATGAAGGCAAAACAAGTGCAACTTCAAGATTCAACACATAGAGAGGAAACTTGATATTATTGCAATATGTAGAAGCATATGTTCCTCTCTCATAATAATTTTTAGTAGCATAATGAATGAATTCAACAATATAACCATCACATAAATCATTATTTTCATGATGCACAAGCATATAAATTTTACTACTCTCCACATAAGCAAAATTCTTCTCATGAATTGTAGTGGGAGCAAACTCAACAAAATAACTATCACGTGAGGCATAATCCAATTGAAAATTAAAATCAAGATGACAAGTTTCATGGTTATCATTATTATTTATAGCATACATGTCATCACAATAATCATCAACTTTGTTCTCATAATCAATTGGAACCTCTTCGAAACAGTGGATTCATCACTAAATAAAGACCTCTCCAAATCCACTTTCATAATTATCACAATAAGATTCAACACTCTCCAAAATAGTGGGATCATTACTTCCTAAAGTTGACACTCTTCCAAACCCACTTTTATCAATATAATCATCATAAATAGGAGGCATGGTTTCATCATAATAAATTTGCTCATCAAAACATGGGGGACTAATATCATATTCATGAAACATAGCATCCCCAAGCTTGTAGCTTTGCATATCATTAGAATCATGGATATTCAAAGAATTCATACTAACAACATTGCAATCATGCTCATCATTCAAAGATTTAGTGACAAACATTTTATTGCATTCTTCTTCTAACACTTGAGCACAATTTTCCTTTCCATCATTTTCACGAAAGATATTAAAAAGATGAAGCATATGAGGCAACCTCAATTCCATTTTCGTAATTTTATTTTATAAACTAAACTAGTGATAAAACAAGAAATGAAAAGATCCGATTGCAAGATCTAAAGATATACCTTCAAGCACTAACCTCCCCGGCAACAGCGCCAGAAAAGAGCTTAGTTGACGGGGTGTTAGTGTCGCTTACCTAGCCTCCCCGGCAACGGCGCCAGAAAAGAGCCTGATTTCTACTACGCAACCATCTTCTTGTAGACGTTGTTGGGCTTCTAAGTGGAGAGGTTTGTAGGACAGTAGCAAATTTCCCTCAGGTGGATGACCTAAGGTTTATCAATCCGTGGGAGGCATAGGATGAAGATGGTCTCTCTCAACCAACCCTGCAACCAAATAACAAAGAGTCTCTTGTGTCCCCAACACACCCAATACAATGGTAAATTGTATAGGTGCACTAGTTCGGAGAAGAGATGGTGATACAAGTGCAATATGGATGGTAGATATAGCTTTTTGTAATCTGAAAATATAAAAACAGCAAGGTAACAAGTGGTAAAAGTGAGCGAAAATGGTATTGCAATGCTTCGAAACAAGGCCTAGGGTTCATAATTTCACTAGTGCAAGTTTTCTCAACAATGATAACATAATTAGATCATATCACAATCCCTCAACGTGCAACAAAGAGTCACTCCAAAGTCACTAATAGCGGAGAATAAACAAAGAGATTATTGTAGGATAGGAAACCACCTCAAAGTTATTCTTTCCGATCAATCCATTGGGCTATACCTATAAGTGTCACAAACAGCCCTAGAGTTCATAGTAAAATAACACCTTAAGACAAACATCAACCAAACCCCTAATGTCACCTAGATACTCCAATGTCACCTCAAGTATCCGTGGGTTTGATTATACGACATGCATCACACAATCTCAGATTCATCTATTCAAACCAACACAAAGAACTTCAAAGAGTGCCCTAAAGTTTCTACCGGAGAGTCAAGACGAAAACGTGTGCCAACCCCTATGCATAAGTTCACAAGGTCACTGAACCCGCAAGTTTATCACCAAAACGTACATCAAGTATATCGCGTAAATATCCCATTGTCACCACAGATAAGCACATGCAAGACATACATCAAGTGTTCTCAAATCCTTAAAGACTCAATCCGATAAGATAACTTCAAATGGAAAACTCAATCCATTACAAGAAGGTAGAGGGGGAGAAACATCATATGATACAACTATAATAGCAAAGCTCGCGGTACATCAAGATCATGCCAAATCAAGAACACGAGAGAGAGAGAGAGAGAGGGAGATCAAACACATAACTACTGGTACATACCCTTAGCCCCGAGGGTGAACTACTCCCTCCTTGTCATGGAGAGCGTCGGGATGATGAAGATGGCCACCGGTGATGGATCCCCCCTCCATCAGGGTGCCGGAACAGGGTCCAGATTGGTTTTTGGTGGCTCCAGAGGCTTGTGGCGGCGGAACTCCCGATCTAGGTTTTGTTCTGGAAGTATGGGGATAGATAAGAGGTGTTGGCGTCAGGAACAAGTCGGGGGGGTCCACGAGGTAGGGGCGTGCCTAGGGGTAGGGTACGCCCTCCACCCTCGTGGTGGCCTCGAGACTCGTCTGGTCCATCTCCGATGCTCCATAGGCTTCTTTTGGTCCAAAAATAATCTCCGTAAATTTTTAGGTCATTTGGACTCCGTTTGATATTCCTTTTCTTCGAAACTCAAAAACAAGGAAAAAAACATAAACTGGCAGTGGGCTCTAGGTTAATAGGTTAGTCCCAAAAATCATATAAAATAGCATATAAATGCATATAAAACATCCAAGATGGGTAATATAATATCATGGAACAATAAAAAATTATAGATACATTGGAGACGTATCAGGCACAACCCACTAGGGTGTGCCCAGGTGGGTTGTGCCCACCTCGGTGGCCTCCCATACCCCTTCTTCACATTACAAATTTCCAAATATTCCAAAAACCCTTGGGGTTAACCTAGATCGAAAGTTCCACCACCACAAGCCTCTTATCCACGAAAACCAATCTAGACCTCGTTCTGGCACCCTTCCGGAAGGGGAGATCATCACCGGTGGCCATCTTCATCATCCCGGCAGCCACCACGATGAGGAGGGAGTAGTCCACCCTTGGTCATGAGGGTTTGTACCAGTAGCTATGTGTTTAATCTCTCTCTCCCTCTTTCTCTCTCGTGTTCTTGAGATGTCATGATCTTGATGTATCGCGGGCTTTGTTAATATAGTTGGATCATATGGTGTTTTCCCTTCTCTATCTTGTTGTGATGAATTGAGTTTTCCCTTTGAGATTTCGTTCTTATCGGATTGAATACTTTTATTGATTTGAGAGCACTTGATATATGTCTTGCATATGAATACTTGTGGTGACAATGGGGTATCGTATTGATTCACTTGATACATGTTTGGCACTCAACTCGCGGATTCCCGAGGTGACATTGGGGTAATCTATGCATAGGGGTTGATGCATGTTCTTTGCTTTGTTTCTCCGGTAGAAATCTTGGGGCACTCTTTGAAGTTCTTTGTGTTGGATTGATATGAATCTGAAATTCTCTGGTGTTATTTCAGTACGAACTCTTGTATAGATTGGTCGGAAAGAATAGCTTTGAGGTTGTTTCGTACCCTACAAACAATTTCTTCTTATGTTCTCCGCTAGATAAGAACTTTGGAGTGATTCTTCGTTGCACCTTGAGGGATGGTTATGTGATCCAATTATATTAGCATTGTTGAGAGATTGCACTAGCAAAAGTACAGACCCTAGGCCTTATTTTCAAGCATTGCAATACCGTTTGTGATCACTTTTGTTACTTTCTACCTTGCTGTTTTTTATTGCTCCTATTACAAAAATCAATATCTACTATCATTAATACACTTGTACCACCATCTCTTCGCTGAACTAGTGCACCTATACAATTTACCATTGTATTTGGTGTGTTGGGGACACAAGAGACTCTTTGTTATTTGGTTGGAAGGTTGTTTGAGAGAGACAATCTTCATCCTACACCTCCCACGGATTGATAAACCTTAGGTCATCCACTTGAGGTAAAATTGCTACTGTCCTACAAAACTCTGCGCTTGGAGGCCCAACACGACTCTACAAGAATAAAGTTGCATAGTAGACATCATACATTCATTCTCATTTCTTGCATGGGACCTAAGCATGCAACCAAGGCCACAAATTTTAATTTTCAACCAATTTATATGCATTAGAGCATGTGCATGTAGTTCAAATTTGAATTATGCACATAAATGCATAGAAAACTTAGTTAATGTATAAAAATGTCCAAACGAGCCCCGAAAAATTCCTAAAATTAACACAACACTCATGTTGTTCTATGTTGATTCTAGAAAAAAAATGAAATCAAGAAGAGGAAACGGATCTCATTTCGTCTAGAAAGGTGAAACGTTCCCTACCGTAACCATGAGGCTTGTTGTGAGAAGTTCTATTTTGTGAGAAGCTTATATACCCCAACCTGTCCCAAATGGGACAATATTTTTACCACTGCATGTTGATGCCGTTCCATGCTAGCATGTCAAGTTTCATAAATTTCAGACGTGTTTTCGATTAACTAGCATTTAAAACCCATGTATCTCGTTTAGCGACCGAGCGACGGTGGCAAGGTGTTTGACATTCATGCTCATTTCTTGCATGGGACTTAGGCATGTAACCAAGGACACACATTCCAATTTTGAACCAATTTATATGCATTGGAGCATGTGCATGTAGTTCAAATTTGAATTATGCACATGAATGCATAGAACACTCAGTTAATGTATAAAAATGTCCAAGCGAACCCCGAAAAATACCAAAAATTGACACAACACTCGTGTTGTTCTATGTTGACATGAAAAAAAAATGAAAGTAAGAAGAAGCAACATATATCGTTTCGTCACCCAAGGTGGCATGTTCCCTACCAAAACCATCAGGCTTGTTGTGAGATAAGCTCTGGTTTGCGAGAAGCTTATACCCAAACATGCCCCAAATGGGACAATATTTTTACCACGGCATGTCGATGCCGTTTGATGATATCATGTCAAGTTTCATGAATTTCAGACGAGTTTTTGATTTACTAGAATTTTAAAACCATGTATCTCAATGTTAGGGTCGAGCGACAGTGTCAAGGTGTTTGACATTCATTCTCATTTCTTGCATGTGACGTAAGCTTGCAACCAAGGACAGACATTTGATTTTGCAGCCCGTTTTTATGGACTGGAGCTTGTGCATGTAGTTTAATTTTGAATTATGGACATAAATGCCTAGAAAATTCAGTTAACGTATAAAAATGTCCAAACGATCCCGAAAAAATCCAAAATTTAACACAACACTCCTGTTGTTCTATGTTGACACCAGGAAAAAAATTAAAAGGAAGAAGAGGCGACGAATATCGTTTTGTCCACAAAGGTGACACATTTCCCTAACGGAACCATGAGGCTTCTTGTGAGAAGCTCTAGTTTGTGAGAAGCTTATACCATAACCTGCCCCAAATGGGACAATATTTTTTACCCCAGCATGTTGATGCCATTCCATGATAGCATGCCAGGGTTCATGAATTTCAGACGGGTTTTGGATTTACTAGCATTACAAAATCAAGTACCTCAATGTTTGCCGGAGAGCCACAGTGCCATGGTGTTCGAAATTCATCCCCATTTCTTGCATGGGACATAAGCATAAACCCATGGACACATATATGATTTTACAACCCATGTTGGTGCACCGGAGCATGTGCATGTAGTTTAATTTTGAATTGTGCACTCGAAATGGCTAGAAAACCAATTTAATGTATAAAATATCCAAACGAACCCTGAATAATTCCAATTCTTTTACACACACATATAGTTGCATGTTCACTGTAGATAAAAGTTCTAGCAATTCAAACACCAACCATTGCCATTGTGACCCCATTATGTAATTTAAATTAAGATGAAAAATCAAGTAGATCCCACACAGTTTATTATCTCCAACCGTGTGAGATGCAGTACAAAATATCCTAGAGCACCGTCGGTGTATAGTATGCCTATGGCTTACGCGAGAAGGTGCGTTGGCTACAATCCACAGCTCGCGTGTCAAGCACACTAGCTCGCTCCCCAAATATCATTTCACCGTTCAATCGTCGCCGGTGAAAGATGGGGACGTGGACCCGTGTCGTGAGGGCAACTTCGGCGGCCCACTCCGGCAAGAGCGCGGCCACAGCCGCCATGCACGTGCTAACAAGGTGCATGAGCGTGCCCGCAATCTGCGACCGGGCAGATCTAGGTGTCATACCTAGTGCATCGGGACCAATGAAGATCTTCTGACGCCATGGCTCTCCTCTCCTCTCCTCTCCTCCTCTCCACCCACCAAACCCTAATCCTACCTCACTATCATGGCGTGTACTGATCTAAGCTTCCATGGAAGGGCTCCTACTGTCACGCCCAATATGCGACCCTATCCAAAAGGAACTCGAAGGTCCCACCAAGGATAGACCCGCATATTGAAACACTTTTGCAAGGTGGATATCATTACATCAACATTACATAATAGATGGGGATACATACATAAGGCATACAATGCCACACGAATACAACATCATCTTACATAAGATCAACATCCGACTATGGATGAAACACAAACAGAAGCTCAAACGACATCCACCCTGCTAGCCCAAGTTGCCGACCTGGAACCTATCCCTGATCGAAGAAGAAGCAGAAGAAGAACTCCAAAACAAGCAAACATCGCTCTTGCGTCATGATCATAGCATAACCTGTACCTGCAACTGTTGTTGTAGTAATCTGTGAGCCACGAGGACTCAGCAATCCCATTACCATGGGTATCAAGACTAGCAAAGCTTAATGGGTAAGGAAGAGGTAAAGTGGTGAGGTTGCAGCAGCGGCTAAGCAAGTATGGTAGCTAACATACGCAAATGAGAGCCAGAAGAGAAGCAAAGGAACGGTCGTGAAGCGAGCAATGATCAAGAGGTGATCCTGAACACCTACTTACGTCAATCATAACCCAAAACCGTGTTCACTTCCCGGACTCCGCCGAAAAGAGACCATCACGGCTACACACGCGGTTGATGCATTTTAATTCGGATATGGTGTCAAGTTATCTACAACCGGACATTAACAAATTCCCATTTGCCTATAACCGCAGGCACGGCTTTCGAAATATTATACCCTGCAGGGGTGTCCCAACTAAGCCCATGATAAGCTCTCGCGATCAACGAAGGATATACCTTCTCCCAAGAAGACCCGATCAGACTCGGAATCCCGGTTTACAAGACATTTCGACAATGGTAAAACAAGACCAGCAAAGCCGCCCGATGCGCCGACAAATCCCGATAGGAGCTGCACATATCTCGTTCTCAGGGCACCACCGGATGAGACTAGCTACGAGTAAAACCAACCCTCAAGTTGCCCCGAGGTGGCCCCGCAGGCAGCTCAGTTCGGACCAACACTTAGACAAGCACTGGCCCGGGGGGGGGGGCTAAAATAAAGATGACCCTCGGGTTGGCCGACCCAAGGGAAAGGTATAGGTGGTGGTGAGGCAAATGCTAAAACCAAGGTTGGGCCTTGCTAGAGGAGTTTTATTCAAAGCGAACTGTCAAGGGGGTCCCATAAATCACCCAACCGCGTAAGGAACGCAAAATCCGGGAACATAACACCGGTATGACGGAAACTAGGGCGGCAAGAGTGGAACAAAACACCAGGCAAAAGGCCGAGTCTTCCACCCTTTACCAAGTATATAGATGCATTAATAATATAAACGATATTGTGATATCCCAACCAAAATCCTGTCCACCATGGAGCAATCTTCAACTTCACCTGCAACTAGCAACGCTATAAGAGGGGCTGAGCAAAAGCGGTAACATAGCCAAGCAATGGTTTGCATAGGAAAGGTGTCAAAGGTTAGAGGTTCATGGCAATGTGGGAGGCTTGATAAACAGGTGATAGGTAGCGAAGCAAAGCGATAGAACGAAGCAACTAGCATAGCAATGATAGTAGTGAGATCCAGGGAAATGGTCATCTTGCCTGAAATCCCGCAAGGAAGAAGAACGAGTCCATGAAGAAGATGAAGCCACGAAGACGAACCAAGCGTAGACGAACGAATCCTCACGATCGCAACGAAACGGGAACTATCGAGAAGAAGCACACAACATGGTAAACACACCACACATGATCAAGGCATGATGCACAAACAAGTATGATGCAAGACAAGACTACATGAAGCTACTCATGGCAAGGGATAATGCAAAGAAGAGCAGCACATCAAAGCAAGTTTAAATGAGGCCGGGAACATGTAACAATTCCGGTAAGTCCTCATATGCAAATTTCGAAATTGGTCCAGATCTGAATAAAACTTATGTTCAAGTTGTTAAACAGCAAGTTACAATGCACAAAGATGATCTATACGAAATTCTAGTCAAGTTACATATAGAGTTCATTTAGTTCGGAGCTACGGCCTGGAAGATATGAGCAAAACAAGTTAAACATGGCATTGATGCAAAATGCACCCAAACATCAAGCAAACACCTCAAAACATGGATGCAACATGATAATATGAAGCTACATGCAATTCTAAGCAAGGTTCGTATAGAGCACACTCAAAACGGAGCAACGGTTCAACACACAAACACTATACAAGTTATAGCAACAATCTATCCAAAACAGCGACTACGCATATTGCAAGCACCAAAACAACATGCTACAGCACCACAACATGAAAACAAAAGGCATGGACATGATGTACAGGTAAAGCATAACAAAACATGAACACTGAGCTATCTCCAGAAATCACTAGAACAAGCTCAAACACACATGGCAAGATTGCAAACGATAACAGTTCAGACTTTGCACAAAATAACATCAGGTTGCAATGTTTAGAGCTATCAAATAGCATGTTATAGGATCTTATCATCGCAAACAAAAGCATGGCATGATACTAATGAATGCATAGAACAAAAGTCCCTTACTGACCATAAGCCAAAAAGGATCAGAAAATATAATGGCACCCATGTAAACATGGCAAGTTATATTACAGGTTTATACATGGCAGAAACAGAATTATGAAGGCATGTTGGTGAGCTTGTGCAACTCAATACAGAGCAAACATGGCATGGCAAGGCAACCAACAGTAAGAATACATGTTTGTGAAGCTAAGCATGGCAATAGCAAGTCCATAGGGTGCATGGAGCACTAGCAACAATCATGGCAACAACTGAACTTAATGTTAACAGGCTGACAGCAACATTATCAAGCAACTTTGGAGCAAGATATGAATAAGTTAAAGCAAGCTATAAATGCTAACAGGGGCATGGATGTATAGAGCATGACATGTAGAACAAAACACATTTAGTGAACATCTCCAGATTATGCATAGAATGATTTGTAGAAGCAGGTTTACATAGCATCATGAAATAATAGATTTAGCCTAGCAAAACAGTAACAGCAATACACTACTTAACAAGCTCGATTCACTCACCACAAGTAATTGCATGACAATATAAGCATAGCCTCATCAAGAATATATGTTTATGTAACAAACCAAGGCAAGAACAAGTTCATAGCATGCAAGGATCAACTACAACAACCTTGGCAAAATTGAATAACATGTAAACAATCTGCCAGGAAACATTTTGAAACAAAAGTAGAGCACACAAATGACATGCTAGACTACACCATAATTGCAAACAGGGGCATGAATGGCTAGAGAACAACCATATGTTCAAAACACCCTTACTAAAGTATCTCAAAATAAGCATGGATCTCTCTGTAGCATCAAGTTTACATGGCATAAAAATAACAGCGGAACAGGGACTGAAATCAGCAACATCACGATGCCTAGTTTGCATGCTTGTGCTAGTCACCACATTGATCACAAAAATACATGGTAAGCACCTCTGTAAAGAAGACATGGCATAGATCAAAACACATGTAGACATCAACCTCATCGGATGCACACATCAATCATGGCAAAAATGACAAAAGAGCTCGTTCTGTTAACAGACAGCAGAAAACATTATGAAGCACTCTTGCAATGATGATTCAGGCATCAAGATGATCTCAAATGAATATGACACAATGGAAGGAAATGATGTACTCATTGAGGCGAACAATTTGATATATTACACGCACAAAACGGAGCTACGGATGCAGAGATATGATGCGATGAACATGGCATGATAATGTCAAAATATTTCGGGACTTAGTAAAAAAATAGAACGAGCGACAAATAACTATAACGCGCACGGGCGGGATCTAGAGGAGCTCACCACGTGGGCTCGGCCCAGTGTAGGAAGAGGACGGGGCGGGCAAACTCTGGGCCGTGGGGAGGCCCACGTGGCCGGTGACGAGGGCGGCGCCCTCGTGCTCGCGCGGGGAGGCAGGTGAGGCCGGCGGCGCGAAGGAAACCGGCGAGGGCGGCGCACCGGCGATGGAGGAGGCCGGGAACGGGATGGCGCGGGGCGGATCCGGCCGCCTGGCCACCGGATCTGGCCGGAGCGAGGCCGGACGGCGGCGAGGGCGCCGGAGGTCGAGGCG
>NC_041385.1:640664650-640670734 GCF_002162155.2 Triticum dicoccoides | reverse complement strand
AAAGCTCATGGAATCAGATAGACTATGAAACCACTCCGGTTAGAACGAGATAAGAAACGAATAATACTAAAAGGATTTAGGTAGCACTCCGGTTAAAACATGGAGGAATAGAACACGAACTTAAGAAGATGGAATGAAACCTGATGAAGACATGACACAAAACCTTCGGAAAGAATTAAAAGAGTTGAATGAAAAGAACGGAGAAGAAAATGACAACTTGTGCCATGAATGAATTAGAAAGCAACCTTAGAAGAAAGATATTTGAACTCCACCAACAAGATCTTGATGAACTCTTTGAAAGAATGAATTAAATCATAAAGAACCACCATGAAGAACTCCAGTGACAAAAGGATGATGAGATAAAATTGAAGAATGTAATTGATAAGATTAAATCCTTGCGATGATTTAGATGGAGGTTCGACGAAATGACCAAGGAAATTTGAACTACGGAAAATAAAAGATGAAAACACTAGGAACTAGAATTTATTCATCAAGAACAAACTCTGAAGGAAGGGATTAATCACTTGGATGAAATAAGAATAAGATTTATTGTATGCTTATCCTTCATCAAATTAAATTGATGACACACAATGGATTTTTCATACTACTTATTCTTCTTGAAAAAGGATAGAGAAGTGACATGTCGCAAACTTGAGAAGGTCTTCATGAACCACCGGTAGGATTGAAAGAACGAATGGATTTTTTCAAGGAAAAAGAATCTTGAACGAACCACCGTAAGAATTTGAAAATGACTGATGAAAGAGAAAGAATCACCGGGAAGAAACAATATGTTTGAGGGGGATTTAGATGCAAAAGAACAAATAGATCAAGAGCTGATTAAAGAACACTTGAACGAAGCACCGGGATAATTGGATAACGGTAGCTGAAATCTGAGGACGAAGAATTCTTCTGAAACGACGGCCTCCGGTGAAAAGAAACATAAATCAACTCCTGACAAACTCCGGATGGTTGAGAAAAGGAATATCTGACAAATGGAATAATTTGAGAGGATAATATGAAGCTAGAACCACGAAACTTCGAGAGCACGGACAAGGATTAGAGGAAAACTCTTCTTCGGTCTTCAAATGACGACGAGAAACACCACCAAAATTACTGGGATACCCCGGTAGAATGAAAAGCAGAGAGGTTGAGCCAACAATGAAAAATGATTTGAAATCGATCTTGGAAAAGATCTGACTGATGAAAATCATACTTACGTCACACTTTGAAAAGAATTTGAGAATAACTCCGGGGAAAATTAGAAGAGTCAGGTAAGATCCTGGAAAAAGACCTGTGGGTTAGGGCCCACTGAAGAGAAAAACACCGTTGGAAAAGATTGTTGAAAAGATAGATGATGCACCGGAACAATTGAAATATTTGAATGAGGTGACAACCTCGCATTAGTTGGAATACAGACGAATCTCCTGAGATGTCTTACGAACTCCGGAATGATTGAATGGCGAGAGGCAAACGAGCAGAGAAAACACTTGAGCTGATGGAAATAATATAATCACTACCGAAAATGGAATTGAATCCACCGGAGAAGAAAAAGATGAAGAATGACGAACGAGACGAGAATTCATCGGTTGAGATAATTTACGAAAGACTGAAGAGGTTCCACATGAATGAAATTGATGCTCGAAAGAGACTCAGGCTCCTAGAAGAAAAAGGGTGGGAGGGCGGGAAAACAAAGGCAACTTGGAAGGGGAAATCGACGAATATCTTGAAGAGAAAACACCAGTTGATAATCATTGGGGAAAGAAAGCAAAGACTTCGCACGAGTAGGATGGATACTCAATTACGAACTCCGGATCCGAGAAGAAAAGGGGTGGGCAGGTGGGAAAGAAAACAACTGGGATTGAACTCAAAGATGAAGAGGCTCGAATCGACTTGACGAGAAACGCACCGGATGAAAAGAGCTGAGAACCAACGATTGGAAAACCAACTGCGTGAACCTAAAGAAAACTTTGAAAGGGAAGAGGAGTAATTCAAAACACCTATGTCAAGATTCCTCACCAGAGCGACGAAGGGGCTGAGGAGTAAAAAGAATTCCTACTCTCCGATATAACTAGATTCCGAAAACAGTTTTCTTCTAGACTCGACAACGGCCAAACTACACGATCAATCAAGGGGGCTCCTAGGGTCGGTCGAGGCTCTGATACCAACTTGTCACGCCCAATAAGCGACCCTATCCAAAAGGAACTCGAAGGTCCCACCAAGGATAGACCCTCATATTGAAACACTTTTGCAAGGTGGATATCATTACATCAACATTACATAATAGATGGGGATACATACATAAGGCATACAATGCCACACGAATACAACATCATCTTACATAAGATCAACATCTGACTACGGATGAAACACAAACAGAAGCTCAAATGACATCCACCCTGCTAGCCCAAGCTGCCGACCTGGAACCTATCCCTGATCGAAGAAGAAGCAGAAGAAGAACTCCAAAACAAGAAAACATCGCTCTTGCATCATGATCATCACATAACCTGTACCTGCAACTGTTGTTGTAGTAATCTGTGAGCCACGAGGACTCAGCAATCCCATTACCATGGGTATCAAGACTAGCAAAGCTTAATGGCTAAGGAAGAGGTAAAGTGGTGAGGTTGCAGCAGCGGCTAAGCAAGTATGGTAGCTAACATACGCAAATGAGAGCGAGAAGAGAAGCAAAGGAACGGTCGTGAAGCTAGCAATGATCAAGAGGTGATCCTGAACACCTACTTACGTCAATCATAACCCAAAACCGTGTTCACTTCCCGGACTCCGCCGAAAAGAGACCATCACGGCTACACACGCGGTTGATGCGTTTTAATTCGGATATGGTGTCAAGTTATCTACAACCGGACATTAACAAATTCCCATCTGCCTATAACCGCGGGCACGGCTTTCGAAAGATTATACCCTGCAGGGGTGTCCCAACTTAGCCCATGATAAGCTCTTGCGATCAACGAAGGATATACCTTCTCCCAGGAGGACCCGATCAGACTCGAAATCCCGGTTTACAAGACATTTCGACAATGGTAAAACAAGACCAGCAAAGCCGCCCGATGCACCGACAAATCCCGATAGGAGCTCCACATATCTTGTTCTCAGGGCAACACCGGATGAGACTAGCTACGAGTAAAACCAGCCCTCAAGTTGCCCCGAGGTGGCCCCGCAGGCAGCTCGGTTCGGACCAACACTTAGACAAGCACTGGCCCGGGGGGGCTAAAATAAAGATGACCCTCGGGTTGGCCGACCCAAGGGAAAGGTATAGGTGGTGGTGAGGCAAATGGTAAAACCAAGGTTGGGCCTTGCTGGAGGAGTTTTATTCAAAGCGAACTGGCAAGGGGGTCCCATAAATCACCCAACCGCGTAAGGAACGCAAAATCCGGGAACATAACACCGGTATGACGGAAACTAAGGCGGCAAGAGTGGAACAAAACACCAGGCAAAAGGCCGAGTCTTCCACCCTTTACCAAGTATATAGATGCATTAATAATATAAAAGATATTGTGATATCCCAACCAAAATCCTGTCCACCATGGAGCAATCTTCAACTTCACCTGCAACTAGCAACGCTATAAGAGGGGCTGAGCAAAAGCATTAACATAGCCAAGCAACGGTTTGCATAGGAAAGGTGTCAAAGGTTAGAGGTTCATGGCAATGTGGGAGGCTTGATAAACATGTGATAGGTAGCGCAGCAAAGCGATAGAACGAAGCAACTAGCATAGCAATGATAGTAGTGAGATCCACGGAAATGGTCATCTTGCCTGAAATCCCACAAGGAAGAAGAACGAGTCCATGAAGAAGATGAAGCCACGAAGACGAACCAAGCATAGACGAACGAATCCTCACGATCGCAACGAAACGGGAACTATCGAGAAGAAGCACACAACATGGTAAACACACCACACATGATCAAGGCATGATGCGCAAACAAGTATGATGCAAGACAAGACTACATGAAGCTACTCATGGCAAGGATAATGCAAAGAAGAGCAACACATCAAAGCAAGTTTAAATGAGGCCGGGAACAACATGTAACAATTCCGGTAAGTCCTCATATGCAAATTTCGAAATTGGTCCAGATCTGAATAAAACTTATGTTCAAGTTGTTAAACAGCAAGTTACGATGCACAAAAATGATCTATACGAAATTCTAGTCAAGTTACATATAGAGTTCATTTAGTTCGGAGCTACGGCCTGGAAGATATGAGCAAAACAAGTTAAACATGGCATTGATGCAAAATGCACCCAAACATCAAGCAAACACCTCAAAACATGAATGCAACATGATAATATGAAGCTACATGCAATTCTAAGCAAGTTTCATATAGAGCACACTCAAAACGGAGCAACGGTCCAACACACAAACACTATACAAGTTATAGCAACAATCTGTCCAAAACAGCGACTAGGCATATTGCAAGCACCAAAACAACATGCTACAGCACCACAACATGAAAAAAAAGGCATGGACATGATGTACAGGTAAAGCATAACAAAACATGAACACTGAGCTATCTCCAGAAATCACTAGAACAAGCTCAAACACACATGGCAAGATTGCAAACGATAACAGTTCAGACTTTGCACAAAATAACATCAGGTTGCAATGTTTAGAGCTATCAAATAGCATGTTATAGGAACTTATCATCGCAAACAAAAGCATGGCATGATACTAATGAATGCATAGAACAAAAGTCCCTTACTGACCATAAGCCAAAAAGGATCAGAAAATATAATGGCACCCATGTAAACATGGCAAATTATATTACAGGTTTATACATGGCAGAAACAGAATTATGAAGGCATGTTGGTGAGCTTGTGCAACTCAATACAGAGCAAACATGGCATGGCAAGGCAACCAACAGTAAGAAGACATGTTTGTGAAGCTAAGCATGGCAATAGCAAGTCCATAGGGTGCATGGAGCACTAGCAACAATCATGGCAACAACTGAACTTAATGTTAACAGGCTGACAGCAACATTATCAAGCAACTTTGGAGCAAGATATGAATAAGTTAAAGCAAGCTATAAATGCTAACAGGGGCATGGATGGATAGAGCATGACATGTAGAACAAAACATATTTAGTGAACATCTCCAGATTATGCATAGAATGATTTGTAGAAGCAGGTTTACATAGCATCATGAAATAATAGATTTAGCCAAGCAAAACAGTAACAGCAAGTACACTACTTAACAAGCTCGATTCACTCACCACAAGTAATTGCATGACAAGATAAGCATAGCCTCATCAAGAATATATGTTTATGTAACAAACCAAGGCAAGAACAAGTTCATAGCATGCAAGGATCAACTACAACAACCTTGGCAAAATTGAATAACATGTAAACAATCTGCCAGGAAACATTTTGAAACAAAAGTAGAGCACACAAATGACATGCTAGACTACACCATAATTGCAAACAGGGGCATGAATGGCTAGAGAACAACCATATGTTCAAAACACCCTTACTAAAGTATCTCAAAATAAGCATGGATCTCTCTGTAGCATCAAGTTTACATGGCATAAAAATAACAGCGGAACAGGGACTGAAATCAGCAACATCACGATGCCTAGTTTGCATGCTTGTGCTAGTCACCACATTGATCACAAAAATACATGGTAAGCACCTCTGTAAAGAAGACATGGCATAGATCAAAACACATGTAGACATCAACCTCATCGGATGCACACATCAATCATGGCAAAAATGACAAAAGAGCTCGTTCTGTTAACAGACAGCAGAAAACATTATGAAGCACTCTTGCAATGATGATTCAGGCATCAAGATGATCTCAAATGAATATGACACAATGGAAGGAAATGATGTACTCATTGAGGCGAACAATTTGATATATTACACGCACAAAACGGAGCTACGGATGCAGAGATATGATGCGATGAACATGGCATGATAATGTCAAAATATTTCGGGACTTAGTAAAAAAATAGAACGAGCGACAAATAACTATAACGCGCACGGGCGGGATCTAGAGGAGCTCACCACGTGGGCTCGGCCCAGTGTAGGAAGAGGACGGGGCGGGCAAACTCTGGGCCGTGGGGAGGCCCACGTGGCCGG
>NC_041385.1:640656241-640663429 GCF_002162155.2 Triticum dicoccoides | reverse complement strand
GGCAGGAGGCGGTGGCCGGCGCGGGGCGGCTCGGCGGTGCACCGGCGGCGGCGGAGGCGCGGAGGCGCGCGGGTGCGGGGTGGATGGCGCGGGCGACGGCGAGGCGGGTCGGGCCGGGAGGGCCTGGCACGGGCCCGAGAGGGCTCGACGGTGGCGCGGCCGGCGGGTGCCACGTGGCAGCCTCTGGTTCGCTGAGGGCGGCGGCGCGGACGGACGGACATGTCCGGCCCGATCCGGACATGTCCGGCGGCGGAGAGGGAGCGGGGCTAGGGTTTCGGGGGGATTAGACCGCGAATTTGGACGGGGAGGGCATATTTATAGGTAGATGGAGCTAGGAGAGTCCAAATGAGGAGCGGTTTTCACCCACACGATCGTGATCGAACGACCGAGAGCATGGAGGGGAGTTAGATGGGTTTTGGGCCACTTTGGAAGGGGTGTTGGGCTGCAAAGAGAACGGGTTTTGCGGGCTACGCGGTTAACCATTGGAGTATCAAACGACCTCCAAATGACACGAAACTTGACAGGCGGCCTACCGGTGGTATACCAAGGCCACTTGGCAAGCCTCGGGCCATTCCGAGAAAGTTTAACACCCGCACATGAAACAAGGTCTGAGAGGGGGCGACGGGCGCGCGCGAATGGTCCGGACTCCGAACGGACAACGGAGAGAACCGGGAGAACCCGAACGGATGCAAGTTTTGAAAAACATGCGGATGAAATGTAGATGATGACATGGCAAAATGCAACACGCAAACAAATGTCATGGCAATGATGGCGAATAACTGGTAGACACCTGGCGCATCGAATCCGGAGCGTTACAACACTCCTCCACTAACAAGAGATCTCGTCCCGAGATCTTAGGACCGAGACGGGAGGGAAAAGGGATGAGGTGAAGCAAGAACTCAAGAGAAGATGCAAAGAATCGAGAGCATTCAAGAAAAAGAGAGGAACGACGAGAATGACGAGAATCGAAAGCTCATGGAATCAGATAGACTATGAAACCACTCCGGTTAGAACGAGATAAGAAACGAATAATACTAAAAGGATTTAGGTAGCACTCCGGTTAAAACATGGAGGAATAGAACACGAACTTAAGAAGATGGAATGAAACCTGATGAAGACATGACACAAAACCTTCGGAAAGAATTAAAAGAGTTGAATGAAAAGAACGGAGAAGAAAATGACAACTTGTGCCATGAATGAATTAGAAAGCAACCTTAGAAGAAAGATATTTGAACTCCACCAACAAGATCTTGATGAACTCTTTGAAAGAATGAATTAAATCATAAAGAACCACCATGAAGAACTCCAGTGACAAAAGGATGATGAGATAAAATTGAAGAATGTAATTGATAAGATTAAATCCTTGCGATGATTTAGATGGAGGTTCGACGAAATGACCAAGGAAATTTGAACTACGGAAAATAAAAGATGAAAACACTAGGAACTAGAATTTATTCATCAAGAACAAACTCTGAAGGAAGGGATTAATCACTTGGATGAAATAAGAATAAGATTTATTGTATGCTTATCCTTCATCAAATTAAATTGATGACACGCAATGGATTTTTCATACTACTTATTCTTCTTGAAAAAGGATAGAGAAGTGACATGTCGCAAACTTGAGAAGGTCTTCATGAACCACCGGTAGGATTGAAAGAACGAATGGATTAAAATGATACTCAAGGAAAAAGAATCTTGAACGAACCACCGTAAGAATTTGAAAATGACTGATGAAAGAGAAAGAATCACCGGGAAGAAACAATATGTTTGAGGGGGATTTAGATGCAAAAGAACAAATAGATCAAGAGCTGATTAAAGAACACTTGAACGAAGCACCGGGATAATTGGATAACGGTAGCTGAAATCTGAGGACGAAGAATTCTTCTGAAACGACGGCCTCCGGTGAAAAGAAACATAAATCAACTCCTGACAAACTCCGGATGGTTGAGAAAAGGAATATCTGACAAATGGAATAATTTGAGAGGATAATATGAAGCTAGAACCACGAAACTTCGAGAGCACGGACAAGGATTAGAGGAAAACTCTTCTTCGGTCTTCAAATGACGACGAGAAACACCACCAAAATTACTGGGATACCCCGGTAGAATGAAAAGCAGAGAGGTTGAGCCAACAATGAAAAATGATTTGAAATCGATCTTGGAAAAGATCTGACTGATGAAAATCATACTTACGTCACACTTTGAAAAGAATTTGAGAATAACTCCGGGGAAAATTAGAAGAGTCAGGTAAGATCCTGGAAAAAGACCTGTGGGTTAGGGCCCACTGAAGAGAAAAACACCGTTGGAAAAGATTGTTGAAAAGATAGATGATGCACCGGAACAATTGAAATATTTGAATGAGGTGACAACCTCGCATTAGTTGGAATACAGACGAATCTCCTGAGATGTCTTACGAACTCCGGAATGATTGAATGGCGAGAGGCAAACGAGCAGAGAAAACACTTGAGCTGATGGAAATAATATAATCACTACCGAAAATGGAATTGAATCCACCGGAGAAGAAAAAGATGAAGAATGACGAACGAGACGAGAATTCATCGGTTGAGATAATTTACGAAAGACTGAAGAGGTTCCACACGAATGAAATTGATGCTCGAAAGAGACTCAGGCTCCTAGAAGAAAAAGGGTGGGAGGGCGGGAAAACAAAGGCAACTTGGAAGGGGAAATCGACGAATATCTTGAAGAGAAAACACCAGTTGATAATCATTGGGGAAAGAAAGCAAAGACTTCGCACGAGTAGGATGGATACTCAATTACGAACTCCGGATCCGAGAAGAAAAGGGGTGGGCAGGTGGGAAAGAAAACAACTGGGGATTGAACTCAAAGATGAAGAGGCTCGAATCGACTTGACGAGAAACGCACCGGATGAAAAGAGCTGAGAACCAACGATTGGAAAACCAACTGCGTGAACCTAAAGGAAACTTTGAAAGGGAAGAGGAGTAATTCAAAACACCTATGTCAAGATTCCTCACCAGAGCGACGAAGGGGCTGAGGAGTAAAAAGAATTCCTACTCTCCGATATAACTAGATTCCGAAAACAGTTTTCTTCTAGACTCGACAACGGCCAAACTACACGATCAATCAAGGGGGCTCCTAGGGTCGGTCGAGGCTCTGATACCAACTTGTCACGCCCAATAAGCGACCCTATCCAAAAGGAACTCGAAGGTCCCACCAAGGATAGACCCGCATATTGAAACACTTTTGCAAGGTGGATATCATTACATCAACATTACATAATAGATGGGGATACATACATAAGGCATACAATGCCACACGAATACAACATCATCTTACATAAGATCAACATCTGACTACGGATGAAAAACAAACAGAAGCTCAAATGACATCCACCCTGCTAGCCCAAGCTGCCGACCTGGAACCTATCCCTGATCGAAGAAGAAGCAGAAGAAGAACTCCAAAACAAGCAAACATCGCTCTTGCGTCATGATCATCACATAACCTGTACCTGCAACTGTTGTAGTAGTAATCTGTGAGCCACGAGGACTCAGCAATCCCATTACCATGGGTATCAAGACTAGCAAAGCTTAATGGCTAAGGAAGAGGTAAAGTGGTGAGGTTGCAGCAGCGGCTAAGCAAGTATGGTAGCTAACATACGCAAATGAGAGCGAGAAGAGAAGCAAAGGAACAGTCGTGAAGCTAGCAATGATCAAGAGGTGATCCTGAACACCTACTTACGTCAATCATAACCCAAAACCGTGTTCACTTCCCGGACTCTGCCGAAAAGAGACCATCACGGCTACACACGCGGTTGATGCATTTTAATTCGGATCTGGTGTCAAGTTATCTACAACCGGACATTAACAAATTCCCATCTGCCTATAACCGCAGGCACGGCTTTCGAAAGATTATACCCTACAGGGGTGTCCCAACTTAGCCCATGATAAGCTCTTGCGATCAACGAAGGATATACCTTCTCCCAGGAGGACCCGATCAGACTCGGAATCCCGGTTTACAAGACATTTCGACAATGGTAAAACAAGACCAGCAAAGCCGCCCGATGCACCGACAAATCCCGATAGGAGCTCCTCATATCTTGTTCTCAGGGCAACACCGGATGAGACTAGCTACGAGTAAAACCAACCCTCAAGTTGCCCCGAGGTGGCCCCGCAGGCAGCTCGGTTCGGACCAACACTTAGACAAGCACTGGCCCGGGGGGGCTAAAATAAAGATGACCCTCGGGTTGGCCAACCCAAGGGAAAGGTATAGGTGGTGGTGAGGCAAATGGTAAAACCAAGGTTGGGCCTTGCTGGAGGAGTTTTATTCAAAGCGAACTGTCAAGGGGGTTCCATAAATCACCCAACCGCGTAAGGAACGCAAAATCCGGGAACATAACACCGGTATGACGGAAACTAAGGCGGCAAGAGTGGAACAAAACACCAGGCAAAAGGTCGAGTCTTCCACCCTTTACCAAGTATATAGATGCATTAATAATATAAAAGATATTGTGATATCCCAACCAAAATCCTGTCCACCATGGAGCAATCTTCAACTTCACCTGCAACTAGCAACGCTATAAGAGGGGCTGAGCAAAAGCAGTAACATAGCCAAGCAATGGTTTGCATAGGAAAGGTGTCAAAGGTTAGAGGTTCATGGCAATGTGGGAGGCTTGATAAACATGTGATAGGTAGCGCAGCAAAGCGATAGAACGAAGCAACTAGCATAGCAATGATAGTAGTGAGATCCAGGGAAATGGTCATCTTGCCTGAAATCCCACAAGGAAGAAGAACGAGTCCATGAAGAAGATGAAGCCACGAAGACGAACCAAGCATAGATGAACGAATCCTCACGATCGCAACGAAACGGGAACTATCGAGAAGAAGCACACAACATGGTAAACACACCACACATGATCAAGGCATGATGCGCAAACAAGTATGATGCAAGACAAGACTACATGAAGCTACTCATGGCAAGGATAATGCAAAGAAGAGCAACACATCAAAGCAAGTTTAAATGAGGCCGGGAACAACATGTAACAATTCCGGTAAGTCCTCATATGCAAATTTCGAAATTGGTCCAGATCTGAATAAACATTATGTTCAAGTTGTTAAACAACAAGTTACGATGCACAAAAATGATCTATACGAAATTCTAGTCAAGTTACATATAGAGTTCATTTAGTTCGGAGCTACGGCCTGGAAGATATGAGCAAAACAAGTTAAACATGGCATTGATGCAAAATGCACCCAAACATCAAGCAAACACCTCAAAACATGATGCAACATGATAATATGAAGCTACATGCAATTCTAAGCAAGTTTCATATAGAGCACACTCAAAACGGAGCAACGGTCCAACACACAAACACTATACAAGTTATAGCAACAATCTGTCCAAAACAGCGACTAGGCATATTGCAAGCACCAAAACAACATGCTACAGCACCACAACATGAAAAAAAAGGCATGGACATGATGTACAGGTAAAGCATAACAAAACATGAACACTGAGCTATCTCCAGAAATCACTAGAACAAGCTCAAACACACATGGCAAGATTGCAAACGATAACAGTTCAGACTTTGCAGAAAATAATATCAGGTTGCAATGTTTAGAGCTATCAAACAACATGTTACAGGAACTTATCATGGCAAACAAAAGCATGGAATGATACTACTGAATGCATTGAACAAAAGTCCCTTACTGACCATAAGCCAAAAAGGATCAGAAAATATAATGGCACCCATGTAAACATGGCAAGTTATATTACAGGTTTATACATGGCAGAAACAGAATTATGAAGGCATGTTGGTGAGCTTGTGTAACTCACTACATAGAAAAACATGGCATGGAAAGGCAACCAACAGTAAGAAGACATATTTGTGAAGCTAAGCATGGCAATAGAAAGTCCATAGGGTGCATGGAGCACTAGCAACAATCATGGCAACTGAACTTAATGTTAATAGGCTGACAGCAACATTATCAAGCAACTTTGGAGCAAGATATCAACAAGTTAAAGCAAGCTATAAATGCTAACAGGGGCATGGATGGATAGAGCATGACATGTAGAACAAAACACATTTAGTGAACATCTCCAGATTATGCATAGAATGATTTGTAGAACCAAGTTTACATAGCATCACGAAATAACAGATTCAGCCTAGCAAAAAAGTAACAGAAAGTACACTACTTAACAAGCTCGATTCACTCACCACAAGTCATTGCATGACAAGATAAGCATAGCCTCATCAAGAAGACATGTTTATGTAACAAACCAAGGCAAGAACAAGTTCATAGCATGCAATGATCAACTACAACAACCTTGGCAAAATTGAATAACATGTAAACAATCTGCCAGGAAACATTTTGAAGCAAAAGTAGAGCACGAAAATGACATGCTAGACTACTCCATAATTGCAAACAAGGGCATGAATGGCTAGAGAACAACCATATGTTAAAAACACCCTTACTGAAGTATCTCAAAATAAGCATGGATCTCTCTGTAGCATCAAGTTTACATGGCATAAAAATAACAGTAGAACAGGGACTGAAATCAGCAACATCACGATGCCTAGTTTGCATGCTTGTGATAGTCACCACATTGATCACAAAAATACATGGTAAGCACCTCTGTAAAGAAGACATGGCATAGATCAAAACACATGTAGACATCAACCTCATAGGATGCACACATCAATCATGGCAAAAATGACAAAAGAGCTCGTTCTGTTAACAGACAGCAGAAAACATTATGAAGCACTCTTGCAACGATGATTCAGGCATCAAGATGATCTCAAATGAATATGATGCAATGGAATGAAATGATGTACTCGTTGAGGCGAACAATTTGACATATTACACACACAAAATGGAGCTATGGATGCAGAGATATGATGCGATGAATATGGCATGATAATGTCAAAATATTTCGGGACTAAAAAAACAAAACGAGCGACAAATAACTATAACGCGCACGGGCGGGATCTAGAGGAGCTCACCACGTGGGCTCGGCCCAGTGTAGGAAGAGGACGGGGCGGGCCGACTCTGGGCCGTGGGAAGGCCCACGTGGCCGGCGACGAGGGCGGCGCCCTCGTGCTCGCGCGGGGAGGCAGGGGAGGCCGGCGGCGCGAAGGAAACCGGCGAGGGCGGCGCGCCGGGGATGGAGGAGGCCGGGAACGGGATGGTGCGGGGCGAGGCCGGACGGCGGC
>NC_041385.1:640597773-640655569 GCF_002162155.2 Triticum dicoccoides | reverse complement strand
GAGGCGGGTCGGGCCGGGAGGGCCTGGCACGGGCCCGAGCGGGCTGGACGGCTGCGCGGCCGACGAGTGCCACGCGGCAGCCTCCGGTTCGCTGAGGGCGGCGCCGCGGACGTACGGACATGTCCGGCCCGATCCGGACGTGTCCGGCGGCAGAGAGGGAGCGGGGCTAGGGTTTCAGGGGGATTAGACCGTGAATTTGGACGGGGAGGGCATATTTATAGGTAGAGGGAGCTAGGAGAGCCCAAATGAGGAGCGGTTTTCGCCCACACGATCGTGATCGAACGACCGTGAGCATGGAGGGGAGTTAGATGGGTTTTGGGCCACTTTGGAAGGGGTGTTGGGCTGCAAAGAGAAGGGGTTTTGTGGGCTACGCGGTTAACCATTGGAGTATCAAACGACCTCCAAATGACACGAAACTTGACAGGCGGTCTACCGATGGTATACCAAGGCCACTTGGCAAGCCTCGGGCCATTCCGAGAAAGTTTAACACCCGCACATGAAACAAGGTCTGAGAGGGGGCGACGGGCGCGCGCGAATGGTCCGGACTCCGAACGGACAACGGAGAGAACCGGGAGAACCCGAACGGATGCAAGTTTTGAAAAACATGCGGATGAAATGTAGATGATGACATGGCAAAATGCAACACGCAAACAAATGTCATGGCAACGACGGTGAATAACTGGCAGACACCTGGCGCATCGAATCCGGGGCGTTACACCTACACTGGGATTTCTCCCCCGGCCTTGCGGTCGCAGCTCAGGTGCGTCGACGTTTTGGATCTACTGTCCACTTCTCCAACTCTGGTTCGACCAAGGAGTTTTTCTTGGTTGTAAGTTTCTCCTCTGCCTCCTTCCCTCTCAATGAAGAATCGGTGGCCGTTGCCTTGCAATGTGCATTGGTGGTTTGCCCTCGGGACTCAATGTTCATCACTTGGAGGGTAGAAAGTTTCGGTTTTCAGTGGCCTCTAATCGGGTTGGTCATTTCATCTATGGGCTTAAGGATAGAGTTTGGCCGGATTTCGTTTGCCACTTTAGCCTCTTTCGATCTACAACTCAGCTGCCCATGGAAGACCCAAGGACCTGGCATTTGGATCAAACCAACCAGGAAGTATTGATTAGATCTCCTCTGGCGGTCAAATAGAAATATATTTCTATGTGTCACACCAACAATGTAGATGTTGCATCATTGGACATTCTTTCACAAGCTGGGTTTTCGCCGGCACACCACCGGACTTGCGTTCAGTTGCCGGCGGCCGACCACCAAACGCTGGCGAGTCGACAGGATCCCTCTGGTTTGAGTAACTCACCGACAAACAATGGGCATTCATTACCAGATTCCGTGGTTTTCGGAGCAATCAACATTAATGTCAATAAGAGGCTATCTGGTGTAGACTCGGTCACTGCTCGGCGCTTTCAGGGGGCTCAGTTCAAGCACGACACATGGAACTAGCTACCGCAATTTATGCTTCTTCATATTCTGGATCATCACCGAATGGGTTTATCTGAGGAATACATTGCTTCTTTATGGAAAATTCCTTCTGTCCCGACCATGGATTACATATGTAATAAATTGACAATATGCATTCATTGCCACGATAAGGGTCATCTGGCTGTTAACTGCCCTGGGCCTCTTTGTCAAATTTGCACCAGCAGGCCTTGCATGTGCACTTCGTCGGGCCAGACCAATAACCATTTCTTAGAGCAGGCAGCCTGTTATATTTGCAATTCCAGGGCCCATCAGTTCTTTCAATGCCCGGCCAAATCACTATGTGAGTTCTGTGGTTTTCTAGGGCATCAAAAATACTCCTGTAATGCCGGGGCAGTCCGTATAAAATGGATTCAAAAAACCAAACTGCGATTAGTTTCTAATTTAGCCATCAATCCTAATCAAAACACTTCCAATCTAGCTCGGTCAACACATGGAAACACAATTTCGCAGGATAAGGATCCAGTCTTTTCAGGGATACTGCACCGGGATATAATGGCACCTACCCGTAATAAGGATCTAGCTGCTAGGTGACTGCCTGTCGTCCGATGCAAAACGTGTGGCTCCCGGGGGCACGAGGCGGCACCTTGCACTGCGGCATGGCACCGTAATCGAGGAGTCTGGCGACCAAAGTCTAAGCACAAGCCTGCCGATATGCATTCTCCTCCTCTCTCGCTGTCTGTGCCTGCCTCTGCTACTACTCCGCCCACCTCTGCCATTGCTCAGCCCACCGCCGCTCCTGCCTTGCCCACCTCCACCGTACCAATGGCGAACTACCCTCTCAACGTCGTTCCCTACCTGCCACCGGGGATGACAATCGAGCTTGGTCCGGCCGATCGGAAGGTTCGGGGGGAGATGGTGGTCAGTGCCGTTCCTCCCCTACGCCATGACTTCTTGGCCATTGCCGAAGCAAATCGGTTCATCCCGCACCACCAGAAGGCAGACATCCGCAACATTGTTGAAGGTTTGCTGCATGAGTCTCATTATTTTCCCACAGAAATTTCAGATCATCCGCTAGGTGTGGGCATCTTTGGTTTCGTGAACTCTGTGGTTCGGGATACAGTAGTAGACACCACTTTTGAGCTTGATGAGAATGAGGTAGAAGAGCATACCATGATTTCATTTGTCCCGCATGATGTGGCCCTGAATATGCGCCTCACCACCTTTGGACCAGAGGTGTGGATCATCTACGTAGGGTTTCCTTATGACTATCAGACCCAGCATTATATGCACAAATCTGTTGATTCGTTTGGTGCCTTGGTGGATTGGAATAACCATAGAGAGGATCGCAGATTTATACTTATCAAGGCTAGAGTCATTCACATGCGTCTGGTCCCAAAGAGTTTGGTTGTTCGTCAGTTAGGAGGAGCTCGTCAGAGTTGGACAGTTGCTGTCACCATGCTCCGTAGTAATGACTGGAATGCACACCTACCAGAAGTGCAACCGGCAGGAGAGGATCCGCCACCTGAGAATGGTATCCCTCATCCTTTGCATGGTTAGGGCATCAGCGCTGAGCAGATGTATCAGCAACAGCTGCACAACTGGCTGGCACAAAATGCAATTCCCAATGACAATCCTAATGAAGAAAATGGCAATGTTGTGGTAGCCCAGGATAATGACATAGAGATTCACCCTGAGTGGGGTGTCTAGCCTCCTTCACCCCCTCAACAGCCACCAATGCTCTATAACTATCAGGAGTGGCTTGCTAGAGAAGGTCTTCAGGTGGATCATGGCATACTACCACCTAATAACATACATGACAGTCCTGCAGCTGCTTGGAATGCCTCAATCTCCAGGAGTAGCAGCACAGACTCTAGTGCCACCATCTCTGAATCTTATGTTTTGGTTCCTCTCAATCCCATGAACCAACACTGGCCACAAGAAGCTCAAGCTCTGCTCCACAGGTCATGGGTCCAGTCACTACTGATTTATCTGCTCCTGTAGCATATGCTGCAATCTATGCTGCTCTGGATTTGATCCCAGCCCCTCAGGTTCTGCCTCCCAATAGGCTTGACATCTCATTTTCGGTTTCTGCTGCTGGACTGCACATTGACATGGCTTCTCATGGGGATTTCACACCAGCCATGCTTCTGAGGGACTGTATTCCAATGTTCAGGCTAAATACTTATCTTACTGCAGCAATCAAGCCAACCATTGCATCTTTTGGCCCCTGGAAGGATCATTTTGGTTTCAGACAGGACTCTGTGACTCTTAATTTTACAGTGGCTGAAAATGCAGGTTCTCTCTCTGTTATCTCTGCTCACAAGGCCATCAATCAGTTTGGGAGTTCTTCTAGTATCATTGAGGAAATTTGTGAAGCTCCTCACTGGGAGCTTAATGCGCCCCATGTGCCTGAAAATGAACTGATGCCTGCTGTTATGCCTGCTCTAACTATGCAGAGTCCTCATTTGGACTTGTCTGAACCTGATACCTCCCTCATGGCTCTTCCTGCCCCACCTCTGCCTGATATAGTTCCAATCTATCAGGAAGATGCTATTGAAGGAAGGCCAGGTCCTGTTCTTGAGGATACAAGTGCTAACTCCTCCCGAAAAGGGAAAAATGTGGTGCCAGAGTGCTCTGTTTCTCTGCGAAGGAGCACCAGATCCAATAAATATGATGGCTTCAGGGTTCCTCCCCTCACTGACAGTAAGATCAAGTTGTCAAAAGTCAAGCCGAGACAGGTACCCTCTGCCCTTACCATCAGGGACACCCCTGCTGAATAGATTCCTCCTGCAACACCAATCCAGGTAATCCAACAGATTGGCACCAACCTATGTGGTATCCCTGCTGATGAACTCTCTGAAGAGGCCCTCACGGAGGCCCAGGAGGAGGGGTCGGCCTCTTCCACCTAGTCTTAATTTTCCCCTCTTAATAATATGCCTCTTTTGGTTTCATGGAATGTCCTGTGTTGGAACGTTCGTGGTTTAAATTCAGATGACAAACAGCTAGCTCTCTCGAATGCTATTGTCTCTAGTGGATGTGATGTTGTCTGTTTGCAAGGGACAAAGAAGTCCACTTTTGAATTGTCTTTTGCTAAATCCATTTGCCCCCGTAGATTTGATCAATTTGCCTACGTGCCTTCTCGTGGAGCATTGGGTGGTATTGCCACGATTTGGAACAGTTACATATTCACAGCAGATGTTCTGTTTACTCAAGAATTTGCTCTAGTTACTCGCTTTCGTTCCACGCAATCAGCACAATGCTGGACACTCGTTAACATCTATGGACCTTGCCAAGGTGAACAGAGAGTCAACTTCATAAACTGGTTAGGAGATTTGGATATTCCAGCAAATGAGGATTGGCTTTTTGTGGGCGATTTCAACTTTATTCGTGCACCTGAAAATAGAAACAAACCAGGTGGTTCAATGACTGACATGAATACATTCAATGACTTAATCAGATCACAATGCTTAATTGAACTACCAATGAAAGGGCGCATGTTTACCTGGAGTAACATGCAACAAGATCCTCTTCTTGAACAACTCGATTGGTTCTTCACAAGCACAAACTGGACGGCATCCTACCCAAAAACCATGGTAAAACCACTAGGTAAACCTGTTTCAGATCATATACCTTGTGTGGTTAATATTGAAACTGCCATCCCTAGATCCAAACTATTTCACTTTGAATCATATTGGGTCCAACACCCTGGTTTTATGGATGTGGTTGCAAAGTCTTGGGCAAAAAATGCCACGTCCACAAATCCTGCAACAAATCTTTGCCGAAAACTTAAATCTCTACGCAGAGATCTCAAACAATGGAGCAAAGGAATATCCAAACTCTCTGTGGCAATTGAGAATTCTAATAAAGCTCTTTGCGAGATTGAGGAGTTAGAAAATAAACGCTCTTTAACTGTACCAGAGAATAACTTCAGAAAAATCCTCAAGAAACACATTCTCCGGTTGCTCAGATACCAGCAACTATACTGGAAAAAACGGTGCACCATACGGTGGGTTAAATTTGGGGATGAACCATCAAAAAATTTCCAAGCAATGGCTTCGGAACGGTACAGAAAGAACAATATTGCATCGCTAACTACTACTGATGGGATTGTTATTGAAGATCACCAAGGGAAAGAATCAATCATCTTCCAAACTTTCAAAGAAAGAATGGGTTCTTCTTCTGGACATGACATGAAATTTGATCTACACAGAATCATCAAGAAGTGCCATGATCTGGACATTCTCACTGTCCCCTTTTCACATGCAGAGATTGACAATGTCATTAAGGAGATGCCCGCAGATGGAGCACCTGGCCCAGATGGTTTCACGGGTGTATTTCTGAAGAAATGTTGGCCAGTTATTAAGGAAGACTTTTACAAGCTCTGCCATCAATTTCACGAGGGCAATCTTTCACTTCAGAGCATTAATGATGGATTCATCACACTCATCCCAAAGATCAGCTCTCCCGAAACGATCAATGATTATAGACCAATTATGCTCTTGAACTGTTGTCTTAAGGTTATAACGAAGATCCTGGCCAATCGCTTACAAAAAGTCATACTCAAGTCGTGCACCGTAACCAGTACGGATTTCTCAAGGGAAGAACTATTCAAGATTGCCTTGCGTGGGCCTACGAATACATATATCAATGTCAACAATCAAAGCAGGAAATTATGCTCCTGAAACTAGACTTTGCAAAAGCATTTGACACGATTGAGCACGAGGCCATGATTGACATTATGAAAAGTATGGGATTTAATGATAAATGGATAAGCTGGATTCGCTGCATATTCTCTTCAGGTAAATCATCAGTGCTATTAAATGGTACACCTGGTCGGCAATTTCTTTGTCAATGTGGGGTACGGCAGGGCGACCCCCTCTCGCCACTACTTTTTGTACTTGCGGCCGATCTTCTTCAAGCAGCCATCAACAATGCTTTCCAGCGCAATCTTATAAGCCTACCTTTTCATTCAACAAACCAAAAAGAGTATCATGTGATCCAGTATGCCGATGACATTATATTGGTCATTCCAGCATGCATGCAACAAGCTCAGATTATCAAGACCATCTTAACCGACTATGCCTTCTCAGTTGGACTAAGAATAAACTTCCACAAGTCTACTCTTATCCCAATCAATTGTGGCGCAGAAAAAAGTCAGGAGATTGCCAACATCTTTGGATGTGTCGTGGGGAAAATGCCATTTACCTACCTTGGGCTGCCACTTGGTACTACTAGACCCTCTGTCCAAGAGCTTATGCCCCTTGTCTGCTCACTCGAGCGACGGTTGTCTGCCACCCTCAACATGGTTTTATATGGCAGCAAGCTTTCGCTTCTTAACTCGGTCATTACATCGCTCATTATATTTGCCATCTGTACTCTGAGACTGCTAACAAAGTTCATCGAGTTACTGGAAAAAATAAGAAGGAAATACTTGTGGATCAAAAAAATGGACAATGGCGACAAAATTAACTGCCTTGCCTCCTGGGAAATGGTGTGTCGACCCAAGACAAGTGGTGGTTTGGGAGTATTAAATCTGCGTGTTCAAGGCGATGCCCTACTGCTTAAATACCTTCACAAGTTCTACAATAAATGGGATACACCGTGGGTGCAACTGATTTGGGACACCTACTACATCGACCAAACACATGCGTCCGACCCATGCGGATCGTTTTGGTGGAGAGATGTGATCAAGCTAATACCAACTTATCGGGGTATCTCTCAGGTGACTGTGGGGAATGGTGAAAACGTCCTATTTTGGAAGGACATGTGGAGAGAGGGCATCCTTGCTGATTGTATCCTTGAGCACTCTCATATGCCAAAGATGTGGATCTATCTGTCCAGCAATTCTTGGGCGTCACCACTCTACAAGAAGCGTTTCATCTACCACTCTCACCACAAGCATATGCAGAAGTGAGACAGCTTCAGATGGAAGTTTCAGAGGTTCAACTTTCCAATGAGATTGAAAAATGGACATATGTCTGGAATTCCCATCTCTTCTCTGCAAAACAATACTACGCATTCTACTTCAGAGAAGTTCAAGCACATGAATCTTTTGGATGGATTTGGAAATCTAAGTCAACCATGAAAATAAAAGTATTCGGGTGGCTGCTACTTTCTGACCGCCTCAACACCAGGAATATGCTGAAGCGAAGGCACTACAAAATTGGAGACAATCATGACTGCATTCTTTGTGGTTTACCAATTGAGGAGACGTTGGAACATCTCTTCTTTGAATGCCACTTCAGCTCTGACTGCTGGTCCCATCTTGGCCTCTCCTGGCCTCAGGGAGGTACAAGACTGAACAACATTTCCAAAGCAAAACAAGACTGGGATAGACCGCTCTTTATGGAACTATTTTTGTTGGCGGTCTGGAGTATATGGAAGGAGCGCAACAACAAGCACTTTAGAAAGATCCTACCATCCAAAACTGCTTGGTTAAGTAGACTTAAAGCTGATTTTTCACTGCTGACCCATAGGGTTAGAGAGGAACACAAACAACACATTTCAATAATACTTGCATCTCTGTAAACTAGCACCTGCTACCCATCCACCAAAGGAGGATGGATTGTAATTACAATGTACAGTTTCACTGACCTTTATTAATATATAACACAGGGGGAGGTACTCCTACTGTTTCTGGTCAAAAAAAAGGCATCCCAAACAACCGTTGTTGCTTCTCAGGTGGCGGCAGCAACATCTGCCTCGGGGATAGCAACTGGCTAGAGCGGCACAACAGATGTTTGTTCCACAGCGGCGGCCTTAGCCCTGATGGAGGCTGCCCACGAGCATGTCGAGGCCGCCCACGCCCAGCTCGTGGCGGTCACCGCACAAATAGAACGAAGCTTCTTCGACAACGGTCGGCAACCCACGGCCGAGGAGGTGGCGATCGCCGAGAGCGTTCGAGCAACCGTTCGTTCCTCCGCCGCATACCTTGCCACGACGGAGCCCGTCCAAGCCCAGACCACGGCCACCCACGCCCACCTCATGGCGGCCTTTTCCAAAGAGATGGCGGACGTGTATGGCGAGATGCTTGCCGAGTATGGTGCAATGGATGCCATGGAGCCCCTTCCCCAGGAGACCGTCGGGCGCGAGCTGGACATGGAGGAGGCGGCGGAGATCGATGAGCACCAGCCATAGTAGTACTCCTTGTTTTGTTTCATTAAGAGTGCCAGTCTTTAATTTGTTAGAGTAATGTTTAGGTCAGCTAGCCCTGTTTAATTGATGAACTTGCTCGATTAAGAAGTGTGGGTGTGTTGTAGTCTCCTTTGTGTACCCAAAATATGCAATGACATGGATGATCACTGTAACCAGGGAAATTCGAACCAAAATTTTTGACGTTCAAACTCATCATACACGGGTTAAGCTATCTGAATCGTTTGTGATGTTCACACATCATACATTGTTTTGAATAAGGGACCGTGTCTAATGACACTTTGCATGCCAGTTTTTCACTGAACTGGTTCAAAATTTTCAGCTTCTGCGAAAATATCTACCTCCCCGCCCCTCCCCCTTACTAAAAGCCACATTTCTCCTATTTCCGCCTTCCTTTCCAAGTTGAAACCTTCACTCCTTGCTTGCAGCGCCGCCTCCTCGCCGGTGACCTTCCTTCATGTTGCTCGGCCTCATCTATCCAGGCAGGTAATCCACACCCGACCCCCATTCTCCTCCTCCTTCCACATCTGACATGCCCCGACTGCTGGCGCGACACCTTCCGCCCAAATCACCGACCCCTCCACCAAATAAGCGTTGCCCTAAGCCATGGTGCACGAAGTATAGCCAGGAGCTCAAGGAGCATTTGGCAGCAAAGAAGCAAATCGCGGCAGCATGCACGGATGAGGTTGCGATGGCTGCCATTCGTGCTGACCCCCAAATCTTGGAGGAGCACATTGCCATTTGCTAGCTACGCCAGTTAACCATGCTCGGTTTACCCATTGTGTGTGCTGCTCCTGCCTTTCCTTAACAAATTCTAGTGAATTGTGCTATCTGATCTTACCATGCAATATGTTGCTCTAGTGTATATGTTCTATATGTCGTGCAGTGTGGTGCTCACTTATTAACTGTTTGGTTAATTAGTTGTCGTCTTCAGTTAACTATTTGGTTCAATTCTACAAATTTGATGTTCAATTCTTTAGGCTGCAATTTTTTATTGTCTTCCATGTGAGAAATAAATCGAATTTATCTTTACAAAATACATGAGAAACAAATACAATTGCTATATCTCCAAGTTGTCAAGCATGATTGGTTTGGTTATACATTCTGCAATATGGTGCTCAGTAAACGTTTGGTTCATTTGTTGTGGTGCTTAGTTAACAGTTTGGTTCAATTCTGCAATGCGATGTTCAATACTTGTGGGTGCATTCTGTTATTGTATACCACGTGAGAAGTAAATCGAATTTGGCTGTATTAAATACACGAGAAACAAATACAATTACCATATTTCCAAGTTGTCAAGCATGCTTAGTTTGGTTAACTGTCTGATCTTCTATTAGGAGTATGTTATATTGTGCAATGTGGTGCTCAGTGATGTCTACTAGGCAACTTTATTCTTGTAGACACGTGTTGGGCTTCCAAGCATAGACTTTTGTGGGACAGTAGCAATTTTCCCTCAAGTGGATGACCTAAGGTTATCAATCCGTGGGAGGCGTGGGATGAAGGTGGTCTCTCTCAAACAACCCTGCAACCAAATACAAGAAATCTCTTGTGTCCCCAACACACCCAATGCAATGGCAAATTGTATAGGCGCACTAGTTCAGCGAAGAGATGGTGATAAAAGTTTAATATGGATGGTAGAAATATATTTTATAATCCAAATAAATAAAAACAGCAAGGTAGCAATTGATAAAAATGAGCACAAACGGTATTGCAATGCTTGAAAATGAGGCCTAGGGTCTATACTTTCGCTAGTGCAATCTCTCAACAATGTTAATCTAATTGGATCATATAACCATCCCTCAACGTGTGATGAAGAATCACTCCAAACTTCTTATCTAGCAGAGAACATAAGAAGAAATTGTTTGTAGGGTACGAAACCACCTCAAAGCTATTCTTTCAGATCAATCTATCCTAGAGTTTGTCCTAAAATAACACAAAGCTATTCTTTCCGATCAATCTAACCAAGATTTCATACTAAAATAACACCATATGATACACGTCCACCAACTCTAATGTCACCTAGATACTCCAATGTCACCGCGAGTATCCGTGAGTTCATTATGCGATATGCATCAAACAATTTCAGATTCATAATACTCAATCCAACACAAAGAACCTCAAAGAATGCCCAAAGATTTCTACCGGAGAAACAAAGACAAGAACGTGCATCAACCCTTATGCATAGATTAACCCAATGTCACCTCGAGAGTCCGCGAGTTGAGTGCCAAAACACATATGAAGTAAATCAATATGATACCCCATTATCAACACGGATATTCATAGCAAGACATACATCAAGTGTTCTCAAATCCATAAAAGTATCAATCCGATAAAACGAAATCTCAAAGGGAAAACTCAATTCATCACAAGATAGAGAGGGGAAAACACCATATGATCTAACTATATTAACAAAGCCCGTGATATATCAAGATCATGACATCTCAATAACACGAGAGAGAGAGAGAGAGAAAGATTAAACACATAGCTACTAGTACAAACCCTCAGCCTCGAGGGTGGACTAGTCCCTCCTCATCATGGTGGCCGCCGGGATGATGAAGATGGCCACTGATGATGATTTCCCCCTCCGGTGGAGTGCCGGAATGGGGTCTAGATTGGTTTTTCTGGCTACAAAGGCTTACGGTGGCGGAGCTTCTGGTCTATGATTATTTCTGATGGTTTCTCTATTTATAGGATTGTTTGGCGTTGGTTTCACGCTAAGATGGGCCTCGAGGTGAGCGCAACTCACCAGGGCAAGTAAGGCCCACCAGGCGTGCCCTGGTGTCTTGTGCCCTACTCCTTCACCTTATGGTCCTTCCAGGAAGCTTCGGGGGTCTCTTTTGTTCCAAAAAGATCATCAAAAAGTTTCAACTCATTCGGAGAACTTTCATTTCTGCACAAAAAACAACACCACGGTAGTTCTGCTGAAAACAGCATCAATCCGGGTTAGATCCATGCAAATCATACCAAAACCATATAAAATTGTTGTAAACATGGCATGAATACTTCTTAAATTATAGATACGTTGGAGACTGATACGTCTCCAACGTATCTATAATTTCTTATTATTCCATGCTATTATATTAGCTGTTTTGGATGTTTATGGGCTTTATTATACACTTTTATATTATTTTTGGGACTAACCTATTAACCGGAGGCCCAGCCCAAATTGTTGTTTTCTTGCCTATTTCAGTGTTTCGAAGAAAAGGAATATCAAACGGAGTCCAAACGGAATGAAACCTTCGGGAGAGTTATTTTTGGAACAGAAGCAATCCAGGAGACTTGGAGTATAAGTTAGAGAAGTAACGAGGAAGCCACGAGGCAGGGAGGCACGCCCTAAACCCCTAGGCGCGCCCCCCACCCTCGTGGGCCCCTCGTGGATCCCCTGACCAACTTATTTTGCCTATATATGTCCATATACCCTAAAAACATCGAGGAGCACAATAGATCAGGAGTTCCGCCGCCGCAAGCCTCTATAGCCACCAAAAACCAATCGGGACCCTGTTCTGGCACCCTGGCGGAGGGAGGATCCCTCACCGGTGGCCATCTTCATCATCCTAGTGCTCTCCATGATGAGGAGGGAGTAGTTCACCCTTGGGGCTGAGGGTATGTACTAGTAGCTATGTGTTTGATCTCTCTCTCTCTCGTGTTCTTGATTTGGCACGATCTTGATGTACCGCGAGCTTTGCTATTATAGTTGGATCTTATGATGTTTCTCCCCCTCTACTATCTTGTAATGGATTGAGTTTTCCCTTTGAAGTTATCTTATCGGATTGAGTCTTTAAGGATTTGAGAACACTTGATGTATGTCTTGCTTGTGCTTATCTATGGTGACAATGGGATATTCACGTGATATACTTGACGCACTTTTTGGTAATCAACTTGCGGGTTCAGTGACCTTGTGAACTTATGCATAGGGGTTGGCACAGGTTTTCGTCTTGACTCTTCGGTAGAAACTTTGGGGCACTCTTTGAAGTACTTTGTGTTGGTTGAATAGATGAATCTGAGATTGTGTGATGCATATCGTATAATCATGCCCACGGATACTTGAGGTGACATTGGAGTATCTAGGTGACATTAGGGTTTTGGTTGATTTGTGTCTTAAGGTGTTATTCTAGTATGAACTCTATGATAGATCGAACAGAAAGAATAGCTTCGTGTTATTTTACAACGGACTCTTGAGTAGATCGATCAGAAAGGATAACTTTGAGGTGGTTTTGTACCCTACAATAATCTCTTCATTTGTTCTCTGCTATTAGTGACTTTGGAGTGACTCTTTGTTGCATGTTAAGGGATAGTTATATGATCCAAGTATGTTATTATTGTTGAGAGAACTTGCACTAGTGAAAGTATGAACCCTAGGCCTTGTTTCCTAGCATTGCAATACCATTTACGCTCACTTTTATCATTAGTTACCTTGCTGTTTTTATATTTTCAGATTACAAAAACCTATATCTACCATCCATATTGCACTTGTATCACCATTTCTTCGCCGAACTAGTGCACCTATACAATTTACCATTGTATTGGGTGTGTTGGGGACACAAGAACTCTTTGTTATTTGGTTGTAGGGTTGCTTGATAGAGACCATCTTCATCCTACGCCTCCCACGGATTGATAAACCTTAGGTCATCCACGAAATTTGCTACTGTCCTACAAACCTGTGCACTTGGAGGCCCAACAACGTCTACAAGAAGAAGGTTGTGTAGTAGACATCAGAGACGTATCAGCATCCCCAAGCTTAATTCCTACTCGTCCTCGAGTAGGTAAATGATAAAAGAAATCATTTTTGAAGTGTGAATGCTTGCAAAGTGCACAAGTTTGATCAATGATAATTTCAATCACTTTTCCTGGCATCATAATAGCAAATCTTTCTCATAAAACTTCTCATGTTAAAGTAGCAATTGAAAACATAATTTTTTGATGTGGAATGCTATCTATCATATTTATCATATACTCTGTTCTTTTGTAGCATGGACATTTCGACTTGAAAGATTCAAAGCAATAGTCTATAATTTGACATGAGGACATGAATACTCAACCATATAAACAAGCAACCATGTCTTTCAAAATATCAACACTAAAGAAAGCTTTCCCAGCCCCATCATGCTCAATCATTGATCCATTCATGAAACACACTCGCATATTAGCTACATCCAATTCTCGAGTATGATCATAGTGCCCCTTAGTTGGTGCTTTATAAGAGAAGATGGAGACTCAAATAAAAAATAAAAATTGCAAAAAGTAAATAGATAGGAGCCTCACAGAGGGAATTAGGGATTTGTAGAGGTGCCAAAGCTCAAGGCTTAAATTGAGAGATAAAAGATTTCGGGAGGCATACTTTTCCCGTCAACGAAAACGATCGAGTAGTTCCCAATACTTTCCATGCTAGATATATCATATGCGGTTCCCAAACAGAAAATAAAGTTTATTCCTTTTCCACCATTCTTTCACATTCCAAGGCTAGCCATATCCATGGGTACCATCCATACCAACACTTTCCAAGGAATTTATTATTTGACAACATAAAATAAATTCATTTTTTATTTCAGGACTGGGCATCCCTATTACCTTTGTCGTACTCTCATGCAATGACAAGTGAATAAACACTCATCTTGAGAATAACACATCTAGCATGGAAAAATATCAGCCACCCCCTACCATTTCATGAGTGGTACGAGCACACAAAAAGGAAATTATTTTGAAAGTTAGAGATGGCACATACAAATTTGCTTAGAACGACACTGAAATACCGCATATAGGTAGGTATGGTGGACTCATATGGCAAAACAGGGTTTAAGGATTTTGGATGCACAAGTAGTATTTCTACTTACTACAAATGGCGGCTAGCAAAAATATTGAGAAGCAACCAACCAAGAAACGAAAAATCACATAAGTGAGCATTAAGCATAATTAACACCGAATAATGCACCACAAGTGGGATGTAATTCCATTGCATAACTATTGACTTTCGTGCTTGCATAGGGAATCACAAACCTTAACATCAATATTCTAACTAAAGCATAATTACTCACCAACATGACTCACATATCACTATCATCATATCTCAAAGCTATTACAAAGAATCAAGTTTATTTTGTCCAATGTTCTTCATGAAAGTTTTTATATGTTGCTTTTGATAAGCTCAAACAAATTTAAGTGAAGAACATGAGCATAAATGTCTGCATCTCTCAAAAACATATAAGTGAAGCATGAGAGAATTTCTTCAAAAATATTAAAGCACATCATTCTCAAAAATATATAAGTGAAGCACTAGAGCAAAAGACAAACTACTGCAAAAAGATATAAGTGAAGATCAAGTGAGTAGTTAAGTAAACAGGTAACTATTTGAGGAATCTCTATTATTTAAAAACTTTCAGATCTAAGTATTTTATTAAAACAGCAAGCAAAACAAAACAAAATGACATTCCAAGAATAGCACACATCATGTGAAGAAGCAAAAACTTAGGATCAACCGATACTAACCGATAATTGTTGATGAAGAAAGGTGGGATGCCTACCGGGGCATCCCCAAGCTTAGATGCTTGAGACTTCTTGAAATGTTAATTTGGGATGCCTTGGGCGTCCCCAATCCTGAGCTTTTGTGTCTCCTTAATTCCTCTCATATGACGGTTTCCCTAAATCTCAAAAATTCTATCCACACAAAACTCAAACAGAACTCGTGAGATAAGTTAGTATAAATCAATGCAAAACCTTATCATTCTCTACTATAGCAAATCACTAAAATTATTATTTAACATTTCCTACTAAATGCCTCTGCATATTTAATACTCCTATCCTCAAATAGAATCATTAAACAAGCAAACATATGCAAACAATCCAAACATAACAGCAATCTGTCTAAACAGGACAGTCTGTAAAGGATGCAAGAGGATCCATACTTCCCTGACTCAAAAAATTCTGAAAAATTACCACACTGTGGAAAATTTATCACATCTTATTGTGCAAAAAATTTCAACATTTTATCACATTCTGAATTTTCTAGAGAATTTTTGCAACAGCGATAAACTTTATGGTTTAAAACAACAACTCATATACTTGCAAAATAAGCATGGTAAAGGCTATACTTGACATTTTTATTGAAGTAAAAGATGGAAAACATTATTATAGATAGCATCACGAAAATAAAAACAAAATAAAATGACACTCCAAGCAAAACTCATATCATGTGACGAATAAAAATATAGCCTCAAGTAAGGTTACCGATATTGTTGGAGACGAAAGAGGGGATGCCTTCAGGGGCATCCCCAAGCTTAGTTGCTTGGATCTTCCTTGAATATCAACTTGGGGTGCCTTGGGCATCCCCAAGATTAGGTACTTTTCACTCCTTATTCTCCTCATATCGATATCTCACCCAAAACTTGAAAACTTCAATCACACAAAACTTAACGGAACTTCGTGAGATAGGTTTGTATGATAAAGCAAATCATTCACTTTGGTACTGTCAAAGACAAGATTCATAATGATTCTCACACAATGCCTACTGTACCTTATCATTTCCACAATTTATGTTGAGAAATATAAGCCATAGAAACTAGGAAACAAGCAAACTATGCATTGAAAACTGAATCTGTCAAAAACAGAACAATCTGTAATGTTCTGGAAAACAAGCATACTTCTGCTACTCCAAAAATTCTGAAAAGTAGGGACAGTGCAGGGAATTTGTATATCTATCACCTGTAAAAATTTCAGATCAAAAGCACGTTCCAGTGAATTTTGAAAACTCCTAGACTGAGCACAAATATTTCTGTTTTTGCACAGATTCAAGTCAACTATCATCCACACTATCCCAAAGGTCTTACTTGGCATTTTATTGAAACAAAAGCAATAAAACATGATTACTACATTAGCTTAATCATGAGAACACACAAAAACAGTAGGTAAAAGTGTTGGGTTGTCTCCCAACAAGGGCTTTTCTTTAATGCCTTTTAGCTAGGCATGATGATTTCAATGATGCTCACATAAAAGATAAGAATTGAAATATAAAGAGAGCATCATGAATCACATGACAAACACATTTAAACCTAACCCACTTCCTATGCATAGGGATTTTTTGAGCAAACAATTTATGGGAACAAGAATCAACTAGCATAGGAAGGCAAAGCAAGCAAAACTTCAAGATTTTCAACACATAGAGAGGAAACTTGATATTATTGCAATTCCTACAAGCATAATTTCCTCCATCATAATAATTTTCAGTAGCATAATGAAGAAATTCAACAATATAACCATCACATAAAGCACTCTTTTCATGATACATAAGCATAGAAATTTTTTTACTCTCCACATAAGCAAATACATCCTCATTCATAGTAGTGGGAGCAAACTCAACAAAATAACTATAATGAGATTGAAAATTAAAATTATCATGACAAGTTCCATGGATATCTTTATTTTTTATAACATACATGTCATCACAATAATCATCATAGATAGGAACTTTGTTGTCATAATCAATTGCAACCTCTTCCAAAATAGTGGATTCATCATTAAATAAAGTCATGACCTCTCCAAATCCACTTTCATCAATATAATCATCATAAATAGGAGGCATGCGATCTACAAAACTTCGGGGACTAGAAATATCATCTTCATCAAACATAGCATCCCCAAGCTTATGGATTTTCATATCGTTAGCATCATGGATATTCAAAGAGTTCATATTAACAACATTGCAATCATGCTCATCATTCAAAGATTTTTTGTCAAACATTTTATAGAATTCTTCTTCTACCGATTGAGCACAATTTTCCTTTCCATCATTTTCATGGAAGACATTATAAAGATGAATAATATGATGCAACCTCAATTCGATTTTTTTGTAGTTTTCTTTTTATAAACCAAACTAGTGATAAAACAAGAAACTAAAACATTCAATTGCAAGATCTAAAGATATACCTTCAAGCACTCACCTCCCCGGCAACGGCGCCAAAAAACAGTTTGATGTTTACTAGGCAACTTTATTCTTGTAGACACGTGTTGGGCCTCCAAGCACAGAGTTTTGTAGGACAGTAGCAATTTTCCCTCAAGTGGATGACCTAAGGTTTATCAATCCATGGGAGGCATAGGATGAAGGTGGTCTCTCTCAAACAACCCTGCAACCAAATACAAGAAATCTCTTATGTCCCCAACACACCCAATACAATGGCAAATTGTATAGGTGCACTAGTTCAGCGAAGATATGGTGATAAAAGTGTAATATGGATGGTAGAAATATATTTTATAATCTGAATAAATAAAAACAGCAAGGTAGCAATCGATAAAAGTGAGCACAAACGGTATTGCAATGCTTGAAAATGAGGCCTAGGGTCCGTACTTTGGCTAGTGCAATCTCTCAACAATGCTAATCTAATTGGATCATATAACCATCCCTCAACGTGTGATGAAGAATCACTCCAAACTTCTTATCTAGCAGAGAACATAAGAAGAAATTGTTTGTAGGGTATGAAACCACCTCAAAGTTATTCTTTCCGATCAATCTACCATAGAGTTCGTACTAAAATAACACAAAGCTATTATTTCCGATCAATCTAACCAAGAGTTTGTACTAAAATAACACCATATGATACACATCAACCAACTCTAATGTCACCTAGATACTCCAATGTCATCGCGAGTGTTCGTGAGTTAATTATGTGATATGCATCAAACAATTTTAGATTCATAATACTCAATCCAACACAAAGAACCTCAAAGAGTGCCCCAAGATTTCTACCAGGAAAACAAAGACGAGAACGTGTATCAACACATATGCATAGATTACCCCAATGTCACATCAGGAATCCGGGAGTTGAGTGCCAATACACATATCAAGTGAATCAATATGATACCCCATTGTCACCATGGGTATTCATAGGAAGACATACATCAAGTGTTCTCAAATCCATAAAAGTATTCAGTCCTATAAAATGAGATCTCAAAGGGAAAACTCAATTCATCACAAGATATAGAGGGAAAAACACCATATGATCCGACTATATTAACAAAGCACGCGATATATCAAGATCGTGACATCTCAAGAACACGAGAGAGAGAGAGAGAGAGAGAGAGAGAGAGAGAGATTAAACACATAGCTACTAGTACAAACCCTCAGCCTCGAGGGTGCACTACTCCCCCCTCATCATGGTGGCCGCCAGGATGATGAAGATGGCCACTGGTGATGATTTCCCCCTCCGGCAGAGTGCCGGAACGGGGTCTAGATTGGTTTTTCATGGCTAAAAAGGCTTGCGGCGGAGGAGCTTCTGATCTATCGTTATGTCTGATGGTTTCTCTATTTATAGGATTTTTTGGCGTTGGTTTCACGCTAAGATGGGCCTCGAGGTGAGCACAACCCACCGGGGCAAGCTGGGCCCACCAGGCATGCCCCAGTGTCTTGTGCCCTACTCCTTCACCTTCTGGTCCTTCCATGAAGCTTCGGGGGTCTCTTTTGTTCCAAAAAAAACATCAAAAAGTTTCAGCTCATTTGGAGAACTTTCATTTCTGCACAAAAAACAACACCACGGTAGTTCTGCTGAAAACAGCGTTAGTCTGGGTTAGTTCCATGCAAATCATACCAAAACCATATAAAATTGTTGTAAACATAGCATGAATACTTCTTAAATTATAGATACGTTGGAGACGTATCACTCAGTTAACATTTGGTTCATTTGTTGTGTTGTTTAGTTAACTGTTTGGTTCAATTCTGCAATGTGATGTTCAATTGTTGTGGGTGCATTCTGTTATTGTATACCATGTGAGGAATACATTGAATTTGGCTGTACTAAATACTTGAGAAACAAATACAATTTCTATACTTCCAAGTTGTTAAGCATGCTTGGTTTGGTTAACTGTCTGATCTTCTATTAGGAGTATGTTATATTGTGCAACGTGGTGCTCATTTAATGTTTGGTTCATTTGTCGTGGTGTTTAGTTAACTGCTTGGTTCAATTCTATAATGTGATGTCTAATTGTCATGGGTAGAATTTTGTGTTGTTGTGCATGTGAGGAATAAAACGAATTTGGCTGCACTTAATACAATTGCTATATTTCCAAGTTCTTAATCATGCTTGGTTTGGATAAATAGGTTTTCCATGTGGCTTGAATTAATCTGATGAATCTGCAATGTGCTTATTTTTCATCAACATATTTTACTAGTAGCATGCGAACCCTTCCTTAACGTGATGACTAACTACCTTATATGTGTTGCAGGGAAAAAATGGGAAGCACTAAGGTTTACGATCGAGGTTAGCACGTGCATGGTCCATTGTCTAATAGCACATTATTGTGCAATTTCATGAACCATTCTAATATTTAGGTTTTTAACAATTTGTTCTTGCACATGTAGGTCCTGCTGTCAGAGGTTTTGACCCACTGTTCGACCCTTTTTGCATATGGGGAAATAAGTTATCCATGAATATCAATCAAGTCAAGAAACTTAGAAAGATGGTTAGGATAAAGAAATTAGTGACCAAAAACAACAAGATCTTTGTCTGCACAATGAAGAAGACATCAGTTTGCTACAAGATGGTACTAACTATTATACCTTGCCTTTTTTTATTCCTTTGCCCCATTTCCAATAGAGAGGATATTTATGCACATGCTTGTTTTTAGGCATTTCCAAAGCAGTTCATTGATGATTACCTCTCAAACCATCTCTATGGTCAGGAGGCGAGGAAGGTTTTCATACAACACCCACGGTTCAATATTGAAGTGTTCCTGAAGAGGATGAAGGATGGACGGTCAATCATCCACAGGCACTAGCCTAAAGTTGCAAAGACCTTCAACATGAATGAAGGCTCAATATTTGTCTCCCGCTTCAGCAGTTTTCCAAATGAGATGCATATGTATATGTACCGTCTATGATGCTAATTTCGAAAGGTTATAGATGTTGCATGTGAAACTTGGTGCTGGTGTAGTTGTGTAGGGGTAGCTGAGTATTGAAGCTATATCATGTTGTACTCTGATGTATTTCAATTATGAAATCCTACTTCCTTAATATGGAAATGAAATATATTATGTGCTTAATATGAATGTCAATTAGATTAATAAATTGATTATTAATAATAGGGCAATTAGCCTGCTAATTGTTTTTTATAGCAAACCGTTATTGAGAAAACACCGTGGACGATGAGCTCAGGCAACGCACACAGTTTCTAGGAATAAACCGTGTTGGATCAATGAACAATCACACACGACATTCTCTTGAAAATTGTTTGCTTTAGGCCACCTTGCGCAAACGTTTACCACATAAAAATTGTGTGTGATGGACAGCCTTTGCCACATAGTTTCTTCTATGCACCGTGTGTGATGCATTCAATAAGAAAACAATAAAATTGTCAATATCGTGTGCAATGGCAACGCTATCACAAACAATTTAATAGGGAAAATTGTGGTGATGTACCTGTGAACGGAAACGTTTTCCTTGGAGCGATTGTGTGGGATGTATATATGAATGGAAACGTTTAGCGGGGACTGACTATGTGGGATGTACTTACGACCGGAAACGATTTCGCCTGTATAATTGTATTTTTCGAGCATTATTGTACATATAACCGTATTTGATCGCTCGTCGGTCGCACACGACCTCATTTTGCCGAGCGTGTGTGCCAGGAGGGCATACCCCTGACGGTTTCTGGGTCATGTGGGAAGAATCCCCCTATCGCAGTCACTCACTAGGTGACGGTTCAGAATGTCGTCGCGAAAAGGGCTTAAAAACTATTTGTATGGCACCTCGTTGTACCAGTGCCTGATGCTCTCGGAGGAAGGGGGTTCTGTCATCTGGCCTCACAATTCTTTTGGTAGATTCTCGGTTAAATCCCTCTACTTGCGGTTGATTTCTGGTCTCCCCACCAATAGAATTAAAACTAGTGTAGCTTGCTAGTGTGCCGCCAAAAATCAAGATCTTCATGTGGCAAGCCATCAGAGGCAAAATCCCGGTGGCCGACCAAATCCGGAAACGTAATGGCCCCGGCTTGGACCATTGCACTCCCTGCTTGGCTCTTGAGGACTCGAATCACATCTTTTTCGGGTGTGTCTTAGCAAGGTTGGCCTACTGTTGTATTAGATCTTGGATGGGGGTCTCATGGGCCCCTACCTCCTTTGCTAAGCTGGGGCCGCTGGCTGTGGGCCTTGTGGGGCAGAACAAACGTATTTTTTGGGTGGGGTTTCTCAGTGCTATGTTGAGCGTTGTGGACTACTAGAAATAAATTCACTATTGAATGTATTTCCCCGAACATGCTTGATGATTGCTTTTTCAAAATGATTATCTTCTTGCAGCTGTGGAAATCATTGACTAAGGATGCTGATCGTGACGCACTGGAGGAGTTGAAATCTAGGGTGCGATCTTCTGCTTCTTCTCCGGTCCAGCCTCATGGCGTCAACTGATGTTCGGATCCTCGCCTGTTGCTCCTCGCTTTTCTAGGCTTTGTAGGTTGTTGGCATGCGTGCCACTATTATCTGGTTTGCATGCCACCAGTAATGCCTTTCGTACTCTCTACCTTTCGCTGGTGAAACCTGTTGTTTGGTGTTAGTGACTGTCGTGGTGGAGCACAAGCACCTATGGGACCAAGAGGCCCCTTTGTGGTTCAACAGGGGAACGATCACATTGCACAAATAGCAGAGGCAGTAGGGGCAGCGTGGTGAGCACAGCTCCTTTTACCTAGGTTCGGTCCACTAAGCAGCGTAATACCATACTCCTGCTTTGGTGTATTGATCGGTGGGAAGATGAAGACATAGAGCGCTCAAGCCCGGCAAGGATGCCTCAGGGAGAGCAGCTACGCACGTACAAGCGTGAGGGGATCAAGGGTTCGAATCCTTTGCTAGGTTGCCTCGCGCCTCCTTTTATAGCTTAAGGGGCGACCACAATGGCAAAACAGTCATTATACGCTGATTAGATATCCAACAGCGCTATCATACCTAACCCTAGCAGTTAAGACAAAATGCCATAAATGCTATCATAGGTGTCGCGTAGAGAGGTAGCCCCGGCAAGGTTCCTCCACCGCTTGCCTAACTACCTCTTATTTGCATGACATGCCTCTGGGACGGGTGTTGATGTCGCTTGAACTACGTTGGTATTTCCCCAAAAAGTAAGGGATGATGCAGTATAGCTACGGTAGGTATTTCCCTTAGTTATGAAACCAAGGTTATCAATCCAGTAGGAGAGCCAAGCAACACTATGTAAACAGTACCTTCACACAAAGAACAAATACTTGCAACCCGGCGCTTACACTGGTACGCGTCGGTGCTATACAAACGGTTTTAAACCCCTTTCCATGACGGCATTTGGAACCATCGCCAAGTGAGTGTGGGCTATAGGGGGCCCTTCCCACACGACCCAGAAACTATCGGGGATATGCCCTCCTGGCACACACGCTCGGCAAATGAGGTCGTGTGCGATCGGCGAGCAAGAAAAACGATTATACGTATAGTAGTGCTAAAAAAATTATACAAGCGAAGTCATTTTCGGTCGTAAGTACATCCCACACAGTCAGCCCCCGCTAAACATTTCTATTCGTATGTACATTCCACACAGTCCATCCAAGGAATACGTTTCCGTTAGTATGTACAACCCACACAGTTAATCCAAGAAGTACCAAACGTTTGCGATGCACACAACATCACAAACAGTCAATAATTTCAAAGCGTGTGTGGTAAGGTGACTATCGCAAACATTTAATAAGAAAGAATTGTGCGATGCTGTTGTTAATCGCACACGTTTTTTCTTGGTTGATCGTGTGTGCAGTGGAGATTGATCGCACACGTTTTTTCCTGGCTGATCGTATGTGCGGTGGATATTGATCGCACACGTAGTGGATCCTAGAAACGTGTATGATCTCCACATCTATCACAGACGTTTCGCTTTTGCAAAGCGTGTGTAGTGTAATCCCTAATTAATACCTAATTAAAAAATCACCTTTTTGAATTTGAAAGTAGGCAATCACTTATTTCATATCCAACCAGGTTTATTACAAATATAGGTTCAACCACGAATGCATAATGCACAGGTACATATATTGAAGAACTACAGAAGCACCAAGTAAAGAATGATGGACCATAGTTGTACTAAAGACTGTAAAGAGAGAGGCGAAAGACATTCTGGTTGCTGGAGAAGCTGAAGCTGAATGCCCATCTTGTGCCCTCCTCCATGTGTAATGCACGCACAACTCTAGGCCAATCCCTATGATGGTTTCCTGTCCATCCTTCACTGTCTTCATTATGACTTCTCGATGCTCATTGTAGTCTGGATGAAATATTATAACCTTCATTGCATGTCCACCAATCATGTAGTTTGCGAGGTAATCTTGAGTGAACTTCTTCGGGAACCACTATGAACGAAAAAGATTCAGACATTGTTGTCTAACAACTCATTATGGGCAGTAAAAAGAGAAAGCTGCAGAGTTTGTAGTTACCATCCTACAGCTCACTGTTGTGTTGGATAGAGCATAAACAAATGATTTGCTTGCCACCATTCGTATCTTTTTGCTAATAATCCTTATCAGTTTCCTCACTTGATGCTTGTTCATGAATATCTCATTGCCCCATATGCAAAAAGGGTCGATGCATGGATCCTTGCCAAGGGCATATGTACCTACAAGCAACAAGTCAATATTAGAATCTAACAAGTGTCCAAGCCTGGATCTATATGCACTACATTATGGAACATTGGGGGAGTACAAGCCAGGATGAAGCTAACCTCGGCGGAAAATGGTGGCCACTCCCGTTGTTGTCCTGCATAAGTAGTGGAAAGGCATGATAAGTATGTCAACCTTAACATCAAACAAATATAGCAAAGGTAAACAATATCATCTCCAAATGGTAGCTTGAATGTGTTGATTTTAGCATGTTGTTAAAGCATATATAAAATGGAAGGCAATGTTACTGACAGCAGGCTTAACAACCATCAAATATTGCAATTCAAACTGGTATTGTTGAAAATGAATAGAACGTAGGTAATGCTTAAACATCATTGGATAAATGTGTAAAACCGATATAAAGGGCACGTGTTAACTGTTAACTACACCAGGCATAAGTAGAACCAAATATAGCCGTTCAAGCTGGTATTGATGTAGTCGAGCGGCACAGTTCCAACTTGCACATAATGAACAACACATTATGAATGACTGAAATAAACAAGGCATAAATGGTCAGTATAACAACCAAATAGAACCATTGAAAACTGGACAGAGTCTCACTGGAACCAACCTAACAAGCAAATATAGATAAACATGACATATGCTTGAAAACTAGACAAATACTCACTGCAACCAACCTAACAAGCAAATATAGATAAACAAGGCACATGCTTGAAAACTGGACAAATGCTAAAAAAAGCAACCTAACAACCAAATTACAGATAAACAAGACATATGCTTGATAATTGGATAAATGCTCACTTCAACCAAACTAAGACAAAATACATATAAACAAGGCATCAGCTCGATAACTGGAAAAATGCTCATTGCAACCAACCTAACAACCTAACACAGATAAACAAGGCATCTACTCACTATAAACAACCAAATATAGCCATTCGTGAAACGGAAGTGGACAATTCATACTTAAACATCACATAGCTCTATTGAACAATACATTTTTGCATAACTGAAATAATTAAACAGGGCACAGTTATAGCACCGCACGGCAAATGCTACTACAACAAAGGGTATGGGTTGGCAAGCTAGAAAAGGTAAGATTTGCTGATAGGATGTTGACTCACATTTCATGGACCGGATCCTTCCAGTTGAAAGAGCACAGACCGATGGTGGAAGAACCTTTGTGGGTTCCCTCCTCGTGGTCGTGGTCGATGAGATATGACTTGGCAATTGAGGATTCCAAGCCGCCGTCGTAGAACGTGTCCTTAAGAAATGACAAAATGGGCTTGATGGTGTATAAGGATCGCAAATCCTTGACCGCTTGGTGGAGGAGATCAGCGGCAGGGCCGTCGAAGAGATCGACAGCGGTTGAACTAGAGGGGTTGGGGATGGACCACGTAACCCATGACATGGCCCGTGTGAAGTCGTCGCTGTCGACGAGCTTGATGTCGTAGCCAGCTTTCCCGAGATACAGTAATACGCAAGCCTGTTGACATGAAGCCTTCGACATGGCAACATAGTCAACGTCTTCGCCAGCTTCCACGGTGACGTGTTGCTCCGGGATTGACAGGTCGAGGTGAACGGCGGCCACCTCGCCAACATCCCCCGGAGAGGCCATGATAAACCACTTCTTGGCCGAACACTCGTCGGGCTCCCCGGGATACGTGGTCGAGCTTAGGTTGTGACATTCTGGAGCAGGGGATGTGGATCTGGCGGGGAGGGACACCGCAGGCCTCATATAAAAACTCAGAGGAGTGGGGCAACGGTATGGGAATCGCTGGGTAACCTGAAGTTTATTATCTAAGCTAGGAGGAATGGGCAAACCAGCATGGGTTGGCGGTGGCACCGGCGGTGCCGGCGGCGGCTGCAAGATAGGGTTCCAGGGGAGAGGGGCGGGTGGGAGGACTGTGGTGGGGGGTTGTGGTGTTTGAGGACACGCCACGACTACTAAAATTTTTAGTAATGGTGGGCGAAGATGGTGGTGGACGAGGAAGGGCGACGGTTCAAATGCCTCGGCTACTGCAATTTTACTATAAGGCCTGTGCTGGAGGAGTGTGGGCGACAGTTGAAGTACAGTGGCTACTAAAATTTGGGTAAAGGAATTGATGCGGGGCGGGAGTGGCCAAGATCGTGCAGACGTGGTGATTTCATAGCGCACTTGCATCGCACACGGTTAAGCCAGTACATGCACCATTTTGCTTGCTCTTTGTGCAGTCGTGGTGATTTCGCAGCGCACTTGCATCGCACATGGTTAAACTAGTACCTACACCATTTGCTCGCGCTTGCGCAGTCGTGCTGATTTTACAACGCACTTGCATCGCACACGGTTAAGCCAGTACCTGCACCATTTTGCTCACGCTGGTCACCCTATGGGACCTACTCCCTTCTATAACACACATTTGTTCTTTTAGAAACTGTGTGCGATGGCTGGTGTGTCGCCGCCTAGCCTTCAATGAGCACTAACACTGGTAGTGGGAAACCGATGGGAGAAGAGGCGGGAAACCGATGAGAGGAGTGGCGGGAACAGTAGCCTGTTTAGAAAACATACAAGAGAAGGAAGCGTGAGCTAGAAGACGCATGCACACAGTGCTTACCCATGTACTGCATGTGCTGTCGAAAGGGCTGAGGGTTGCCGTTCGATCTGGAAGCATCCAACGGTGCAGACGTATGATCCGTGGGGTTTGGGTTCTGGCCAATCGGAACGCATGACTCAGATCGCGGGCTGCATCGGGCATGGTTTGGTAGGCACACGGCTTTCGTTTGGCCTTTTTATACACTAATTGAGTTTCCTAGGCATTTAATGTCCATAATTTAAATCTGAACTTCAAATACATGCTCCAATTCACCAAAATGGCTAGAAAAATTATACATGAAAGTTGGCATGGTGTCACGTCATGAAAGTTGGCATGGTGTCACGTCATGAAAAACATGATGCACTTCATGTAAAGAATGGACAATCTATTTCGAAGTATCAGGGTTTCAAACGAAAACTCATTTGTTACAAAGGGATTTCACTTTTTTGAACTTATTTGAACTCCAGACTTTTTGTGTGTTCAAAATGCACCATTCAAGGCCACATCATCAATTTTCAACCCTTCCTGACTTCATTTGGTATTTTTCATGCATCTACTGATTTTTTTGAGCTAAATGACCCTGAAATTAACTCCGCCTATGTTGTCTCAACATAGCCGGTCCCAAGCCCGGGTAAAGGAGGAGGGTTGTGATAGGCTTGGCGAGCCGACGTAAAAACTCAGCCACTCTTATGGAGATGAAACCCAAAAGATTTTCGTTGGGGCGTAACCCTCTCAGCGACGCGCCACATCGGAACCCGGGTGTGGTGGAAAATGGGCAAGGGCCGGGCCGTCACCCCCCAAGTGGCGCACCGTATCTTGATCCGGATACGGTGGCAAGTGAGCGAGGATCGGGTCGTCGCATCCTTAGTGGCGCGCTACATCGGCGCCCGGATGTAGTGGAAAATGAGCAAGGGTCTTCGCATTTGACTCGACGAGTGCGAAGGGTAAGGAAGCTAGCCGAGCCTAGGAGGATTCGCTTAGGTAGCTGGAACATAGGGTCTCTGACAGGGTAGCTTCGGGAGCTAGTTGATGCAGCAGTGAGGAGAGGTGTTGATATCCTTTGCGTCCAAGAAACCAAATGGAGAGGACAGAAAGTGAAGGAGGTGGAGGATACCGGCTTCAAGCTGTGGTACACGGGGACGGCTGCAAACAGAAATGGCGTAGGCATCTTGATCAACAAGAGCCTCAAGTATGGAGTGGTAGACGTCAGGAGACGTGGGGACCGGATTATCCTGGTCAAGCTGGTAGCTGAGGACTTGGTTCTCAATGTTATCAGTGCATATGCCCCGCAAGTAGGCCACAATGAGAACACCAAGAGGGAGTTCTGGGAAGGCTTGGAAGACATGGTTAGGAGTGTACCGATTGGTGAGAAGCTCTTCATAGGAGGAGACCTCAATGGCCACGTGGGTACATCTAACACAAGTTTTGAAGTGGCGCATGGGGGCTTTGGCTATGGCATCATCAAGAAGGAGAAGATGTCTTAAGCTTTGCTCTAGCCTACAACATGATTGTAGCTAACACCCTCTTTAGAAAGAGAGAATCACATCTGGTGACTTTTAGTAGTGGCCAACACTCTAGCCAGATTGATTTCATCCTCTCGAGAAGAGAAGATAGGCGTGCGTGCCTAGACTGTAAGGTGATACCTGGGGAGAGTGTTGTACCCCAGCATAAGCTGGTGGTTGCTGACTTCCGCTTTCGGATTCGTGTCCAGCGGGATAAGCGTGCCAAGGTCGCTAGAACGAAGTGGTGGAAGCTCAAGGGGGAGGTAGCTTAGGTGTTCAAGGAGAGGGTATTTAAGGAGGGCCCTTGGGAGGAAGGAGGGGATGCGGACAATGTGTGGATGAAGATGGCGACTTGCATTCGTAAGGTGGCCTCGGAGGAGTTTGGAGTGTCCAGGGGAAGGAGAAGCGAAGATAAGGATACCTGGTGGTGGAATGATGATGTCCAGAAGGCGCTTAAAGAGAAGAAAGATTGCTTCAGACGCCTATACCTGGATAGGAGTGCAGACAACATAGAGAAGTACAAGATGGCGAAGAAGGCCGCAAAGCGAGCTGTTGGTGAAGCAAGGGGTCGGGCATATGAGGACCTCTACCAACGGTTAGGCACGAAGGAAGGTGAAAGGAACATCTATAAGATGGCTAAGATCCGGGAGAGTAAGACGAGGGATATTGGCCAAGTCAAATGCATCAAGGATGGAGCAGGCCAACTCTTGGTGAAGGACGAAGAGATTAAGCATAGATGGCGGGAGTACTTCGACAAGCTGTTCAATGGGGAGAATGAGAGTTCTACCATTGAACTGAATGACTCCTTTGATGAGACCAGCATGCGTTTTGTGCGGCGCATCCAGGAGTCTGAGGTGAAGGAGGCTTTAAAAAGGATGAAAGGAGGCAAGGTGATGGGCCCTGATTGTATCCCCATTGAGGTGTGGAAAGGTCTCGGGGACATAGCGATAGTATGGCTAACCAAGCTTTTCAACCTCATTTTTTGGGCAAACAAGATGCCAGAAGAATGGAGACGGAGTATATTAGTACCAATCTTCAAGAACAAGGGGAATGTTCAGAGTTGTACTAATTACCGTGGAATTAAGCTGATGAGCCATACAATGAAGCTATGGGAGAGAGTCATTGAGCACCGCTTAAGAAGAATGACAAGCGTGACCAAAAATCAGTTTGGTTTCATGCCTGGGAGGTCGGCCATGGAAGCCATTTTCTTGGTACGACAACTTATGGAGAGATATAGGGAGCATAAGAAGGACTTGCATATGGTGTTCATTGACTTGGAGAAGGCCTATGATAAGATACCGCGGAATGTCATGTGGTGGGCCTTGGAGAAACACAAAGTCCCAGCAAAGTACATTACCCTCATCAAGGACATGTACAATAATGTTGTGACAAGTGTTCGAACAAGTAATGTCGACACCGATGACTTCCCGATTAAGATAGGACTGCATCGGGGGTCAGCTTTGAGCCCTTATCTTTTTGCATTGGTGATGGATGAGGTCACAAGGGGTATACAAGGAGATATCCCATGGTGTATGCTCTTTGCGGATGATGTGGTGCTAGTTGACGATAGTCGGACGGGGGTAAATAGGAAGTTAGAGTTATGGAGACAAACCTTGGAATCGAAAGGGTTTAGGCTTAGTAGAACTAAAACCGAGTACATGATGTGCGGTTTCAGTACTACTAGCTGTGAGGAGGAGGAGGTTAGCCTTGATGGCCAGGTGGTACCTTGGAAGGACACCTTTCGGTATTTGGGGTCAATGTTGCAGGAGGATGGGGGTATTGATGAAGATGTGAACCATCGAATCAAAGCCGGACGGATGAAGTGGCGCCAAGCTTCTGGCATTCTCTGTGACAAGAGAGTGCCACAAAAGCTAAAAGGCAAGTTCTACAGGACGGCGGTTCGACCCGCAATGTTGTATGGCGCGGAGTGTTGGCCGACTAAAAGGCGACATGTTCAACAGTTAGGTGTGGCGGAGATGCATATGTTGAGATGGATGTGTGGCCACACGAGGAAGGATCGAGTCCGGAATGATGATATACGAGATAGAGTTGGGGTAGCACCAATTGAGGAGAAGCTTGTCCAACATCATTTGAGATGGTTTGGGCATATTCAGTGCAGGCCTCCAGAAGCTCCAGTGCATAGAGGACGGCTAAAGCGTGCGGAGAATGTCAAGAGAGGGCGGGGTCGGCCGATTTTGACATGGGAGGAGTCCATTAAGAGAGACCTGAAGGATTGGAGTATCGACAAAGAGCTAGCTATGGACAGGGGTGCGTGGAAGCTTGCTATCCATGTGCCAGAGCCATGAGTTGGTTGCGAGATCTTATGGGTTTCACCTCTAGCCTACCCCAACTTGTTTGGGACTAAAGGCTTTGTTGTTGTTGTAAATGACCCTGAAATTGAAAAGCACTTCAAATGAACTCTGAAATGGTTGAAAGTTGGCATGCTATATATCATCATTTCACTCGCATAGCATGTTCTAAAAAGTTGAGAGGGTTAAGGCAAAAACTGGATGCACTTCGTGTGCAAAATGGACAATCTCTTTCGAAGACATGGTGTCACGTCATGGCACATATATTTCGTGGTAAAAACATTGTCCAATTTGGGCCAAGCTTTATTACGAACCTCTTACAAATCGGAGCTTCTCTCAACAAGAAGCCTTGTGATTCCGGTAGGGAAACGTGCTCCCCTTGTTGTCGAAACATAATCACGGCCTCTTTTTGCCTTGTATTTTCTTCTATGGGAAACATGGAACTACATGATATCCATGATGACTCAGGGTTCATTTGGCCTTTTTATATATATAGTAATTGAATTTCCTAGACATTTAATGTCCATAATTCAAATCTGAACTACAAATACATGCTCAAGTTCACCATAATGGCTAGAAAAATTGTACATGCATGTGTCCTTGGGTGCATGTTTAATTAGGTCCCATGCCAGGAATGTGAACGAATTACAACCATACCGGCATTCTGGCTCGTCCTCAAACATTTGGAATCTCGGGTTTTTAATCCCCATAAAATCCAAAACTCACTAGAAAGTCATCAAAGGTGGCATGGTGTCACGTCATGGCACATATATGTCGTGATAAAAACATTGCCAATTTGGGCCAAGCTTTATTACAAACCTCTTACAAACCGGAGCTTCTCTCAAGGAAGCCTGATGGTTCCATAGGGAAACGTGTTCCCCTTGTGGCGAAATGTAGTCCCTCCCTCTTTTCGCCTTGTATTGTCTTCTACGGGCAATATGAAACGACATGATATCCATGCTGAAATTTAAACTTATTCAGGGTTCGTTTGGCCTTTTTATACACTAATTGAGTTTTCTAGGCATTTAATGTCCATAATTCAAATCTGAAGTACAAATACATGCTCCAGTTCACCAAAATGGCTAGAAAAATTATACATGCATGTGTCCTTGGGTGCATGTTTAGGTCCCATGCAAGGAATAGGAACAAATTACAACCTGACTAGCGTCTTGGCTCGTCCTCAAACATTTGGAATCTCGGTTTTAAATCCCTATAAATCCAAAACTCACCAGAAAGTCATTAAAGCTGGCATGGTGTCACGTCATGGCACATATATGTCATGGTAAAAACATTGCCAATTTGGGCGAAGCTTTATTACAAACCTCTTACAAACCGAAGCCTGTTGCAAGAACCCTCGTGGTTTCGATAGGGAAATGTGTCCCTTGTGGGCCAAACAATAATCGCTCCCTCTTCTAGCCTCGTATTTTTTTCTACACACAACACGTACGGAACAACGGGAGATTCGTGCTGAACTTTGAAATTATTCACGGTTCATTTGACCCTTTTTATTTATTGATTGAGTTTTCTAGGCATTTAATATCCATAATTCAAGTCCGAACTATAAATACATGCTCCAATGCACAAAAATGGCTAGAAAAAACATACATGTGTCCTTGGGGTGCATGTTTAGGGTTCGTATCACCATTGTATATATTACTAATTAAGTTTTCTACGCATTAAATATAGTCCATAATTCAAATTTGAACTACAAGCACAAAATGGGTGGGAAATCGTACATGTGTCATTAGGTGCACGTTAAGGTCTCATTTAAGGAATGGGAATGAATTACAAACTTGTCATCGTCCTGAAACATTGAGAATCTCGGTTTTTAAATCCTAGTAAATCAAAAAATCACCCAAAAAACATGAAACTTGGCATGGTTTCATGACATGGCACATATATGCCGTGGTAGAAAATCATCCAGTTTGAGAAGAGGCGCACACATTAGTAGCCAACGAAGTCCTTTTTGAAATAATAAGCTGACATGTTAATATCACAAACGGTTGTATCATATGAATCGTGTCAATATTTAACCATACTCAGTGGCATGCATGCAGCTGTTTGATTAGACGGGATGAGCGCGAGAAGTCCGGCGTGCAGGCTCGATGGGACGCGTGCGAGCAGTCTGCCGCGCAGGCTCGACGGGACGCGTGCATCCTATCCACCTCGCAGGCTCAACGGGACACGTGCGAGCAGCAAGGCCGCCCATGCTCACCGGGAAGCGAGCTTTTTGACCTCCATGCACCAGTCGCAGCCCGCCTCGCTCAAAACTCGCCATTAATGGGTTAATTAAAGCGCCTGGACGAAGGTTTTTTTAGGGGTGAACGGAGGGTGTTTGGTTGTGATCCCATGGAAGCATTTGCTTTGTTCGTGTTTTCAACTCGTATTCCGGCCTAATTTAAATTTCCACATGGGGCAAAGGATAATACGACGACAATAAAATGGCAATGGATAGTACGGCGACAAAATTACAATGGCGCAGATAATAATTGTCTTACATATTCGGGATAATGTTAAATGCCACATGCGGCAAAGTTTGGAAGACACGGGGGCAAGAGAAGAAGGAAATCGTAGACAACGATCTAGATCGCTACTGTATCTACTCTTTGATGGATCGTCGGGCGATGGCATCCTCCAGCTCCATCATCAATTCCTCACGGCTTTGCTTGAAAGCAGCCATGGATTGCTCCACCTCCTTCTCATGCTCGATCCGGATCTTCCTCGGGTCACCCATTAGTTCCTCGACGACCGCTGTCAGCATCATCCCCGAGGCGCTGCTCTGCTCATGCATCATCTTCTAGCTGGTGGCCTCCTCCTCCTTCTCGATGAGCGCCTTGAGGAGCTTCGCATTGTCACCCATGAGTTGCTCGACGAGGCCGGTCGCCTTGTCAACCGAGGCATCCCTGATCTCGAGCAACTTCATCAAGCCGTCGACCAGCTCCTTCTGCTTAATGAGGCCAGTGAGAATGTCATAGTTGCCGGCGTACTTCGGCAATGCCAGCTCGTCACGATCGCCGACGTGGTGAGTGCGCTTGTGAGAGCCCTCGCGTGCATGTGAGAGCTCGTTTGAGGGCTCCGCGGCGCGCCGGGACATCTCTGTTGCGGCTGCGGCTGCGGCTTCGCGGTGGGACCTCTCTGTTGCGCTGCCGCTTCATGGTGGGACCTCTCTAGTGCTTCAGCGGCCTTGGTCTTTGCTGCCTGGTTATATGCCCACCCGAAACTCCTCCTACCGGTCATGGCGGAATGACTTGACAGGAAAGACCAGTTTTGTAGGTGATGATGAGAGGAAATGTGAAGTAATTTTCGAGTGGGTAGCTTTTATAGCCCGGTGCTAAGTGTGAACACATATAAGTTTGATCTGTGTGAACAGATTTGCAATTACTTATTGCGTTGTAATCTGCAATGTGAGGAGAAACAAAGTCAAAATTTATTGATGGTTCTGGGCCCACAAAGCCCCGTTTTTGTTGTTCTGTCTCATTGCAAACAGTTCTTTTGGATCAACTGTATGCCATGCATCGGAAGCCCGAAACGTAGGCCCTTGTTCTCGGATGTACGTGTACGTGTCTGCCCACTATCACACACGAACTTACTATAGTAACCGTCTGTGTTATAATATCTGATCCCAAACAGTTCATCCGAGTGGGCTATTTGCTGCGTATCACACACATCTGGTTTACACGAATTGTTTGTGTTCTTTGGGCTGATCGCAAATGCCGCATATCACACACATCTTGTTAAGATGGACCATTTTGTTCTCTTGCCTAATCGAAAATAGTTTGTCCGAGTGAACCATATGTCGTATATCACACACACCTTGATCTGGCTGACCGTTTCTGTTGCATTCTCTAATAGCACACAGTTCATCGGAGGGAACTGTATGCCATATATCGCACACACATTGGTATGGCTGCCCCGTTTCTGTTGTTCTTCCTCATCACAAACAGTTCTGTTGAATCAACCGTATGCCCTGCATCGCACACGCAACTAAAATCTGAACCGTGTTTGATGCATCGGTCATCGCAAACGTTTTGGACATTTTTGATAGTTCTCTGACACCACCGTTTGCGATCACTGCATCGCACACAGTTTCTTGAAGTGTCTCTGATCATAGTGTCGCATTAGCAGCATCCTGTAGTAGTGTTATAAGGGGTTGTCAATCCCTCTTACGGGTAAGGGCGTATGAAATTTTCAAGTTGATGGGATAAAAATTGTGGTAGATTGGATAAATAGATCTCGATAAAACGTGAAATAAAGCAAGTAATAAAAAGTGCATCAAGGTATTTTTGGGTTTTGATAATATAGATCTGAAAATAAAAGCGAATAAAAATAGATCTCAAAGCAAATATGATGGAGAATAGACCCGGGGGCGTAGATTCCACTAGTGGCTTCTCTCAAGAAAAATAACATACGGTGGGTAAACAAATTACTATTGGGCAATTGATAGAACATCAAATAATTATGACGATATCTAGGTAATGATCATTATATAGGCATCACATCCAATATTAGTAGACCGGCTCCTGCCTGCATCTACTACTATTACTCCACACATCAACCCTATCCAGCATACATCTAGTGTATTAAGTTCATGGAGAAATGGAATAATGCAATAAGAACGATGACAATGATGTAGACGAGATCTATTCATGTAGGAATAGCTTCCATCTTGTTATCCTTAATAGCAACATACATGCGTGTCTTGCTGCCCCTTCTGTCACTGGGAAAGAACACCGCACGATCGAACCCATCACAAAGCATCTCTTCCCATGGCAAGAAAAATCGATCTAGTTGGCCTAACTAAACCAAAGATTCAAAGAAGAAATACGAGGCTATAAGTAATCATGCATATAAGAGATCAAAAGAAGACTCAATTAATATTCATGGATATAGATCTGATCATAAACTCAAAGTTCATCGGATTCCAACAAACACAGTGCAAAAAGATTTACATCAAATAGATCTCCAAGAGACCATTGTATTGAGAATCAAAAGAGAGAGAGGAAGCCATCTAGTTACTGCCTACGAACCCGTAGGTCTATTATGAACTACTCACGCATCATCGGAGATACACCAATGAGGATGATGAACCCCTCCGTGATGGTGTCTAGATGGGATCTGGTGGCTCTAGAACTTGCGGCGGCTGGAATTGTTTTTCGTTGACTCCCCTAGGGCTTCTGAAATATTGGGGTATTTATAGAGCGGAGAGGCGGTGCAGGAGGCCACCAAGGTGGTTGTGCCCCCCTCGGGGCACCCCTCTGGTACTTCTTTGACCCATGTTGTTCCTTCTAGTCCATAAAAATTCTCCAAAAAAATTCACTGCGTTTGGACTCCGTTTGGAAGTGATATTCTGCGAAGTAAAAAACAAGCCAAAAACTGCAATTGGCACTGGGCACTATGTCAATAGGTTAGTCCAAAAAATGAAATAAAGTTGCTATAAAATGATTGTAAAACATCCAAGAATGATAATATAACAGCATGGAACAAGCAAAAATTATAGATACGTTGAAGACGTATCAGGTGTCATTAAAGGTAATCTCTGCTGCAGCAGGCTGCCACATGCTGGGCAGGATCCACCTAGCTGCCATAGGGCTTGACACCGCACCGATTAGTGACAGGTGGTCTGGTGAGGTGGAGCGGTGGTGTCCTGGTGGATGTTTGCCGGCACGGAGCCTGCCGAACATTTGTCTTGAGGCTTTGCCTTGGCCTTGGCGGCCCCGGAGACTTTGCTGGCACAACTCAGTCCTGGTCCTAGACGTAGCCTCGACCTTGCCGGCCTCATTTGGCCGGCAAGGGAGGCTTCTTTGGGGATCTTCTGGTTGGTTTTGTTGTTGACTTGGTTTAGAGCTTGGGATGCCCGGCAAGACTTGGCTATCCCTGGCGACCACGCTGAAACAAACACCCCTGTTCGTGTACACCGATAGTGATTCTGCCTGGTGGCTTTATTTATAAAGTCGGGCGTATGCCTTTTCTCTAAAAAAAGTTATCCCTCCGGTCTAGATTAAAGAGACCCAATGTAATTCAGGTTAAAAAGTATGAGCCATATGCCCAAAAGTTATACCATTAGACCATGGAATTTGCATTTGAAACATGTCTTCAATGGTATACATTCTATGGAACATAACTTATATTTTTCTGGTTAAATCGTGGTCAAATTTTAACTCATGTTCCCATGACTTTTTTTTCAAGTGCACCGTAGATACTCCACGAAAAAGCTAGTACGACACCGGAAGTCCTCTTCTGCTCGTGAGCTCAAATGAGCTCGTGATGAATTGTAAACTCTAAAAACTGAAAGAAAATAAATTCAAACAAAACAGAATCTTTTTGTGGCAAACTTTGACAAATCCTTTGATTGCTTGCAAAGTTTTAAAATGGAATATTTGCAAAAACAAAATTACAACGGAAAGACATGCATGACAGTTGTGGCAAAAAAGAATCTCCAAATTATTTTTGAAAATAGCATTTTGGAGCATAAAAAATATATCTAAATTATATATCATTAGATTTTTATTGAATATATGTTTTTCATAACATAATATTCCGTCCTTTCCTAATTATAAGAAGGTCTACTCCCTCCAATCCATAGCAAATCAGCGACAATTAATATGGATCGGAAAAAGTAACTTTCCTCGACTCAGATGTATATAGACGCATTTTAGCGTGTTTGTTCACTCATTTCAATAATACATACCGAAATGTCTTAAAGTGAATGGAGTAGCTCATAATATCATAGTACAACACGCTGCTAGACAAACATGACGCACCCCAGCCGCCTCCTTGTCCTCATCCAGAACAAATCTAGGTTCGTGCCTCTCGCCGGTGCCGCCGCAGGTCTGCCTCGTCTCTAGTGGCCTTAGGGCCATGGGGGCGCGGTGGATTTTGGAAAGGGCCGGCGGGAGGGCTTCGTTGTTAGTTGTCCCTTCGAGTTTTGTCAGGGTTTGTGTCCTGCTCAGGAAAACGAGACGGCGGCGGCTCCCTGAAGATGGAATAAAGGTCTCCCCGCCTAGCCCCCGTTCTGATGGTGCGTCTAGCATCGTTAATGGGCGTGTGGAGGTGTGTCTCCGGTGATCTATCCTCGATGGATTTGCACGGATCTGATTGTTGTTCGTCTATGTTCACGTGTCTTCGGATTGGATCCTTTCGATCTATCTTATTCTCCATCGGCGGCGGTTGCTGTTCTGGTGCGCTGGTCCTATGGGGCCTTAGCACGACGACTTCCCGACTGTCTACTGCAACAAGTTGTGCCCTACTCCGGCGAGGGAGGAGCGATGACGGCTACGTGCCTTCGGCTCGCTTCAGTGCTTATAGTCGTCACTAGGTGGTCTCCGGATCTGGATGTAATTTTTATTATTTATGGCGTTTGTTGTACAACTTTCTCGCAAAAAAAATCGGCCGTTTAAATTTGACTGAAAATGGAGGAGGCCTACCGGTCCAGAGAATCCGACCGCGTGAGCTTCCACGAAAAGTTTTTCAATTACACCGTAGATACTGTGCTAGTACTGCACGCATTACTGCTGCAGTAAAACCTCAGCACTGGCGCGTACTCCTACTTAAATTATCTCTGACCAGCCAGCTGGCGCTCCGTGGTTCCAAAGATAGAAGACGACAGGTGCAAAGAACCCCGGCTGCTTCCCTGCGACAGTGACCCGTCGCCCCTCGCGGCCTCCCTTCCGTCCGTCAGTCGTCACCACCACTCCACTCCACTCGCCACTGCGCGCTCGCGTCGCCACCCCATAAAATCCACCCCGAACCAAAACCCCACACCGAAATCCAACAACACAAGCATTCACATGCACGCGTAGGTCCCGGGCTTCGCCTGCTCCCATCCCAACCACCACCATGCCTCCCCCGCTGCTCGTCTTCGTTTGCCTCGTCCTGTTCGTCCTTCTTGGCGCGCCATGGCCGTCCGAGGCGGGGGCGAGGCCGCAGCTTTTCGCGCTGCGGGCGCGCCAGATGCCGGCCAGGGCGCTGCCGCGGCAGCCCAGCAAGCTGCGGTTCCACCACAACGTCAGCCTCACCGTCTCGCTCGCCGTCGGCACGCCGCCGCAGAACGTCACCATGGTGCTCGACACCGGCAGCGAGCTGTCCTGGCTGCTCTGCGCGCCGGCCGGCGGCAGGAACAGGTACAACGCGACGTCCTTTCGGCCGAGGTCCTCGGCCACCTTCGCCACCGTGCCCTGCGCCTCCGCGCAGTGCCGCTCCCGCGACCTGCCGTCGCCACCGGCCTGCGACGGGGCGTCGAGCAGGTGCAGCGTGTCGCTCTCCTACGCGGACGGCTCCTCCTCCGACGGCGCGCTCGCGACGGACGTCTTCGCCGTGGGCAGCGGGCCGCCGCTGCGCGCGGCGTTCGGCTGCATGGCATCCGCGTTCGACTCCTCCCCGGACGGCGTGGCGAGCGCCGGGCTGCTGGGCATGAACAGGGGCGCCCTCTCCTTCGTCTCGCAGGCCAGCACCCGCCGCTTCTCCTACTGCATCTCCGACCGCGACGACGCCGGCGTGCTGCTCCTCGGCCACAGCGACCTGCCCACCTTCCTGCCGCTCAACTACACGCCCCTGTACCAGCCGGCCCTGCCGCTCCCGTACTTCGACCGCGTCGCCTACTCCGTCCAGCTCCTGGGCATCCGCGTCGGCGCCAAGCACCTGCCCATCCCAGCCTCGGTGCTCGCGCCGGACCACACCGGGGCGGGGCAGACCATGGTGGACTCCGGCACGCAGTTCACCTTCCTGCTCGGCGACGCCTACTCGGCACTGAAAGCGGAGTTCACGCGACAGGCCAGGCCCCTCCTTCCGGCCCTCGACGACCCCAGCTTCGCGTTCCAGGAGGCGTTCGACACGTGCTTCCGCGTGCCCCAGGGGCGGTCTCCGCCGGTGACAAGGCTCCCGAGCGTGACGCTGCTGTTCAACGGCGCAGAGATGGCAGTGGCCGGGGACAGGCTGCTGTACAAGGTCCCCGGGGAGCGGCGCGGTGGCGACGGCGTGTGGTGCCTGACGTTCGGCAACGCGGACATGGTGCCCATCATGGCGTACGTGATCGGGCACCACCACCAGATGAACGTGTGGGTGGAGTACGACCTGGAGCGCGGCCGCGTCGGGCTCGCGCCCGTCCGCTGCGACGTGGCCAGCGAGCGCCTCGGCCTCATGCTCTGACGAGATTTGGCGTTAACCATCCACGGTGTAAATTAGCAGTAGTACGTACGTGCCACATCTTTCTCCGTTGTTAGACTGATCGAGCTGACAGATTTGCATGTAAATATGGCAATGAACCTATCTATCTGTTGGGAAGCTCCCTCTCCCTGCGCTTTTTTGACGTCCTTCGCAACCTGGATAAGTTCTGGTGCAGCATCAACATCGCCGTGTCGAGTCGCCTCGGATCGATGTGCTATCCTCCGGCCTATGCAACCTAAGATTCATACAGGCATCAGCCGCGCATGCCGGACTGGAGACACGGACACGAAGCATCAGTGACGGCAGGTTGGGGTACCGTCTCGTCCCCTCCGAAAGCCACGTGACGGTGGTGCCGCCTGGAGACGCTTTCGGTCCGGGAAAACGGAATAGTGGCGAGCACCTTCGCAGTCATGGCGGAACAGAAGCAGAATGTTCAGGAGAGCTGCTAGCGTGGGCTGCCTGCCGACACCGGTGATAAAGAAGGGGGCCGGCACGGGTTTGTCGCGACGATTATGATAAAATACACCTACCACAAGAAGGTTCTGACTCGTATTAGATACAGATAGATTTGTTTACAACTACAGTCGGTCGTCCCCTTTCTGCCTTGTTTGAATTCGATTTGACAAAAATGCGCAAAGCTGCATCGAGCGTCGCAAAACAGGGTGCTTTGTGTCGCATGGAAAAGTATAGTACTGTAACATGGAAAAGTATATGGACAGGCAGCGGTGAGGTGTAAGTTTAGAACATCGTGCCATGGAATGTGACCCCTGCTATGTCTGGCCGATGTCTATGGGCAAAGGATGGCGTGTTGTATGAAAAATGCGAGCAGTAAATTGTAAGTTTCGAACATTGAGATGTACTCCCTCCGTTCGGAATTACTTGTCTCGGAATTGGATGTATCTAGAACTAAAATATGTCTAGATATATCCATTTCTCAAGTAATTCCGAACAGAGGAAGTAGTACGTACGTATCCATTGGCAAAGGAGGAGATCATTCAAATCGGGCCAGTTAATGGCTTGCAGCCTATGACTTTTTTTTAGCATCAGTACAGACACAAGCGCTCATATACACGCTATACACTCAACCCTATGAACGCACACACGCACACCCTACCCCTATGAGCACCTCCGAGAGACTGAGCCGACATATCATCTTGAGATTTACGAAGCAGCCGTAGGCGTCTCGTTGTCGACGAGAACGTCTCCTCCCACTGAAAGCGCATCGCCGGAAATCCTGAAATAAATTCAGAAATAATACGAGCACCAGGATTTGAACCCTGGTGGGTTGGGGATACCACTGTCCACCTAACCATCTCAACCACAGGTTGATTCGCCAGCCTATGACTTGATCAGTGTAGGAGCAGTCATTTCTGGTTTAACTTTTTTTTAGCATAGTACTACTTCTGTCCTGGTTTATTGGTTCCTTTGTAATTTGTGCCAAATTTTAATCAAAATATTAATGCATGTCAACAAAAATTACATCGTTGGATTCGTATTTGACATAGTTTTCAATGATATAACTTTCCGTGACATACGTGGACATTTTTTAGTTAAATTTATGGTCAAGATTTAGCATGGAATACAATGTGGATGAACCAGGACGGAGGTAGTACGTAGATGCTTTACATCCACGCCATACGCTCATCCTATTAACAGATGCATGTAGATTATATCCCTAGGAGCACCTTTCAAATACTAAGTCGATATAAAATTTTAAGATTGATGAAGTCACTATAAACGCCTCGTATTTAACGAAAACGTCTCCTACGAAACGAACATCATTGAAAAGCCTAATAAATTCCAGAAAAATATAAGCACTAGTGCTAAGTCTAAAGCTTAATATGTTGGGTTGGTTCCATCACAAGAAACCTAATCATAACTATTTTCCATCCTTTTTTGCATTTGCAACGTATCTACATATTCAAGTAGATCGTATATTAATCCTTGCCAATAGGTTCAAGCAGTGTCTGATCAAATAATTAATGTTAGCCAGGGCGAACATTTTAGGTTAGCAAAAATTTAAAGTACACATATAAGCATTTTCGACGAAATATTATAACTAATAAAAACTATGTTTTCTTGAACTACTAACACAGACTCCTGTCATTTGAACACTCACTTGATGCAATAATATGATCAAACAATTCCGAGTGAGGCCTACAAAATCATGAATGATTGGAACAAGTGTGAATGTGTGATAACAATAGTGCAAGCTCGTGGAATGACCTACGAAAACAAAGTGTATGCTAAATTTGAATGTCTTCTTCTATTTTTTGTGCTACATGACAAATTAAGACATGGTATGGCACAAAAATTTTGAACAGAGGAAGAGCAGGGGAAAGAAAGATATGCTGCTAATGGTCATTGCTCCTGTCGCATGTGTGTTTGAGGTTGGTTGTGGTGCAGGGATTGTCTCGTCCCGCTGCTTCCTCTGCCTCCTACCCAAGCAATTTATCCAACCTCTTCCTCTGAGTGTATCGTCGACGAACGGAGCAGAGTAGCCCAAACAGGGGACATGTCGACAGGTGAACACTAGAGGTGGTCGAGCCCGCGGAGCCTTTGGGAGGAGCAATGCGTTGAGTGGAGGAGGAGGTGTCCCATGAAGGATGAGCCATGGAGGTGTGGAGGAGCAGCAATTCTTCTAGCGGGGTGCAGTGCGCTAGCGGAATTAAAGATTTTTAAAATCATGAACAATTTTTAAATTTATGAACTTTCTGAAAAGCATGAAGTATTTTTCAAATTAGCAAATAATTATTTACGTAAATATTTTCGATATTTGTGAAAAAATTGAAAGATTTTTAAATCATGAATTGTTTTAAAATACGAGATTTTTATATAAAAAATGGGAATAATTTTAGAAATTCATGCATATTTTGAATTTGTGATGTTTTGAGAATCAACAAACATTTTTTTAAATTAGGAATAATTATTGAAATTGGCGAATATTTTTCTGAAATTCAAGAACATTTTTTGAAACTCATAATATTTTCCAAAGTTGTGATTTTTTTTTGTATTCTTCTAAAATAACGACTATTTTTCTAAAAATTTGATCATTTTTAAATTCAGTTTTTTTGAAATAGTGAAAGTTTTCCAAAAAAATCAAATAATAGAAGAAAAAAAAGGAAAATAACAGGGCGCCCTGGGCCTCAGTGAGCTGGTCTAAAGCGTGTTCAAGGGTTCTTGTTCGATTCGTCCGAACTACCCTACAGGCGAAATACGAGTCCTATTTTGTGTTTTCCTATTTGGCGCTTGACAAAATGGTTAATTCTTTAACGGCGAGCAGTGCCCATGTAGTCCTGTACATTAGGTTCCATCGGTTTTCCAAGTTCAAAAATAGGTTCCATCGGTTTTCCTCAGGGGGGTTTTGTTTGTTTTTTCTTTTTCTCCATTTGTTGATTATTATTTGTACTTTTGCTTTAAAAAATCATATTTTTTTCAAAATATGAAATTTATCCAAATTCGTGAGTATTTTTCAAGCCGACGAATCTGTTTGAAATACGAAAATGATTTTCAATTCTGTGGAGATTTTTTGCAATTTGAAAATCCTTTTCAAGTTCTTGAACTTTGTTTTAAAAACCGTGAACTTTTAATCAAGCATGAACTTTTTTAAACCATTGAAAATTTAGAAATTGTGCTTTTTATATTCTTGATATTTATTTCAAATTCATGATCTTTTCTCAATTTCGTGAAATCTTTGTCAAATTTGAGCAGCGAGAACGCGCGAACAAGCGAACGAGCGAGCACATTAAATTTTGCGTATGCTCACTCGTTCGATGATACAGCGTACCTAGCGTTCTTCTCTGTTTTTTTTCTTTTTTGGTTACCTTTTATATTTTCTTACTGATTTTTAAGTTTCTTCATGGGTTTATTTGGTTTTTATTTCCTATGTTTTTTCACCGTTTTCTTTGTTTTATTCCCAGTTTTTACTGGTTTCTTATTTTCTCTTCATTTTTCTGTTTCTTTCTTGGTTGTCTTCTGTTTTGTTTTTGTTTCTTCACTGGATTTTTTTTCTTTCTTCGTTATCCTTTGGTTTTATTTTGTTTTTCTCGGTTTTCTTTGTTTTCCTTTGGTTTCTTTCTCGGTTTTAATCATTTTTTTCTTCAACATATGTCTAATGTATCTTTTGATTTTCATTCTGATTTTTTCCTATACGTCAAGACCAGTTTTCTAATACACATTTAACATTTTTAAAATACATGTTTAATTTTTTTAATACAAGGTCAACTTTTTTGTAATACACATTATGAACATTTCTCAAATACCATAATAACATTTTTAGAATATGGTCAACAGTTTTTTATACATATTTTAAACATTTTCAAATGAATAATTAACATTTTTAATACAAGATTAAGATTTTTTTAATACACAGTCAAAAATTTGTATACCCATTTAATGTTTTTCAAATGTCTGCTTAATATTTTATCAAATGCAAGATTAACATTTTCTGAATACATGGTCAACATTTTTTATATATACACTTAACTTTTATTTTTTGAAACCGTTGACGGTGGTAGGGCTCCCACTGACTTTGGATTAAATAAAAGAGGTCAGGGGGGTGGTGGGGTTCAGAGAAAATTGAAACAAGTTCAGGGACTAAGGGGGAGGTGGAGTTATAGAAAGTGTAAACAGCAGGTTACAAAGGGGACCAGGAAGGAGCTAGCGGCCGTGGCGGTGTGGTACATCTGGTGGGAGCGCCGGGGTTTTACCCATGGCGAGACCATGCGAGAGCCGGCTCGGTCGGCCCAAGCTATTGTCACGTTGACAAAGAACTTCATGAGATCAAGGAAGCACGGGGCGACGCAGATCAAAAGGCATGGATGGACTAAACCAGCGGAAGGGTTCGTTTGTCTCAATGTTGATGCCTCTTTCGATCCAGACAGTGGTACTGGAGGTACGGGGGCTATCATCAGAGACTCCATGGGAGGTTTTATCACGGCGTCGGCATGCAATATTCCTTTCGTGGAGGATGCGGAAACAGCAGAAGCTAGAGGACTCAAGGATGGCTTGATCTTGGCGAATAACACCGGATGCAATAAGGTGGGGATCCAAGCTGACTGCATGGATGTAATCCAAACCATGCAACAGGGAGGAAACTCTTTGGGACCAGCGACGGCCATCTATGAAGAATGTGCTTTCTTATATCGTAATTTTCTTTCAGTTAAATTCTGTCATTGCCCTAGGGAGGCCAATATGGCGGCTGATTTGTTGGCTACGAAGTCGGAGCCCTCGAGAACTATTGTGTGGCAGACCGAGGCTCCGGACTTTCTCCTTGATGTACTCTCAAATGATGTAGCCTTTTTTCACATGAAATATAAACCGCCATGATGGCTTTTCCTTCAAAAAAAGAGGCCACAAAAGAGTCTATGAAAGGATGGAGAGCGTCCTAATTCTGTGCAACATCATGGACGTATCTTTTTTGAATCTGCTTAACCATGAGTCATGAGATGGTGCAATCCCTCTGAAATGAAGATTGTTCGTTTCCTTCCATACCCCACAGGCAGCAATTATGAACACTTCCATGAAGAGAGGTTGGTTCCACAAGGGACAAGGCTCTTCCTGCAGGCAACAAAGCAAGCCTGCAGTACAAATCCGGTCAGCTCATCCCAATGGTTTTCCAACAGTGTCACGAGAAGGGGCACCTGGAGAATAAATGAGAGACATTTTCCTCTAGGGAGTTCGTGCATAGCATGCAGCTATAATTATCATCAGCCAAAGTGTAATAAAGTCTTCACAACATTTTTCTATATACATCTTACATTTTTAATGCTTGATAAACATTTTTCAAATACATATTTAACATTTTTTAATTCATTACAAGATTAACATTTTTTAACACATGGCCAAAAAAATTCAAGATACATTTAACATTGTTAAAATGCTTGATTAACATTTTTCAACTATAACTTTAACATTTATTAATAAAATGCAAGATTAATTTTTTTAATACATGGTCAATATTTTTCTATATACATTTAATATTTTTAAATTCTTGATTAATTTTTTTAAATAAATGATCAGATTTTTTCACACCCATTGTATATTTTGTATACACATTTTTTGTATACGTGAGAAACATTTCGGTAAACATATTTAATAATTTTAAAATTTTGATTAACATTTAGAAAATCTATGTAAATTGTTTTTTAATATATGTAGTTAGAATATTAGGAAATATACACCAAATTAAAAAAAGAAACAAAAAATGAAAAGAAGAAACGACGTCGTGGCATCCTGTGCACCTGGGCCGGCCCATTTGGCGCTCCTCCAACGCGAGGCTTCCGTACGTCTCGCAATAAGAAAGACGACATATGTTCGTTTTGGGAACCTTCTTCGGGTCGCCCCTATGTCTCCCTTATAGCGAGAGAGACCTGGTGCCTGCAGACGTCAAGTTGAGGTGGCTTTGCACAGATTATGCCAACTGGGAAGGCCCATTTGAACGCAACGAGCATAAATGACAACAGGGTGGCACTGTAGCAAGTCACCTCGGGTTAAACGTAGCGGCAATATGTTGCTTTCGATTTGCTATATCAGACCGATTTTCAGTTGGCTTTTATTTCGAGCATTTTCAAATACACATCGAACATTGTTAATGTACGTTAAACATTTTTTTTATATATCATGTGAACTTTTTATGTATACGGTGAACAAATTCTAAATACACATTCAACATTTTTTATTATACATTGAACTTTTTTAAATAAATGAATTACTTTTTTATAATATAGGGTGAACATTTTTATAATATGTGGTGAACTTTTTATATAACATACAAAAAAGAGAAGAAAAAACAGACATAAAAGGAAATAATGAAAAAAAGCGGAAAAAGGAAGCAAAACAAAAAAAAATAACAAAATCTCTGAAAATCGAACAAAACATTAAAAATTGGAAGCAAAAAAACATGGAAGAAAAACGAAAAAAGCTGGAAACAACGGAGAAAGCAGCTACCAACTAACAACACAGGACTCCACATGGGCCGGCCCATGTGGAGGCTCGCCTCAGCGAAGCCGCACTGTTTTGATGATCACGAGCATCAGGATCTGCCAGCATGACTTGAGTTCTTTTTTAGGGATTCCACACTTTATTAATTATAAACTATGTTCATAGGGATACAAAGGGTGTCATGAGGGGATAGAAGTCACAAATGGCGACTTGCGGGAGCGAGACAGATAACTTGACAATATTGTAAGCCTCTTGATTCGAAGCACGTCCTTCAAACATAAATTAACAACTAACAGAATACACTCTTCTATTATTTATGTCCCTGGCGACTATGATATGGAGATCTCCTATCCCTTTTTTAATGCCATCCACAATCGGCTTGCAGTCACATGTAATCACCAAGTGATCCAAAGATAGATCAGTCGCAAGTACTAGGGCCTCACGACAAGCAATCACGTATTTGTTTCGTTGCCATCAAGGATAAAATAATAGAGTTTATTCATATTGATTGAGTTTACTTTGTCTACATCATGTCATCTTGCTTAAGGCGTTACTCTGTTCTTTATGAACTTAATACTCTAGATGCATGCTGGATAGTGATCAATGTGTGGAGTAATAGTAGTAGATGCAACAAGGAGTCGGTCTACTTCTCTCGGACGTGATGCCTATATACATGATCATTACCTTGAATATCGTCATAACTATGCGTTTTTATATCAATTGCCTAATAGTAATTTATTTATCCACCATATACTATTTTCAAGAGAGAAGCCTCTAGTGAAAACTATGACCCCCGGGTATATCTTTATCATATATTAAAATGTAAATACCTTGCTGCAATTTATTTACCGTTATTTTTATTTTGTATTTTTGTTTATCTATCTACCATTATCAGACTTGATCCGTGCAATTAACCGCCAAGGGATTGGCAGCCCCTTATTTGCGTTGGGTGCAAGTATTTGTTTTTTTGTGTATGTGATGTTCACGGGGTCTTGTGTGGTTCTCCTACTGAATTGATAACCTTGGTTATTAATTGAGGAAAATATTTATCTCTACTGTACTGCATCATCCACTCCTTTTCGGAAAAATCCCAACTCAGCTCACAAGTAGCAGGGCCTAGAGCGACGATTAGCTCTATACTTCTTCGAACTTTTTGGTACTTGTTGCCAAAGGGGGAGAATTAGTATAGATCATTAGAATTTGAGAGAGAGTGCTTTTGCTTTTTCTCATTTGGTTTCTTTGAGAGATTCTTGCTACTTTGATATACTTTTGGTTGATGCTCGTATGAGACTACGTTATTGTGTGCTTGATCATACCGTACTTTGATGTTATGCTTTGTTATATATCTATTCATATGCTCTTTGTATGATCATTCACTTGTTTGTTTGGCGATGACCGCCTATTACATTGCAATCACATTATTTTGAGCGCTCCACCAAGATGTATGTGACATGGAAGAGTAACCCATGATCCTAATCAATTATGCATTTGCATTGCGATGCAAATTTTAATAATGCACAAATTTAAGGGGGGCTCTTGCTTATCACATACTTCTCAAAGGGACAATGCATTTCATTGATCATATCATTTGTCAAAGCTTTGATCCATATGTTGTCATCAATTACCAAAAATGGGGAGATTGAAAGTGCAACTAATCCCCGGGTGGTTTTGGTAATTAATAACAACATATAAGTCATTGATCTAATGCTTATTGATAGTAGTTTTCAGAGAAGATCAATGATTGGCGTGGCAAGGACTAGTGATTTTGAACCCCTCAAAATGCTAAGGACAAATATTGGCAAAGCTCCAAGACTCTACATTTTTGGTTAAGTAATCCAAGATCACATTGAGTTCCTAGGAAAGTCAATACTATTAAAAGGGGATGAGATTTCGATCATGATTGAATTGCTCAAAATTCTTAGTGGTATTGCTCCAAAATCCTCAAACACTTCTCCACTTCACTTTCATCCAAAACCCTAAAAGTCTATCTGGGTCCCACCAAAATGTTCCCATCCAGATCTACCAAGATTACCCTATACATTGCCACATGCCAAACCCTAACATTTCGGTACAGCCGAAATGGATCTTGGTCTCATCGAGATGGCCTGACCAAGTTTCTATGATGAAGTCGCTTCATTTCGGAATCACCGAGATGAATCGATCGGAATTTCCGAAAGAAGTCCTTGCCCTAGCCATTGCGCTTCGGTCACACTGAGTCATTCTATTCGGTCTCACCGAAAAGCCTAGCGATCAAGTCTTTTGCACTAGTCGGTCTCACCGAGATTTTCATGTCGATGTAATCGAGTTCGGTCAAAGACTTGTAACAATTGGATTTTTGGTACTACCTCTTTATACCCCTCCACCACCACCTACTCTCTAAGAGAGCCATCAGAAGGAACCACTGCTCCTACTAGTCATTTTTTGAGAGAAAACCACCCATTCATGTGTTGAGATCAAGAGATTCCAATCCTACCATTTGAACCTTGATTTCTAGCCTTCCCCAAGTTGTTTTCCATTCAATTCCCTCTTCCACCAAAGCCAAATCTGTGAGATAGCGATTGAGTGTTGGGAAGACTATCATCTGAAGCACAAGAGCAAGGATTTCATCATCAACAACACCATCTATTACCTTTTGGAGAGTGGTGTCTCCTAGATTGGTTAGGTGTCACTTGGGAGTAGTCCTGGCCATGGGAAGCCCGGCCCAGCCGGCCCGGCCTGACTTGGCCCGAAAAAGCCCGGCCCGGCCCGGCTCAACGCTGCCCCCGGGCCGGGCCCGGGCCTGTCGTTTTTGCATTTTTCTGAAGGTCGGGCCGGGTCGGCCCGGAGCCTGATGGGCTTTTACGTGTTCGGGCCGGGCTCGGGCCGAGAAACACAGGCCCGATGGCCGGGCCGGGCCGGGCCTGGGCCTGGGTTTTTTGTGTCGGGCTTGGCTAGGCCTGGCCCGAAGCCCGGCCCGGCCCAAGGTTTGGCCAGGTATACTTGGGAGCCTCCAAGATTTTGGAGTTAAACCAAGGAGTTTTTAAGGGCAATGAGGTCGCCTACTTCGTGAACATATACCCGAGTGAGGCTAGTCCTTCGTGAACGTAAGCCATGGTGGAATAGGCAAGGTTGCTTCTTCATGGAACCTTCATGGATGGAGACCTTCGTGGACTCACGTAACCGTTACCCTCAGTGGATTGAAGTCTCCATCAACGTGGACGTACGATAGCACCACCTATCAGAACCATGCCAAAAATCACCGTGCCTTCATTGCATTTGATTTCACCGATGCCTCCTTTACGTTCATATGCAAAGTCTTTACTTTCTGCTGCTCAACTTTTAGACTTGCATGTGTAGGGTGTGTTTGACTTGGTAGAATTGTGTCGGGGGGATGAACCCCAGGCAGGAAACGGAACCCGGATCCTTTTCAAAACAAAGGGGGTGGCGTCGCCCCTCAAGCCGGCACGCGCTTGGTCGGGTCGCTCGACCCGGCCAGACCTCGCGACCTGGCCGAACCCTCTGACCCGGCCAGGCACCTCAACTCGGCCTCGACAACCAGTACAAGACAACCAAACCTTGCACCACCAAGACTTCCCCAACAAGCCAGCTCCACCCGTGGCGTGTTCCTCAACCTAGCCACGGGTTAGCTCCCGTCCTATCCAGGCCGTACGATGGGACGAGTCTTCATTCACTAATGACCAAGGCAACAGTGCCCCGCCCATGCCTCTGGTCAGCCAGAGCGTGGCAACAGTGCCCCTCACCTGCCCGCTGACCAGGGCCGGCATGACAATAGTGCCCCCATCATCGCTGCTGACGACAGCAAGCGGCGACCTCATGGAGCGCCACTGTACCCGACTCGACTCGGCCACTCCTTGATGATCGACAAGATGGCGCACAGTCTCCCTAGGCACGCGGGGCCCGCACCTAGGGGAACCCGGCGAACCGGTCCCAGCCCGGGTCTCCAGACACTGACGAACCGGACCCATAGTCCTGTAACATTACCATTGTATCCCTGGGGGGTTGGCTTATAAAACCCCCTAGGAGCCCTCGCATACACGGGCCAGTAAGCAAGGATAGAGAAGTAATAAGCACACAGGAACTACCCACCGATCAGTAGAAAACACCCAGGGAGAAGGAGCAGCCTAAGCCTTGGCCAGTCTTTCTTCTTCCTCCATACAGCTCCAGGAGTAACCTTGTACTGTTGCATATCAACCGCCCTCGGTAGAACTATGGGTGTTATCTCTCCGGAGAGCCCCGAACCTGGGTATGTCTTGCATCTCGCGCTCGCTCATGCCAACCCCGCCTCTGGAGCCCACCAGTGCCCTCGAGTCTCCTCCTATTTTTAGCCATCCCATGGCATCTGCCGTGCGCCCACCACGACAGCTGGCGCCCATCGTGGGGCAGCTCGAGGAGCTGGCCGGGAGCATGCTTTAGACGGGGCTCCTCTCCGACTCCGACGAGCCCGTCATGCTACCGGACGACCTCATCGACACGCTCGCCGCCTCCTTCGTTGCGTTGCGCATCTTCGATATAACCACGGCTGACGAGTACCCCAACAAGGTACTCAGCTACTCCGACTCTCCCCTCTCCCTCGGTGGTGGCATTTCCTCCGGGGTGATGGACGTCCACGTGGAGATTTTAATCACCAGCACCGACGCTTCCTCTTTGTCAAGCAAGATGAGGAAGGCTGCCGAAGCCAAGGCCGCAGCAGAGCGGGCTGCCTCGTCCAACCCGCTGCGCGCCATGATGTAGAGCCTCCATGTCCCCATCGTCACCAACATCGACGCCTCCAACATTGCCGAGGCCCGAGCCTAGATCGAGGAAAGGCGCCAGCAGATGCTGCACCTGACCGAGATGCTCGCCTCCATGCAACGTCGCCTAGACTCCGCTCAGCTCGAGCACAATGCCGCCTATGGATTCACGCCTGCCGCGGCCGAGCCGAGCCGGGTCGCCAATGTGCGAGCCCGGGGAGGTGTGATCAACCGCGCCCTCGGCGCCATCCCAACCGTCTACGAAACCCCACTGAAGAGCATGTGCGCTGCCCAGGCGGCCGCAGTCGGCCTGGATCAGCTCCCAAGCGAGGAGCTGAAGGAGCGCATCGAGCGGATGCGCGACCTCCTCAATGCGGCCAACGAATAGCAGGACCGCCTCAACCAGCTCACCAAGCCGGCGGGATCCGGCTCCGCCTGCGTCGGCGGACCCCACGACCTTCAGCACACGGTGTCCTCTCCACCCGGCGAGGCGCACTCCGGCTAAACCCGGACTCGACGTGACCCGACCCCGACGGCCGCCGATGGCTTAGGCGATGAGCCCGCCCTGGAGAACCGACGCGGACCCGGCCAGCCTGGCCGGCGTCTGGCTCCGACCGACCCGGCCCCCCGTGGCCCGTTCGCTAGTCGACTCGCCGCGCGCGCCATTGATGACACCGACGCTTGCCACCGCCTAGTCCAGCTCGCTCGCTCCCTGGAGGTGGAGGAAAGCGGTGCCATTGGGCCGGCGTGCTTCGGCCCACGCATCCGGGAGGAGCCCTTCCCAAAAGGGTTCATGCTCCCCCGCGACACCCCCAAGTACAACGGAACCGTGAAGTCGGAGGACTGGCTCAGACTACACCACCGCCATTGGCATCACCGGCGCCAATCGCCGACTCGCCGTGCGCTACGCGCCGCTCATGCTCCAAGGGTCGGCCCGCACCTGGTTGAACAGTCTGCCGATGGGCAGTGTCAATACATGGGTTGACTTCGAGCAGGCCTTCGTCCACGACTTCACGGGGACCTACAAACGACCCAACTGCCCTAGCCAGCTCGCCATGTGCATGCAGGGGCTGACGGAGACCGGCTGCGAGTACCTCGCACGCTGGACCGAGATCCGGAACAGCTGCGAGGGCGTCCATGAGGTTCAAGCGATCCAGTACTTCGTCAACGGGTGCCGAGATGGCACCCTCCTCAAGAACAAGCCCTTACGCTCCGAACCGGCCACCATGGCCGCGCTCATGGTGACGGCGGACAAGTACGCCAACGCGACTCCGCCATGAAGATCCAGGTGGCACTAGATGAAGCCGTCAAGGCAAAGCCGGTTCCCCCTCCGAAGCCGGCCGGCTAGAGCAGCCGGCAGCAGCACCAGCAGAACAACAAGCGCAAGGCCGACCAACCGTCTCGTCGCGGCCACCGAGCCCGGGGCGGACCCGGCAGCCAAGCGCCGGCAGACCGGCAAGGCGGCGTGGTAACCCGCCATGAGCTTCGAAGAGATGCTCGACGCCCCCTACAAGCACCACAGCGGCGCAAGGCCGTCCACGCACACGCTTCGATAGTGCGGCATCACCAAGCGCATCATGAGGGGAGACGTCCCGCCTCATCCGGCTCCGGCCCTAGGCGTGGGACAGCCGCCTCCGCCTCCACCGCCACCCCCGACTGGCAGTGCAATCCGTGACGACACCTACCCGGACCAAAACGCGGCCTACGTCGTCTTCACCAGCCTCAGCAACAGCAAGCGCAGCGAGCGCCTCCTTCGGCAGGAGGTGAACACCGTCGTCCCGGCCCAGCCAGTGTACATGCACTGGTCGGACCGCCCGGTCACCTTGACCCGGGAGGACCACCCGACTGTCATGCCGAATCCGGGTGGCTACGCCCTCGTCCTCACTCCCACCATTATTGCACGGCGCACATGCAAGTTTTCCCGAGTCCTCATCGACGACGGCAGCAACATCACCATCCTCTATCGTGACACTATGACCAAGCTCGGCCTCGAGGCCAAGGACCTGGAGCAGACCCGGATGATCTTCCACAGTGTCGTTCCCGGCCTCTCCTGCTCTCCCATTGGCCAGGTCCGGCTCGACGTCCTATTCGGCGACAACAACCATTTCTGGCGCGAGCCAATATGGTTCTAGGTGGTGGACCTGTCCAGCATGTACCACGCCCTGCTGGGCTGACCCGCGCTCGCCAAATTCATGGCAGTCCCCCATTACGCGTACCTGAAGATGAAGATTCCGGGTCCGAAGAGCCTCATCACCATCACCGGCGACTAACGTAAGTCTCTGGAGTGCACCCGAGATGGCGCCAAGCTGGCCGAGTCGCTGGTCATTGCCGAGGAGCGGCGCCAGCTCGACCGGATCATCGCCATGGCGGGCGAGGCCTCGGCCGCGTCGATCCCGTTCGAGGAGCCGACTGACAAAGACGCCTTCAAGCCCTCCAAGGAGACCAAGAAAGTGAAGCTGAACCCGGAAGACCCCAGCTGCAGCAAGTACGTTGTCATAGGCACCCACCTCGACAGCAAATAGGAAGGCGAGCTCGTCGACTTCCTCCGTGAGAATCGGGATATTTTTGCATGGACCCCTAAGGACATGCCTGGTATCCCGAGGAAGTACGCCGAGCACAAACTCCACGTCCGCAAGGACTCCAAGCCTGTCCATCAACCCCTGCGACGTTTCTCCGAAGAGAAGAGAAAAACCATTGGTGAGGAGGTCGCCAAGCTTTTGGGGGCCGGCTTCATCATGGAATTGTTCCACCCCGAGTGGCTGGCCAACCCAAACCTCGTCCTAAAGAAGAACAAGACCTGGCGCATGCGTATCAACTACACCAGCCTTAACAAGGACTGTCCCAAGGATCCGTTCGCCGTCCCTCGGATCGACCAAGTCATCGACTCGACTGCCGGGTGCGAGCTTCTGTCCTTCCTGGACGCTTACTCTGGCTACCACCAGATCAAGCTGGACCCGGCCAACGCCCTGAAGACGTCCTTCATCACACCCTTTGGGGCGTATTGCTACATCACCATGTCGTTTGGCTAGAATTACACCAGCGCCACCTTCCAGCGCTGCATGCAGAAATGCTTGCTGCCGCAACTCGGCCGCAATATCCACGTCTACGTGGACGACATCATGGTGAAGACCAAGCATCACCTCACATTCCTCGATGACCTGAAGGAAACATTTGCCAACCTTCGCGAATACAAGGTCAAGCTCAACCCGGAAAGATGTGTTTTTGGCGTCCCGACCGGAAAGCTACTCGACTTGTCTCGTAGCGCGGCATTGAGGCAAGCCCGGAGAAGATCAAGGCCGTCGAGCGCATGCGCAAGCCGGCTCGGCTACGCGATGTCCAGAAATTCACCGACTGCTTGGCCTCGGTCAGCCAGTTTCTTAGCCGTCTGGGCGAGAGGGCCCTACCCCTGTACCAGCTGATGAATAAGACGACGCCGTTCGAATGGAAGGACCAGGAGGACGAGGCCTTCCGAGACCTCAAGCGCATGCTCTCCACCGCACCAGTCCTGGCCGTGCCGGCCGACAAGGAGCCGCTGTTGCTCTACATAGCCGTGACCTCACGGTCGGTCAGCACGGTGCTGGTGGTCGAGCGACCAAAGAAGGGCAAGGTTCAAGCCGTCCAGCGCCCGGTCTACTACCTGAGCGAGGTGATCTCCAACTCCAAGCAGAACTACCCGCATTACCAGAAGATGTGTTATGGCGTGTACTTCACCGCCAAGAAGCTGAAGCAGTATTTCCAAGAGCATGTCATCACCGTGGTCAGCACGACCCCTCTTGGCGAGATCATCGGGTGCCGGGATGCGTCTGGTCGGGTCGCCAAGTGGGCACTCGAGCTAGCCGGCCACACCATCCTCTATGAGCCCCGCCCCACAATCAAGTCTTAGGCCCTGGCCGACTTCCTCGTCGACTGGACCAAGACCGAGTACCTGCCGCCGCCTCCCGACTCAATGCACTGGCGCATGCATTTCGACGGATCCAAGATGCGACTTGGCCTAGGGGCCGGCATCGTGCTGTCGTCCCCAAAGGGCGACTGACTCTGCTATGCACTCCAGATCCACTTCGCCGCCTCCAACAACATCGCCGAGTACGAAGCCCTTGAGCACGGCCTCCGGCTTGCCAAGGAACTCGGCATCCGGCGCATCCTATGCTATGGCGACTCGGACCTGGTGGTGCAGCAGTGCTCCGGCGAGTGGGACACCCGCGACTCCAACATGGCAAGCTCCCCTTTCCTCATCCAGAAGCTGTCCGGATCCTTCGAGGGCTGCGAGTTCCTCCATGTCCCCCGCACGGAGAACGAGGCGGTCGGCACACTCGCCAAGATTGCCTCGTCCCCGCAGTCCATCCCATCTGGCGTCTCCCTCGAGCACCTGCACAAACCGTCTGTCAAGCTGTCTCCGGACTCTGAGTCCATCCACGTCCTAGACGACCCGACCGGACCTCAACTCGGCCCGGGGACTGCTGAACCCGGCCCGGGGGCTGCTGAACCTGGCCCGGAGACCGAAGCCGCCAACCCGGCCACCATCGCCCTCGACCCGGCTGTCGCCATCCCCGACCCTGGGGCTACTCAACCCGACTCGGGGGGCTGCCGACGCGGAACCCACCCTGGTGGCCGTCTTCGCCGTGGTGACGGCTCCGTCTTAGGCCCTGCCCATCTCAGAGTACCTAGAGATCGGGGTTCTCCCCATGGACGAGACCGAGGACCGGTAGGTGCAACTCCGGGCGTCCGCCTACAACATCATCAACAATGAGCTCGTCAAGCGCAGCTCCACCGGCGTGTTCCAGTGCTGCATCGAGTAGGATCAAGGCATCGATATCCTCCTCGACATACACCACGGCGAATGCGGGCACCACGCCGCATCATGATCCCTGGTGGCCAAGGCTTTCCGCCACGGTTTCTACTGGCCCACAGCCCTCCAAGACACCTAGTCACTTGTCCTCAAATGTGAGGGATGCCAACGCTTCAGCAAGCACATCCACCAACCAGCGTTAGCACTCCGCACCATTTCGGTCGCCTGGCCCTTCGCGGTCTGGGGACTCAACATGGTGGGACCCTTCAAAACCGCCCGAGGCGGCATGACGCATCTACTGGTGGCGGTGGACAAGTTCACCAAGTGGATCGAAGCACGGCCGATCAAGAAGCTATACGGGCCAACAGTCGTCCGGTTCATCAAAGACATCACAGTTCGCTACGGCATGCCGAACAACATCATCACGGGCAATGGCACCAACTTCGCCAAGGGCGTGCTTGTGCAATACTGCTCCATCTCCGGCATCCGCCTCGACCTGGCCTCCGTTGCACACCCGCAGTCCAACGGGCAGGTCGAGCGTGCCAACGGCCTCATCCTATCCAGCATCAAGCCGCGGCTCGTCAAGGCGCTCATCTGCTCACCCGACAGCTGGCTCGACGAGCTGCCGGCCGTCCTCTGGACTCTCCAAACCACGCTGAACCAGTTGACCGGGTTCACCCTGTTCTTCCTCGTCTATGGAGCCGAAGCCGTCAAACTGACTGACGTCAAGTTTGACACACCGCATGTCGCGATGTACACCGAAGTCGAAGCCAAAGAAGCCCGCGAAGACGGCGTCGACCTACTCGAAGAAGCCCGCCCCCCGGCGCTCAACCGTTCATCCATCTACCAGCAAGGCCTGAGGCACTACCACAGCAAGAAGATCAAGCATCTCGCGTTCCGCGAGGGCGACCTCGTCCTCCGACTCGTCCAAGAGCAAGCAGGCCAGCACAAGTTGTCCCCTCCATGGGAGGGCCCGTTGATCGTCAGCCAGGCCTTGTGCAATCGCAACGCCTACTACCTAATCGACGCACGCAAGCCAAACAAGCGCAAGAGAGACACCGCCGGTGAAGAAACGACCTGGCCATGGAACGCAGAACTCCTTCGCCCGTTTTACAGTTAGCCGTACGAGTATATGTATCACTGCTTTTGTAAACATATGAAACTATGGGGTCCCCGAACGACGCTCGGGGGCTGCCTTTTGCCGACCAAGATATTGTGTCCCCTACTTTTATGCATCACTATGCTCCTGAACCCGACCACCGGTCCGACTCGCTCGACCCGGGGGCTGGCCGACTCGATCGCCACCGGCCGCCTTCCTTGGTGATTCCTGATGCACTAAGGACGCCGCGGCCCCCACTTCGCCCTAAGCCACAGATCCGGCTTCGGCTGTCGGCTGGCAAGCACAATGGGCCAGAGCTCCTGCGCATTTCAAACACTAAGTCAAAAGACCGCCGGGTCGATCAACCTGGCTCGTCACTTTAAAAAATAGCTGCACGACCGGCTGCTCGCCAACGGCTCCGCCGGGTTGCCGCCAGGCGGCCCAGTGGGTGTTTCGCCCGCGCTCAATGTTTTGAAAACCTACATACTGCGCACTCCTCTCAAAGAGCCAAACTCCTTGTCACAGA
>NC_041385.1:640440570-640597547 GCF_002162155.2 Triticum dicoccoides | reverse complement strand
GGAGGTTTGAGAAAGGAAAAACGCAAGAAGTCAGTTCAAAAAATGAAAAGCAAGAGCAACAACATTCATGAGATATACACATCACATTAATACTTAAAGGCCCACGGCCAGAGTTCATTACACCCAGAAACCCCCAATGGGTGGGTGGACCTGCTACCTAACAAACAAGTTCTACTAAGTCATCTCAGGCATCTCCAGCGCCGGGTCGCAAGGTCGACGGCTCTCTCCTAGCTGCCTCCGGGTCCGGTGAAGTACCGGTGTCCTCCTCGGCACCCCTGTCACGGTAGACTATGGTCTCCTCGGAGCCATCCTCCGGGTCGTGAAGAAGCAGGCCGTAGTCATCTCCGGACACGACTCCGCCATCTTTTGCCCGTCCTGGGTGGAAATCATCATGGAAGGCAAACTCGGCGATGTAGCTGGCCCGCAAAGCAATCTGGCCAGCCTGCTCCTGCAGGTGCTGCTCCGAGTCGGCCTGCTGCCCCATCGTCGCATCCACCTGCAGGTCTGAGTGCCAAGACAACGCGAACCGGAGCGCCATCTCGGCGCTGACACGAGCGACGGAGACATGCCACTCGTGGAGCCGGTTCGGCCCCATCTCCAGCCAACGCGCCAGCCGCGTGAAGCTGCTCAGCGCAACGGAGCCCGGCCAGAGGGCTGCCATCATCGCCGTGCCGGCCTGGGACAACCTCCTGTAGGACCTTGAAGTATGTGTAGAGCGGGGGGGGGGTGATTAGACTACTTGACCAATTAAAAACTTAACCTTTTCCCAATTTTAGAGTTTGGCAGATTTTAGCAATCTTTGCACAAGTCAAGCAATCATCACACAAATCAAGCAAGCATGCAAAGAGTATATAGGCAGCGGAAATTAAAGCATGCAACTTGCAAGAAAGTAAAGGGAAGGGTTTGGAGGATTCAAACGCAGTTGGAGACACGGATGTTTTTGGCGTGGTTCCGATAGGTGGTGCTATCGTACATCCACGTTGATGGAGACTTCAACCCACGAAGGGTAACGGTTGCGCGAGTCCACGGAGGGCTCCACCCAAGAAGGGTCCACTAAGAAGCAACCTTGTCTATCCCACCATGGCCGTCGCCCACGAAGGACTTGCCTCACTAGCAGTAGATCTTCACGAAGTAGGCGATCTCCTTGCTCTTACAAACTCCTTGGTTCAACTCCACAATCTTTGTCGGAGGCTCCCAAGTGACACCTAGACAATCTAGGAGACACCACTCTCCAAGAAGTAACAAATGGTGCGTTGATGATGAACTCCCTGCTCTTGTGCTTCAAATGATAGTCTCCCCAACACTCAACTCTCTCTCATAGGATTTGGATCTGGTGGAAAGAAGATTTGAGTGGAAAGCAACTTGGGGAAGGCTAGAGATCAAGATTCATATGGTAGGAATGGAATATCTTGGCCTCAACACATGAGTAGGTCGTTCTCTCTCAGAACTGGTAAGTTGGAAGTGTAGGTTTGTTCTGATGGCTCTCTCCACGAATGAAGAGGAGGTGGAGGGGTATATATAGCCTCCACACAAAATCGAATCGTTACACACAATTTACCAATCTCGGTGGGACCGAATCAACAAACTCGGTCAGACCGATTTAGTAAACCTAGTGACCGTTAGGATTTTCGGTGGGACCGAAATGCAACTCGGTAGGACCGATATGGTTAGGGTTAGGGCATAACGTAATCTCGGTGAGACCGATTACACAAACTCGGTGAGACCAATTTTGGTAATTAGCTAACTAGAGAGTTGGTCAGGTAAACTCTGTGGGATCGATTTGCTCTTTTCGGTGAGACCGAAATGTTACAAAAGGGAAACAGAGAGTTTAGATTGCAATCTCGGTGGGACCGATCGCTCACTTCGGTTAGACCGAAACGTTACGAAGGGAAACAAAGAGATTACAATCCCATCTCGGTGAGACCGAGATCCCTATCGGTGAGACCGATTTGCCTAGGGTTAGTCGCAGTGGCTATGACATCTGAATTCAGTGGCGCCGGATAGAAAGAATCGGTGTGACCGATTTTGGCTTTAGGTTTAGGTCATATGAGGATGTGAGAAAGTAGTTGATGGTTTTGGAGCATATCACTAAGCACATGAAGCAAGAGGCTCATTAAGCAACACCTCATCCCTCCTTGATAGTATTGGCTTTTCCTATAGACTCAATGTGATCTTGGATCACTGAAATATAAAATGTAGGGTCTTGAGCTTTTGAGCTTGAGCCAATCCTTTGTCCTTGATATTTTGAGGGATCCACTTTCATCATCCATGCCATGCCATTCATTGAGCTTTCCTGAAATATATGTCTTGGAATAGCATTAGCTCAATGAGCTATATGTTGTTATGAATTACCAAAACCACCTAGGTATAGTTGCACTTTCAATCTCCCCCTTTTTGGTAATTGATGACAACATATAGATCAAAGCTTCGACCAAAAAATTTAAGATTGAAAAACATCGTCGCTTTGAGAAGTATGTGATAAGAAAGAGCTCCCCCTAAATTTGTGCATAGTTTAAGATTTGCTTTGGACTGCAAATGCACAAGGAATTAGGCTCATGGATTACTCTTCCATGTCACATACATCTTGGTGGAGTGCTCAAAATAATAAAGATTGAATACTTGCACTCATCACCAAACAAAGTGAATGATCATATAAGGATAGGTAAGATAATAACATATAATCAAGCATAAGTGTAGCTTATGATCAAACACATGATCGTCAATGTCTCACAGGTAATGCATTGTATCTCAAGCAATCAAAAAGCAAACAAGTTCAACCAAGAAGACAAGAGAGAACAAAAAACAGCAAATCTCTCTCTCGAATCCTATGATCTATACATTTTTCTCCCCCTTTGGCAACAAGTTACCAAAAAGTTCATAGAAAATGCGTAGGACTAGATAGTCTCTCAGGCTTGGTCTTCTGTTGGTGGTGTAGAGATGGCTCCTTGGACGAAGACTTCAGTCGATGTAGACGGAGCTGGAGGAGTTGGTGCTGGAGCTGGTTGCCCTGGAGCTGTAGGAGCTGTAGCTGGTGCATATGATGTGGCTCTTGTGTCTGTTACAGGCACTGCAGCTGACCTTTGAGCTCTAGGCACTCTGGCAAATGCATCTTTGGTTGTCTTGCTCTTCCTCTCCTGCATGTCATCCTGAAGCTGTTCTACAACAGACTGAATCTCAGTTACTTTGACATCAAGATCATAGAATTTTTGTTCCATGATTCTTTCCAGTCTCTCCTGGTTTTGAGTTAGGGTGGCCAACCCCTTCTCAATCCTCAGTGTTGATGCTATCAAGTAACCAAGCTGCTCCTGTTTGTTCTTCAAGAAATACTCAGATGCCTTCTCTTGAGTTGGCATCTTGGCAGCCTTCTCTTTCCTTGCCTTCTCCCTCTTCTCTTGAGCTTGCACTGATGATGGATCATTCTCATTCATGACAACTTGATTGTCCTCAAAGTCTGGATAGAGAGAAAAATGTTCTTTATCCAACTGATATTTTCCTGTGCCCATCTTTGAGTTAATCAACTCCTGAATCTGTGGGGCATATCCACAACTTCTCTTCTGATCTGCTGCAGTCCTCTTAATGGTATCTACCATAAGGCTCATGACTTTGAATTTCTGGGGCACATCAAAAATGTGAAGCATGTTAATTGCATGACCTCTTATCATGTTGTGGTCACCTGATTTGGGCAAAAAAGTGTGCCTTAAGATCCAGTTGATCGTAGGCAACCCTAACAGAAGAAAATGGACTGACCCAAACGAGAAAGTCTCAAGGGCTTTGTCTGGGATCTCTCTGTACATATGTGACATAGAATTGTGTCCCATCTTCTTCTTGGCATATATATCCAAGTCATCTTCACTCTCCTTTGGGGCTTTGATCAGACTTGCCCATTCCTCTATGGTTGACTGGTATCTTGTTCCTTCAGACATCCAAACTATCCTGCCATCTGGATAGAAATGTGCTGTGGAGTAGAATTGCATAATGAGTTCATCATTCCAGTTGGTGAGCTTCTGCCCAACAAAATCTGCAACTCCACAAGCAATGAAACTGTCTTGCACTCCAGGATAGTGTTCTTCATTTTCCTTCATGTAGGTCCAGTCGACCCACCTCATATCACACACTATGGGCTTCTTGTCCAACAAGATTGTCTCATAGAAGTCCTGCTGCTCCTTGGTGTGGAACCTGTAATCTACAGCAGTCCTCCTCCTGGTGGCATATGGATCAGACAATCTCCATAGCCTCAACCCCAAGTCTTACCTGATCTTCATGTTCTCAGCCACAAGATGAGCATCATTGTGGTCTGGAATCTTGGGTTTGAGCTTTCTTAGGATCTGCCCTTCTTCATCTTCCTCAGCAGCAACCTCAGGCATTGGGGCCTTGTTCTTCTCAGCTGCTGGTATGCTCCTGGTATTTCTCTTTGGTGCAATCTTGGGCTTGGGGGCAGCTTTGGGTGCTTCTTTGGGCTTGGATGTTGCAGCCCCTGACTTTATAGCATCACCCATAAGCTTCTGTGCCTTTGGTGCTGGTGCAACAACCTCTTCTTCCTCTTCCATCATGGAAGGTTGACCAACAACTCTGTCCATGGTCTTCTTGACCCTTTCCTTCCTTTTCTTTCCTTCTATAGCTGGCTCTTCAGGCATCTCAGGTATTTGAGTTGATCCTCTGGCTTTGGACATTAGCTGTATTCCTGCTCGCCTTTTGATCTTCATACCTGGATTTATGTTCTTTGCTGAGCCATACTCCTTGAGTACTACCTTCTTGGAAGTAGCCTCATCTTCTGCTGCCACATAGTCCTCATCCTCTGAGTCTGAGGTTCTCTTCCTTCTTGCTCTTGTGGCTGCTTTGGGCAAGTTGCTAGGAGTACTTCTGCTGCCTTCATCTGAAGAACTTGAGGGACTAGTGCCCTCACTCATGTGAATCTGCTCTTCTTCCCTGTTCTAACTGTCACTTTGGTCTGACATGCTGCAAAACACTGACTGCTGACCCTGTGAATAGTTATAGATGAGATAGAGTGGATGAGCATCACAAAATGCAGAGATTTTTGCAAAAGAATGATTCAAAAACTTAGTGTTAGTTTCCACAGAAAGCATTTCGGATCTACCGATTTTCAAACTCGGTGATACCGAAGTAGTTTTGGAACCTAAACTACTGAACTCGGTCAGACTAAGTCACAGTTCGGTGGCACCGAGACTGCTAGGGTTTCACAAAGTTCTAAAATCGGTCACACCAATTTGTAATTCTCGGTCAGACCGAGACTTACTAGTGCAATGGCGTTAGCCAAATCGGTGAGACCGAGTTTTTCAACCCGGTGGGTCCGAGATGGTTTCGACGGAAACCTAACCCTAAATTTTCGAATCGCATCTATTCTAAGGATCACATTGACTGGATAGGAGTTTTTCAATCGTGGCAAGATGCATTACGAACACAATGTGCCGAGAATCAAATGAGGAAAGCAATGTGATCGAGTTCATACCCTAGTTCGGCGGTGACCTCGCTACGGCGGCAACGACAGAGAAGAAATCCGTTGACGGCGGCGGAGACTAGCGACAGGAGGCGGCTAGCGAAGAAGTCGACGATCCGTAGACCTAGTAAGCAGAGTGAGCTACGCGCGGGCGAAGGGGTTTGGAGAAATTTCCAAATTTTTGCCCGTGACTATATATAGCCCGACACTGTCGGTGTGGCCGAGTTGAACAACTCGGTGGCACCGAGATGCATAACTGTTAATAGTTACAGCAACTCGATGTGACCGAAAAGTTCATATCTGTTGCACCGAGATTGAAAATCTAGATCGACTTAGTGATCTCGGTGGGACCGAAACGGAGGAATCGGTCAGAACGAGAATCACAAAGAAGTTTTGAAAGTTTAAGTCTCTGACGAATCGGGGACTCCGAGTGCTCCTCACACAGAGTGGTTCGAATCTGACTTGATCAAATTTTGTGATGTAGCATGAATAGAGTTTGAGACGAGAAAAGCATATATAGCTAGAGAAGGTTCTTAGGCATTCTTGTCCATCCACTTGGCCAAAGAAAAGGAAACCAATCAATCAAAACAACAAGTGGATGTCCTTGAATGAGTAAAATATGCAACCGGCATGCTCACACAATAAAGTGACAAATGAAATATGTGGCAAAACATGGACAACCAAAACTAGCATCTATCAAACAATTGGCGATGACTAGGTCATCTATATATGAGTATATTGACTTAGGAGTCAAATGAGAACATTTGATCATAGGTCATACTCATCGTTTAAGCTCAAGTGGGGTTACCACTTTTACATAATGCATTGATGTGTTCACACCATTAGAGTTGCTTTGACTCAATTCTTTAGAGTTAAGCTCCCCCTAGATGTAAGATCCCACCTTAGAGGGATGAACTAACCTTGGGTTTTGTCGATGATGACTTCATGTAGGTGTTGAAGATGTGAATGCTCAAAGTTGATGTAGATCATTTGGAGCAATCTTTTGGAGTGAGTTGCACTTTCAACATACCTACATGGGTTAGTCCCACAAGGAACAAAACAAGAATATCCATAGACATAGAGTGATGCACACACAAAATGATGTCCATGAAATCATTTGGTTACCTTGTCCCTTGCCTTACCAACATGAGGGTTTGTGACTCCTTGAACTAGTGCAAGATGTGGAAGTTGATTGCACTTGCTCTTGCCGTAATGATATGATTGAAGAATGTTGGCGGAGTCACCCTCAAGAACTCTCTAGTTCTTCTTCTTTGGGATCCACATCATCTTGATGGGAATCCTTGGAGTTGTGGTTGTACTTGATGAAGTAGAACTTGACGTAGTCTTGGGAACCCACTTGACCAAGGCCTTAGGTGCTTCTTCAAATGCATCAATCTACTCTTGAAGCTTGTCCTTGCCTTTATGGTCTTGTGGTGGAAGATCATCTTGAGCTTGTGTTCCCTTGAAAGAAGTAGGATCATACTTCTCTTGTTGAGGAACAAACTTCATCTTGGGGTATTGATCTTCTTCCCACTCAACTCTATTGGCATTGAACTTTCGTTCAAAACCAACACCTTGATTCTTCCAGTGTGTTCCTTGCTTGCGTACAATTTCCTCGAATTGCTTACTCCCGGCAAGGCTCTTGTATACACCTTTCTCTATAATTCCCTTCAATAAGCTATTTTCTTGCTCAAGTGTAACTTGGCTAAGAGAATCATTAGTGGAATCAAGAGAACTACTAGAAGCAACAATATTTGATTTAGCATTGTTATTGTTACTACTAGAGAAAGAATCTTTCTTGTTCTTGTTACTAGACTTGACTTGAGGCATGTAAGTTGATAAGAGTAAACGCTTGGAAATATAAGAAGAACTTTTCTTGCAAAGATCATCATTGATTGCCTTTAAGAACTCATGCTCTTGCTCAAGATTGAGCTTTTCAAAGCGTAACTTCTCATGAACCCTTAAAAGTTCTCGATGATTTTCGAAGATAGTTTCATGAGCTAACTTAAGAGTGTTTAGTTCTTTAGTTAGAAGCTCAATCTTCTCCTTATCATTGTCATTCGTTTTATCTTGTTTAGCATGATTGATTGTCGTTCCATCATAGTATTCATCACTAGAGTTGTCAATAAGTAAATCATCATCACCTAGCAAGTCATCTTCATCACTATTGAAATCAACATACTCGGGATGTGTTACCTTTGGACCTTTGGCCATGAAGCATCTTCCAATTCCTTCATTTGGTGAGTCAAATATGTCGTAGGAGTTGGTTGTCACGAGTGCTAGACCGGCAACACCTTCATCTTGAGTATGTTCGGAGTCGGAGTGATAGCTTCTCTCGGAGTGATGTTCAGAGTCGGAACCGGATACCCATTCACCAACATGAGCTTGATGTCTTCGTTTTGTGTAGCTCTTTGATGACTTGTCCTTCCTTTCTGAATCTTTGCTTCTCCGTGAGGGTCTTCGTTCATAACGATCATCTCTACTCCTTCTCTCTCTTGGCGGTGATTCTTCTCTTCTACTTCTTCTTTTTGGAGAATCTTCTCTTCTTTTGTAGGGTGCCGTACACTCATTGGAATAGTGTTCGGGTCTCCCACAATTGTAGCAGTTGCGCTCTCGACTGGAAGATCTCTTGTCATTGTAGGACCTTGACTTAGAGCTTCTTTCTTTGCTTCTACTCTTGTAGAATTTGTTGAAATTCTTCACCATTAAGCTCAATTCTTCATTGAAGGTTTGTTTCTCACTTGATGATGTGGGGGCTTCACATGAGGCTTTGTAAGCACCACTTGACTTGTTGTGAAGTTCCTCCTTATCCTTGAGTGACATCTCATGAGCAACAATTCTACCAATGACTTCCGTTGGCTTGAGATTCTTGTAATTGGGCATCATTTGAATCAATGTGCACACGGTATCATATTTTCCATCCAATGCTCTTAGGATCTTCTTGATGATGAATCTGTCGGTCATCTCTTCACTCCCTAAGCCGGCAATCTCATTTGTGATAAGAGCAAGCCTAGAGTACATTTCAGCGACACCTTCACCATCCTTCATTTTGAACTTGTCAAGCTGACTTTGGAGCACATCCAACTTGGATTCCTTGACGGAGTCGGTACCTTCATGCATATCAATCAAAGTGTCCCAAATTTCCTTTGCATTCTCAAGACGGCTGATTTTGTTGAATTCTTCGGGGCACAATCCGTTGAAGATGATATCAAAAGCTTGAGCGTTGTATTGCAGCATCTTCAATTCTTCCGCATTAGCTTGACGGTTCGGCTCTTTCCCATCAAAGAATTCACCTTGCAAGACAATACAAATAATATCCCAAACGATGGGGTTATGTCCAAGAATATGCATTTTCATCTTATGCTTCCAACTAACAAAATTAGTTCCATCAAAGTAAGGACCTCTACGGTGATAATTTCCCTCGCTAGATGCCATACTCCCCTAGGTTGTGAAACCAAGGCTATGACCACCAAAAGCTATGGAAATCAAAGCAAATGGAGACCAAGGCTCTGATACCACTTGTAGGACCTTGAAGTATGTCTAGGGGGGGAGATTAGACTACTTGACCAATTAAAAACTTAACCTTTTCCCAATTTTAGAGTTTGGCAGATTTTAGAAACCTTTGGACAAGTCAAGCAATCATCACACAAATCAAGCAAGCATGCAAAGAGTATATAGGCAGCGGAAATTAAAGCATGCAACTTGCAAGAAAGTAAAGGGAAGGGTTTGGAGGATTCAAACTCAATTGGAGACACAAATGTTTTTGGCGTGGTTCCGATAGGTGGTGCTATCGTACATCCACATTGATGGAGACTTCTACCCACGAAGGATAACAGTTGCGCGAGTCCACGGAGGGCTCCACCCAAGAAGGGTCGACGAAGAAGCAACCTTGTCTATCCCACCATGGCCGTCGCCCACGAAGGACTTGCCTCACTAGCGATAGATCTTCACGAAGTAGGCGATCTCCTTGCCCTTACAAACTCCTTGGTTCAACTCCACAATCTTTGTCGGAGGCTCCCAAGTGACACCTAGCCAATCTAGGAGACACCACTCTTCAAGAAGTAACAAATGGTGCATTGATGATGAACTCCTTGCTCGTGTGCTTCAAATGATAGTCTCCCCAACACTCAACTCTCTCTCATAGGATTTGGATCTGGTGGAAAGAAGATTTGAGTGGAAAGCAACTTGGGGAAGGCTAGAGATCAAGATTCATATGGTAGGAATGGAATATCTTGGCCTCAACACATGAGTAGGTGGTTCTCCCTCAGAACTGGTAAGTTGGAAGTGTAGGTTTGTTCTGATGGCTCTCTCCACGAATGAAGAGGAGGTGGAGGGGTATATATAGCCTCCACACAAAATCGAACCGTTACACACAATTTACCAATCTCGGTGGGACCGAATCAACAAACTCAGTCAGACCGATTTAGTAAACCTAGTGACCGTTAGAATTTTCGGTGGGACCGAAATGCAACTCGGTAGGACCGATATGGTTAGGGTTAGGGCATAATGTAATCTCAGTGAGACCGATTACACAAACTCGGTGAGACCAATTTTGGTAATTAGCTAACCAGAGAGTTGGTCAGGTAAACTCGGTGGGACCGATTTGCTCTTTTCGGTGAGACCAAAATGTTACAGAAGGGAAATAGAGAGTTTACATTGCAATCTCGGTGGGACCGATCGCTCACTTCGGTTAGATTGAAACGTTACGAAGGGAAACAGAGAGATTACAATCCCATCTCGGTGAGACCGAGATCCCTATCGGTGAGACCGATTTGCCTAGGGTTTGTGGCAGTGGCTATGACATCTGAACTCAGTGGCGCCGGATAGAAAGAATTGGTGTGACCGATTTTGGCTTTAGGTTTAGGTCATATGAGGATGTGAGAAAGTAGTTGAGGGTTTTGGAGCATATCACTAAGCACATGAAGCAAGAGGCTCATTAAGCAACACCTCATCCCTTCTTGATAGTATTGGCTTTTCCTATAGACTCAATGTGATCTTGGATCACTAAAATATAAAATGTAGAGTCTTGAGATTTTGAGCTTGAGCCAATCCTTTGTCCTTGATATTTTGAGGGATCCACTTTCATCATCCATGCCATGCCATTCATTGAGCTTTCCTGAAATATATGTCTTGGAATAGCATTAGCTCAATGAGCTATATGTTCTTATGAATTACCAAAACCACCTAGGGTTAGTTGCACTTTCAATCTCCCCCTTTTTGGTAATTGATGACAACATATAGATCAAAGCTTCGACAATAAATTTTAAGATTGAAAAACATCGTCGATTTGAGAAGTATGTGATAAGCAAGAGCTCCCCCTAAATTTGTGCATAGTTTAAGATTTGCTTTGGACTGCAAATGCACAAGGAATTAGGCTCATGGGTTACTCTTCCATGTCACATACATCTTGGTGGAGCACTCAAAATAATAAAGATTGAATACATGCACTCATCACCAAAGAAAGTGAATGATCATATAAGGATAGGTAAGATAATAACATATAATCAAGCATAAGTGTAGCTTATGATCAAACACATGATCATCAATGTCTCACAGGTAATGCATTGTATCTCAAGCAATCAAAAAGCAAACAAGTTCAACTAAGAAGACAAGAGAGAACAAAAAACAGCAAATCTCTCTCTCGAAGCCTATGATCTATACATTTTTCTCCCCCTTTGGCAACAAGTTACCAAAAAGTTCATAGAAAATGCATAGGACTAGATCGTCTCTCAGGCTTGGTCTTTTGTTGGTGGTGTAGAGATGGCTCCTTGGACAAAGACTTCAGTCGATGTAGACGGAGCTGGAGGAGTTGGTGCTGGAGCTGGTTGCCCAGGAGCTGTAGGAGCTGTAGCTGGTGTAGATGATGTGGCTCTTGTGTCTGTTACAGGCACTGTAGCTGAACTTTGAGCTCTAGGCACTCTGGCAAATGCATATGTGGTTGTCTTGCTCTTCCTCTCCTGCATGTCATCCTGAAGCTGTTCCACAACAGACTGAATCTCAGTTACTTTGACATCAAGATCATAGAATTTTTGTTCCATGATTCCTTCCAGGCTCTCCTGGTTTTGAGTTAGGGTGGCCAACCCCTTCTCAATCCTAAGTGTTGATGCTATCAAGTAACCAAGCTGCTCCTGTTTGTTCTTCAAGAAATACTCAGATGCCTCCTCTTGAGTTGGCATCTTGGCAGCCTTCTCTTTCCTTGCCTTCTCCCACTTCTCTTGAGCTTGCACTGATGATGGATCATTCTCATTCATGACAACTTGATTGTCCTCAAAGTCTGGATAGAGAGCAAAATGTTCTTTATCCAACTAATATTTTCCTGTGCCCATCTTTGAGTTAATCAACTCCTGAATCTATGGGGCATATCCACAACTTCTCTTCTGATCTGCTGCAGTCCTCTTAATGGTTTCTACCATCAGGCTCATGACTTTGAATTTCTGGGGCACATAAAAAATGTGAAGCATGTTAATTGCATGCCCTCTTATCATGTTGTGGTCACCTGATTTGGGCAAAAGAGTGTGCCTTAAGATCCAGTTGATCGTAGGCAGCCCTGACAGAAGAAAATGGACTGACCCAAACGAGAAAGTCTCAAGGGCTTTGTCTGGGATCTCTTTGTACATATGTGACATTGAATTGTGTCCCATCTTCTTCTTGGCATATATATCCAAGTCATCTTCACTCTCCTTTGGGGCTTTGATCGGACTTGCCCATTCCTCTATGGTTGACTGGTATCTTGTTCCTTCAGACATCCAAACTATCCTGCCATCTGGATAGAAATGTGTTGTGGAGTAGAATTGCATAATGAGTTCATCATTCCAGTTGGTGAGCTTCTGCCCAACAAAATCTGCAACTCCACAAGCAATGAAACTGTCTTGCACTCCAGGATAGTGTTCTTCATTTTCCTTCATGTAGGTCCAGTGGACCCACCTCATATCACACACTATGGGCTTCTTGTCCAACAAGATTGTCTCATAGAAGTCCTACTGCTCCTTGGTGTGGAACCTGTAATCTACAGCAGTCCTCCTCCTGGTGGCATATGGACTAGACAATCTCCATAACCTCAACCCTGAGTCTTTCCTGATCTTCATGTTCTCAGTCACAGGATGAGCATCATTGTGGTCTGGAATCTTGGGTTTGAGCTTTCTTAGGATCTGCCCTTCTTCATCTTCCTCAGCAGCAACCTCAGGCATTGGGGCCTTGTTCTTCTCAGCTGCTGGTATGCTCCTGGTATTTCTCTTTGGTGCAATCTTGGGCTTGGGGGCAGCTTTGGGTGCTTCTTTGGGCTTGGATGTTGCAGCCCCTGACTTTATAGCATCACCCATAAACTTCTGTGCCTTTGGTGCTGGTGCAACAACCTCTTCTGCCTCTTCCATCATGGAAGGTTGACCAACAACTCTGGCCATGGTCTTCTTGACCCTTTCCATCCTTTTCTTTCCTTCTATAGCTGGCTCTTCAGGCATCTCAGGTATTTGAGTTGATCCTCTGGCTTTGGACATTGGCTGTCTTCCTACTGGCCTTTTGATCTTCATGCTTGGCTTTATGTTCTTTGCTGAGCCATACTCCTTCTTGAGCACTACCTTCTTGGAAGTAGCCTCATCTTCTGCTGCCACATAGTCCTCATCCTCTGAGTTTGAGGTTCTCTTCCTTCTTGCTCTTGTGGCTGCTTTGGGAAAGTTGCTAGGAGTACTTCTGCTGCCTTCATCTGTAGAACTTGAGGGACTAGTGCCCTCACTCATGTGAATCTGCTCTTCTTCCCTGTTCTGACTGTCACTTTGGTCTAACATACTGCAAAATACTTACTGCTGACCCTGTGAATAGTTATAGATGAGATAGAGTGGATGAGCATCACAAAATGCAGAGATTTTTGCAAAATAATGATTCAAAAACTTAGTGTTAGTTTCCACAGAAAGCATTTCGGATCTACCGATTTTCAAACTCGGTGATACCGAAGCAGTTTTGGAACCTAAACTAGTGAACTCGGTCAGACCGAGTCACAGTTCGGTGGCACCGAGACTGCTAGGGTTTCACAAAGTTCTAAAATCGGTCACACCGATTTGTAATTCTCAGTCAGACCGAGACTTACTAGTGCAATGGCGTTAGCCAAATCGGTGAGACCGAGTTTTTCAACACAGTGGGTCTGAGATGGTTTCGGCGGAAACCTAACCCTAAATTTTCGAATCACATCTATTCTAAGGATCACATTGACTAGATAGGAGTGTTTCAATCATGGCAAGATGCATTACAAACACAATGTGCTGAGAATCAGATGAGGAAAGCACTGTGATCGAGTTCATACCCTAGTTCGACGGTGACCTCGCTACAGCGGCAACGGCAGAGAAGAAATCCGTTGACGGCGGCGGAGACTAGCGACAGGAGGCGGCTAGCGACAAAGTCGACGATCCGTAGACCTAGTAGGCAGAGCGAGCTACGCGCGGGCGAAGGGGTTTGGAGGAATTTCCAAATTTTTGCCCGTGACTATATATAGCCCGACACTGTCGGTGTGGCCGAGTTGAACAACTCGGTGGCACCGAGATGCATAACTGTTAATAGTTACAGCAACTCGATGTGACCGAAAAGTTCATATCTGTTGCACCGAGATTGAAAATCTAGATCGACTTAGTGATCTCGGTGGGACCGAAACGGAGGAATCGGTCAGAACGAGAATCACAAAGAAGTTTTGAAAGTTTAAGTCTCTGACGAATCGGGGACTCCGAGTGCTCCTCACACAGAGTGGTTCGAATCTGACTTGATCAAATTTTGTGATGTAGCATGAATAGAGTTTGAGACGAGAAAAGCATATATAGCTAGAGAAGGTTCTTAGGCATTCTTGTCCATCCACTTGGCCAAAGAAAAGGAAACCAATCAATCAAAACAACAAGTGGATGTCCTTGAATGAGTAAAATATGCAACCGGCATGCTCACACAATAAAGTGACAAATGAAATATGTGGCAAAACATGGACAACCAAAACTAGCATCTATCAAACAATTGGCGATGACTAGGTCATCTATATATGAGTATATTGACTTAGGAGTCAAATGAGAACATTTGATCATAGGTCATACTCATCGTTTAAGCTCAAGTGGGGTTACCACTTTTACATAATGCATTGATGTGTTCACACCATTAGAGTTGCTTTGACTCAATTCTTTAGAGTTAAGCTCCCCCTAGATGTAAGATCCCACCTTAGAGGGATGAACTAACCTTGGGTTTTGTCGATGATGACTTCATGTAGGTGTTGAAGATGTGAATGCTCAAAGTTGATGTAGATCATTTGGAGCAATCTTTTGGAGTGAGTTGCACTTTCAACATACCTACATGGGTTAGTCCCACAAGGAACAAAACAAGAATATCCATAGACATAGAGTGATGCACACACAAAATGATGTCCATGAAATCATTTGGTTACCTTGTCCCTTGCCTTACCAACATGAGGGTTTGTGACTCCTTGAACTAGTGCAAGATGTGGAAGTTGATTGCACTTGCTCTTGCCGTAATGATATGATTGAAGAATGTTGGCGGAGTCACCCTCAAGAACTCTCTAGTTCTTCTTCTTCGGGATCCACATCATCTTGATGGGAATCCTTGGAGTTGTGGTTGTACTTGATGAAGTAGAACTTGACGTAGTCTTGGGAACCCACTTGACCAAGGCCTTAGGTGCTTCTTCAAATGCATCAATCTACTCTTGAAGCTTGTCCTTGCCTATATGGTCTTGTGGTGGAAGATTATCTTGAGCTTGTGTTCCCTTGAAAGAAGTAGGATCATACTTCTCTTGTTGAGGAACAAACTTCGTCTTGGGGTATTGATCTTCTTCCCACTCAACTCCATTGGCATTGAACTTTCGTTCAAAACCAACACCTTGATTCTTCCAGTGTCTTCCTTGCTTGCGTACAATTTCCTCGAATTGCTTACTCCCGACAAGGCTCTTGTATACACCTTTCTCTATAATTCCCTTCAATAAGCTATTTTCTTGCTCAAGTGTAACTTGGCTAAGAGAATCATTAGTGGAATCAAGAGAACTACTAGAAGCAACAATATTTGATTTAGCATTGTTATTGTTACTACTAGAGAAAGAATCTTTCTTGTTCTTGTTACTAGACTTGACTTGAGGCATGTAAGTTGATAAGAGTAAACGCTTGGCAATATAAGAAGAACTTTTATTGCAAAGATCATCATTGATTGCCTTTAAGAACTCATGCTCTTGCTCAAGATTGAGCTTTTTAAAGCATAACTTCTCATGAACCCTTAAAAGTTCTCGATGATTTTCGAAGATAGTTTCATGAGCTAACTTAAGAGTGTTTAGTTCTTTAGTTAGAAGCTCAATCTTCTCCTTATCATTGTCATTCGTTTTATCTTGTTTAGCATGATTAATTGTCGTTCCATCATAGTATTCATCAGTAGAGTTGTCAATAAGTAAATCATCATCACCTAGCAAGTCATCTTCATCACTATTGAAATCAACATACTCAGGATGTGTTACCTTTGGACCTTTGGCCATGAAGCATCTTCCAATTCCTTCATTTGGTGAGTCAAATATGTCGTAGGAGTTGGTTGTCATGAGTGCTAGACCGGCAACACCTTCATCTTGAGTATGTTCGGAGTCGGAGTGATAGCTTCTCTCGGAGTGATGTTCAGAGTCGGAACCGGATACCCATTCACCAACATGAGCTTGATGTCTTCGTTTTGTGTAGCTCTTTGATGACTTGTCCTTCCTTTCCGAATCTTTGCTTCTCCGTGAGGGTCTTCATTCATAACGATCATCTCTACTCCTTCTCTCTCTTGGCGGTGATTCTTCTCTTCTACTTCTTCTTTTTGGAGAATCTTCTCTTCTTTTGTAGGGTGCCGTACACTCATTGGAATAGTGTCCGGGTCTCCCACAATTGTAGCAGTTGCGCTCTCGACTGGAAGATCTCTTGTCATTGTAGGACCTTGACTTAGAGCTTCTTTCTTTGCTTCTACTCTTGTAGAATTTGTTGAAATTCTTCACCATTAAGCTCAATTCTTCATTGAAGGTTTGTTTCTCACTTGATGATGTGGGGGCTTCACATGAGGCTTTGTAAGCACCACTTGACTTGTTGTGAAGTTCCTCCTTATCCTTGAGTGACATCTCATGAGCAACAATTCTACCAATGAGTTCTGTTGGCTTGAGATTCTTGTAATTGGGTATCATTTGAATCAATGTGCACACGGTATCATATTTTCCATCCAATGCTCTTAGGATCTTCTTGATGATGAATCTGTCGGTCATCTCTTCACTCCCTAAGCCGGCAATCTCATTTGTGATAAGAGCAAGCCTAGAGTACATTTCAGCCACACCTTCACCATCCTTCATTTTGAACTTGTCAAGCTGACTTTGGAGCACATCCAACTTGGATTCCTTGACGGAGTTGGTACATTCATGCATATCAATCAAAGTGTCCCAAATTTCCTTTGCATTCTCAAGACGTCTGATTTTGTTGAATTCTTTGGGGAACAATCCGTTGAAGATGATATCACAAGCTTGAGCGTTGTATTGCAGCATCTTCAATTCTTCCGTATTAGCTTCACGGTTCGGCTCTCTACCATCAAAGAATTCACCTTGCAAGCCAATACAAATAATAGCCCAAACGGCGGGGTTATGTCCAAGAATATGCATTTTCATCTTATGCTTCCAACTAGCAAAATTAGTTCCATCAAAGTAAGGACCTCTACGGTGATAATTTCCCTCGCTAGACGCCATACTCTCCTAGGTTGTGAAACCAAGGCTATGACCACCAAAAGCTATGGAAATCAAAGCAAATGGAGACCAAGGCTCTGATACCACTTGTAGGACCTTGAAGTATGTCTAGAGGGGGGTGGGGGTGATTAGACTACTTGACCAATTAAAAACTTAACCTTTTCCCAATTTTAGAGTTTGGCAGATTTTAGCAATCTTTGGACAAGTCAAGCAATCATCACACAAATCAAGCGAGCATGCAAAGAGTATATAGGCAGCCAAAATTAAAGCATGCAACTTGCAACAAAGTAAAGGGAAGGGTTTGGAGGATTCAAACGCAATTGGAGACACAGATGTTTTTGGCGTGGTTTTGATAGGTGGTGCTATCGTACATCCACCTTTGATGGAGACTTCAACCCACGAAGGGTAACGGTTGCACGAGTCCACGGAGGGCTCCACCCAAGAAGGGTCCACGAAGAAGCAACCTTGTCTATCCCACCATGGCCGTCGCCCACGAAGGACTTGCCTTACTAGCGGTAGATCTTCACGAAGTAGGCGATCTCCTTGCCCTTACAAACTCCTTGGTTCAACTCCACAATCTTTGTAGGAGGCTCCCAAGTGACACCTAGCCAATCTAGGAGACACCACTCTCCAAGAAGTAACAAATGGTGCATTGATGATGAACTCCTTGCTCTTGTGCTTCAAATGATAGTCTCCCCAACACTCAACTCTCTCTCATAGGATTTGGATCTGGTGGAAAGAAGATTTGAGTGGAAAGCAACTTGGGGAAGGCTAGAGATCAAGATTCATATGGTAGGAATGGAATATCTTGGCCTCAACACATGAGTAGGTGGTTCTCTCTCAGAATTGGTAAGTTGGAAGTGTAGGTTTGTTCTGATGGCTCTCTCCACGAATGAAGAGGAGGTGGAGGGGTATATATAGCCTTCACACAAAATCTAACCGTTACACACAATTTACCAATCTTGGTGGGACCGAATCAACAAACTCGGTCAGACCGATTTAATAAACCTAGTGACCGTTAGGATTTTCGGTGGGACCGAAATGCAACTCGGTAGGACCGATATGGTTAGGGTTAGGGCATAACGTAATCTCGGTGAGACCGATTACACAAACTCGGTGAGACCGATTTTGGTATTTAGCTAACCAGAGAGTTGGTCAGGTAAACTCGGTGGGACCGATTTTCTCTTTTCAGTGACACCAAAATGTTACAAAAGGGAAACAAAGAGTTTACATTGCAATCTTGGTGGGACCGATCGCTAACTTCAGTTAGACCAAAACGTTACAAAGGGAAACAGAGAGATTACAATCCCATCTCGGTGAGACCGAGATCCCTATCGGTGAGACCGATTTGCCTAGGGTTTGTGGCAGTGGCTATGACATCTGAACTCGGTGGCGTCGAATAGAAAGAATCAGTGTGACCGATTTTGGCTTTAGGTTTAGGTCATATGTGGATGTGAGAAAGTAGTTGAGGGTTTTGGAGCATATCACTAAGCACATGAAGCAAGAGGCTCATTAAGCAACACCTCATCCCTCCTTGATAGTATTGGCTTTTCCTATAGACTCAATGTGATCTTGGATCACTGAAATATAAAATGTAGAGTCTTGAGCTTTTGAGCTTGAGCCAATCCTTTGTCCTTGATATTTTGAGGGATCCACTTTCATCATCCATGCCATGCCATTCATTGAGCTTTCCTGAAATATATGTCTTGGAATAGCATTAGCTCAATGAGCTATATGTTGTTATGAATTACCAAAACCACCTAGGTATAGTTGCACTTTCACCGCCCCATCTGGTCACCCAGGACCCGCGGGCGGGCCTCAGCGGCGGTCATGATTTCTGGGAAGGTCCACACCACCTGAGGGTCGGTCCTGGAGCCAACAACCCCCAGCAGGTCGTGCTGGAAGCGGACGACCTCCTCCGCCAGCCGATGCGTCTCCGAGAAGGCCCCTGTCAGAAAACAAAGCAAATTAGAAAAAGGACATCAAGGACAAAAAAGCCGGATCCCAACCCGGCGAAACTCAAGAAAAGCACTTACCGGAGAAGGATTCTTCCAGCTGCTGCGCTTCGAGCAATGTAACGTGCCACTCCCGATCAATGGTGCGGTCGCGCTCCTGGAGCGCCTTCTCCAAGTTGGCCACCTTGGCAAGGGCCGCCTTCATCTTGGCGTCCTTGTCCTCGGCCGCCTTCTCGGACGCCTCGCGACGACGAGCCTCGTCCTAACGAGCCCCCTCCGCCGTGGTGGCCTGCCCCTTCAGGCGTTCCACCTTGGCCTGATGCCATCCCTTGTCGTCGGCCAGCCTACCGCGTTGCTGGTCCGCCTCGACTAGGGCCCGCTGCGCCTCCACCACCTTGGTGGCCTCCGCCTTAAGGAGCTCCACCTCGGCCTCGAGGCGGCTCTTGTGGCCCGCCAACTACTCTCGCAGCTGGTTGGCCTCGTCGAGCGACGCCGGGCCGCTGCCGCCTTCGCCTGCGCCACCTCGGCCCCAAGACGGCCGGTGTCGGTGACAAACCGGTCATGGTGATGACCGGCCCGGAGCAGCCAGGTCTGCCAGGACAACACCTTGGCTGAAAAGAGAAGATTCAGAAAAGAAATATCAAGACTTAAGATTTGGCCCAACCGTTACACAGTTGGCCCGAATCTTGGGGGCTACACCCAGTGGGTGCGCTAGCGCGCCCCCACTAGAAGAGAGAACGAAGATACTTGCGGCGATGCGGAGCTCCTCCTCCTTGGCGGTGAGCTGCTCCTTGAGCTCCCGGTATTTGCCCAGGAGGCGGTTGAAGGCGCTGACCCGGTAGACGTCGAGTTGCTGAAGAAGGCAGCGATCAAAACAAAGACAACATTCTAAAGATTCGACCCAACAACTACGTAGTTGGCCCAAACCTTGGGGGCTACACCCAGTGGGTGTGCTAGCTCGCCCCCACAAAGAAGAAGCTGCGAAGAAAACTTACCAGCACGGCGTGCTCCAGATCCCATGTCCGCTCTACCTCGGCCTGGGCGAAGGCCTCGATCCGGTCTGTCCGCCCGCGCAGATGGCGGCTGACGGCGTCCATTGCCGCCTCCTCCTGGGTCTGGGGCCCGAAGACCACGGAGCCCATGCTCCATGCCGGCTACAACACGGCGGCCCAACGCCCCCTTGCCGGGGCACCATGGCATGCTCCCCGCTGTCCACTCCCGCCGCGGCCAGCGCCTCCTTCGCCGCCCTCTCCGGCGCCGCCGACGACCCGACCACCGGGACGGCTTGCGACGCCACCGACGACCCGGCCGCTGGGACGACTTGCAATGCCCCTACCTGCGGAGCCTCCCTCGATGCATGCGGTGTCCCCTGCGGCGCCACCCGTTGCGCCTCCTCCAAGACGGCGTTGTTGCCGCCTCCGTCGACCCCCGCCCGCTCGACAATGTCGACCCACGGCGAGGTGTTGTCCTCCACCTCCACGACCTCTAGGTCGAGGTCCGCCACATCACGCCGGCCTCCTCGGCCGTGCTCCCTCACCAACGACGGCTCGAAGACCGTCGCTGCCACCACCGTGCCCTCCGGCATCTCGCGCCACGCCAGCTCACGCCCATGCCGCCACAGCATCGGTCCAGGCCTGGACCGATGCCGCCTCCAGCTCCACCTCGGCCCTGTTCCTGTCTCACCAGGCCAGGCCTTCGGCATCGGTCGGCTCCAGGCTGAGGTCCGGATCAGCCGGCTCCTCCTCCTTGTCCTGGTCGACGGGGCCGGGCCGGCTCCTCTGGAACGCGGCCTCCTCAGCGGCCGCGGCATCAGCCGCCGCCCTCGCCAGCGCAATTGGCGACGTAAAGAAAAGACAAAATGAACAAAAAGCAATGCCGACTCGACTACTCGGACGCGAATGGAAGAAGAAACTTACTCCGGCAAAACTAGGACGGCAGCCCTCGCTGGCCTCCCTTGCCCAGTGCCGCGCCTCCTCTAGGCCGGACTCACGCTCCCGGCCGGGTCCGCCACGCGCTTCGGGGCCCGGGGCCGTGGCGCGACACTGTCCTTCCCGTGCGGACGGCTCGGCGCCACCCCCCGCGTCGCCTCCTCCTCCGCCCAACGCCACTACATCAACAATCGGCGTCAACGTCGCCCGCGCCGTGTCGCAACCGACAACTCAAGAAACACGAAAAAGAAGGCAAGAAGGCAGGACTTACCCGCGCGGCGCCCAGAACCGACGTCGACCTCGTCCTTCTCTCTCCGTCGTGGGCTGCGGGCTCCTCCGCCGCTGCCCGCATCACCTACGACGGAGCCCGGGCGTAAGGGTGCCGGATGGCATTCATGAGCACCTCCCGCGTCGCGTCGGGACGTATGAGGACATGCGCAGCAGTAAGTAAGAAGACCAAAAACTCACCAGAGGTGCCAGATTCGAATGGCTGTACGGCGCCTTGCCGAACCGCCAGTCGTCCCCCAGGTTGGCCTTGGAGATGTCGTTGACCCGGTGCGCGACCTGGTCCGCCGACAGGCGCGCCGCCCCTATGCGGTTGGGGTCTTGAAGACCGACCATATCACCGATGAGGCAGGTGCACCACTACGGCGGAAGGACCTGGCGCGTGATGAAGGCGGCAAGAAGGTTGGTGCTGGTGAGCCCCTCCCGCGTCTTCATCACCGCTACCTGCTCGCAGAGATTGAGTATTTCTCGTGACGGGTTCCTGGGTAGTAACCCTAGTTCATCTTCGCCCGCGGTGGCGCGATGGTGAAGACCGGAAGGTTGATGCGATCCGCGCCCAGGTTGCGGACATAGAAGAAGGAATTCTTCCACTTCTTGGCAGAATCCTCCAACGGAATCTTGGGGCATTCCGCCCCCGACCGCTTTGAGATGACGGCGGCGCCGTAATCGGCGAACTCCTCGGCTGTTGGCCCTTGCCGCTTCAGGGAGAAGAGGCACGCCCAGAGATCGATCATGGGCTCGACCCCCAGGTACCCCTCACAGAGGGTGACGAAGCCCGAGAGCTGGATGATGGCGCCGGCGCCAAGATGGTGGGGCTGGAGCCCAAGAACTCCAGGAACATGCGGAAGAAAGCGCTCGCCGGCAGCACGAACCCGCACTCGAAGTGCAGGCGGAAAAGACCACGTGCTCTATGCCCTGGGGCTGCGACCTCTGCTCGCCCTGCGGCAGGCGCACGGCGACCTCCGTTTCCCACGGCAAGCGTCAGGAGGAGCGGAGATAGGAGATGTCCTCGACGGTGACGGTCGAGCCCATCCATGAGCCCGACGGCAGCGCCGTCGACAGAGACGAGAGAAAGGAAGAAGATGGACGATGTCGGTGTCAAAACCGGCAGATCTCGGGTAGGGGTCCCGAACTGTGCGTCTAGGCGGATGGTAACAGGAGACAAGGGACACGATGTTTTACCCAGGTTCGGGCCCTCTTGATGGAGGTAAAACCCTACGTCCTGCTTGATTAATATTGATGATGTGTGTTACAAGAGTGGATCTACCACGAGATCAAGGAGGCTAAACCCTAGAAGCTAGCCTATGGTATGATTGTTGTTCATCCTACGGACTAAAGCCATCCAGTTTATATAGACACCGGAGAGGGCTAGGGTTACACAGAGTCGGTTACAACGGTAGGAGATCTACATATCCGTATCGCCAAGCTTGCCTTCCACGCCAAGGGAAGTCCCATCCGGACACGGGACGAAGTCTTCAATCTTGTATCTTCATAGTCTTGGAGTCCGGCCGATGATGATAGTTCGGCTATCTGGACACCCCCTAGTCCGGAACTCCCTCAGTAGCCCCTGAACTAGGCTTCAATGACGACGAGTCCGGCGTGCATATTGTCTTCGACATTGCAAGGCAGGTTCCTCCTCCGAATAATTTATAGAAGACTGTGAACACCAGGATAGTGTCCGGCTCTGCAAAATAATTTCCACATACCACCATAGAGAGAATAATATTTACACAAGTTCAATCTGCTGACGTATTTCGTGGCGTGATGTCACACCACTACCAAGCCTTTACCCGAATTGTTTTTATTATACCACCTCAGCGTGTTTAGCGAAGCGGTTTCCTTGGCACGTCTTGTCGAAGCAGAGATTGTGTTCCCCTTATTCTGGGATTCCCATTAATACGGACATGGGTAACCCACCCGCGCCCGTCGCCATGCCCCCTCCATTGAAGGCGGGTTCCAAACGGTCACGGGGGCGGCTCTCGGTATTCTTCCTCTTTATAATGAGACCAAGGCCAGTTCTTTTTCTTCAATCTTGAATCGAATCCGCCCCTCGCCCCCGAGTTCCAACACCCAGGGCTCCAGATTCGGGTACCTTCGACCTTCGACAATGTCCGGCTCCGGCCTACGAGGCCGGTGGATGCCTTCTTTAGTCATGGAAGAAGACGTGCTAAAGCTGAGAGACGCCAGGTACTTGACCTACGAGATTTCACATAGGTTGCCTGCCCGAGGGCAAGTTATTCCTACTCCCGAGCCCGACGAGAGTGTTGTGTTCGTGCCCCACCTCCGTCGGGGTTTAGGCTTCCCAATGGATGCCTTTGTGAGGGGGCTCATGTTTTACTATGGGCTGGAATTCCATGACTTGGCCCCAGAGTCCATCCTCCACATCTCATCATTCATTGTCGTTTGTGAAGCCTTCCTCCGCACTACCCCTCACTTCGTCTTGTGGCTCAAAACCTTCAACGTGGAGCCGAAGATGATTGAGGGGCATTAGGCAGAGTGCGGCGGGGCGGTTATAAGCAAGAGGGCCGATGCTCCATGGCCCGAGGGCTCTTTTCAGGAGGAGCTCGGCTCGTGGCAACATGAGTGGTTCTATATCACCGCTCCAAGGGGCAGCAGGCAGAAGCCACCGCCTGTCTTCTGCTCGGGCCCTCCACAACGGCTGACGTCATGGGTCAACAAGGGGCTTAACTGGGGGCCGTCTAAAGACGTACCCCTGTTGCAGGGCCGGATTTGAGACCTCCAAGAAAGGGAGATCAATCTGGTGGTGGTGGCACAGGTTATGCTGATCCGACGCCTTCTGCCCTGCAAACGTCGCCCCCTCTGCCTGTGGGAATTTAATCCGGAGGGACCACGAGCTCTCCAACACTTCATGGGTTTGACACCCGCGGAGATGTACGAACTATTCTTCGGATCGCAAGAGATGCGTCCGGACTTGACCGAGGACGCCGGCCTAAGCTGCAATCGCCCGGATACTCAAGTAAGTAGCCCTGTGTCTGGACATATTATCCATTTATTTATCATGGGTTTGCCTTTTAACCAGCTATCCCTTTGACAGGAGTGGATAGCGCAAGCAAAACTGATACGGTGTCCGGCCCCCTCCCTGAGACCACGCCGGATCCCGTGTTAGTCAAAACGTTGGAGTTTGCGCCTTTGGAGGAGGGCGAAGGGGGGCACAGGGAAACAACCACCTCCGCCAAGGAGGCTTTCAGTAAGGGGGGAATCGAGAGTCCCTCCTTCCAGGGGGAGAAGAGGACTGCTTCCGAAGACCCGGAGGCCAAGGCCTCAAAGCGGGGAAAGAAATCTGCACCGGAAGGTCCTGTGCCGGGAAGGGCCCCAGCCGCACAGTCTCCCCATAGGAATCAGCCCTCCAGCGAGCCGTAAGTAAAAAAGGGGGGATTTTGTAATAGGGAACGCCCCTATATTATTTCCAAAGGTAACCGAAGTTTTCACCTTGTAGTTCTGATCTCAGCCCATCTCAGCAGAGCTCAACTTCGGGGGACCTCCCTCCGGAGATGATGGAAAGCGAGATGCCTCCATCTGCCGCCCCGTCGGGTGGGGCGGACAACCCTGAGGTGTCGTCATGGAGAGTCTCCCCGAGTCCGGCGGGGCCGGAGAGTCCGGCACCCATTGCAGTATGGCCGGTGGAGCTGCAGGATTTGCTCAAGAGGGCGTCTATCTCGGAAGATCACTGCACATTAATGAGTACGGTGATTGAAAGGATCTTATCCACCGAAAGTGGGTTGTATGAGGCCGTCGGAAGCTTGCTGACGGGGTTTGAGATACGCAAAAAATGACATACCTTTTGACAGTTTTGCACATGAAGTGCGCCCTGTATAGATAGTAGCCCCTGAGACTTGGTATGCTGTCGAAAGCGATAGTGTGCCAAGGATCATAATCTCAGTTATAGAATGTCGCCTTTCCAATGCAGGTGGCGGAACGTTCGGTGGTCAGCCGGACTGATGGAGTTGCCGAACTGAAGAGGCAACTCGATGTTGCGGATGCGGACATCGCGCTGGTCAATAAACGACTTAACGAGTTGCAAGGTAGGTGATTGCTCTGCGGTTGCCTAGTAAGGGAGCTGGTGCCCGTTCCTTACAATTTATATGCTTGATGCAGATGGCGCCGCTGCTGTGGAAGATCTTCGAGCAGAGCTTGCTCAAGCCAAGGAGCAAGCCAGGATAAGTAATGCGGCTGCCTTGAAGGCAGCAGAAGAGCTAAAAGCCGAAAAGGTTGCTCACTGCCGAAGCAGGGAAGAGTTGGCCGGAATGGCCTTGAAATTAAAAGATGCTACCGACCGTTGTGAGGTTCTTGAAGGAGAACGCCGAGTGGAGCAAGAGGGCCTGAAGAAGGCCGGCGCTGAAGTCAAGGATGCCCGGAGTGAGATGCGGGATATGAAGGAGGAACTGTGTCAAGCCGGAGATATTGCGGCTGGAAAGCCCTTTCTTCTGCGTAGGAAGTTCACGGATCCAAAGTATGCTCAGCTGGGCCAGTTGTGTGGTGCGGAGGATCTTTATCTGGATTTGGCAGCGAGTGCGACAGACGCAGTCGTGCACTTCCGAAGCCAGAAGGATCACGAAATGGAAGAGCTTTACTGGTCTCAATTGCATAGTCCGGAGCGGCCACTTCCGTTGACTGATCGGCTGGCTGAGTGGGCTGAGCTGAATAGATTGTCCGGACTTGCCATGACGGATGTGGTCACTCATCTGTGGCCGGAAAGGCCCAAGCCGAAGAGTTATTTTGGCTTGTTGCAGCAATTCCTTGGGGCGGTGCCGCATATCAAGGCGATGAAGCGGTCAGCATGCATAGAAGGTGCACGGATGGCTCTCGCCCGTGTGAAGACATACTGGGCGGACATGGATGCCACCGCTGTTGCATCCCGGGGTTCGGACAAGAGCCGATTACCCGCCGAGCACTATTTTGAGGAAGTCTTGCAGGGCGCTCATTTAATAGAATCGCAGTGCTCGAAAGATGTCATGTTCAAATGACGTGTATAATTTGTAAGATCATATTTATAATGCAATAGCTTTTTATACTTGTGCGTTCAAGTATTGAACTATCTCCTGTGCGGTCGTATATGTATGAATAACCTGAAAGTTGCAGTCTTTGGCTCAGCCCCCACGCACATGGTGCGGGGGTGTTTGCAAAAAGAAAAGTGCTTTTTCACACTTAATCCAACGTCTTGGTCCTTTTAGGGAGGTGATAGCGTAGCAAACTAGGCAACCGGACTATAATGCTTTATCACTTTCACTTAGCCATAGGAGCTCGAATGTGGGGCTACTATATAGCCCCTAGCGGCACCGCTCTTCTCCGAACTTCGGGGCGCGTATGTGCCTGACCGGGAAGCGGTCCTTCGTCAAAGCGGAGGAATTCTAAACATTCCAATGGTCGATCGAGTGGTTGACCAGTCTCTCGCTCTATCATGACAGTCAGTTTTCGGCTTTCTCTACTGAGGTGCTCGCCCGGCCGAACCGGGGCACAATCGCAGTAGTTCTCCTGGTGCCGCGTTAGCCTATGATACGGAACGTAAGGCAGCAAAACACAGGAGCCGGGCAAACCCAACATTTGACCAAAGACATGATTCAGAGCTGATGCATATAAGGCCTAACTGTTGGAGAACATAGTAATTTCAAAAATTTTCCTACGCACACGCAAGATAATGGTGAAGGCATAGCAACAAGAGGGGAGAGTGTTCGTCCACGTACCCTCGTAGACCGTAAGCGGAAGCGTTATGACAACGCGGTTGATGTAGTCGTACGTCTTCACGATCCGACCGATCCAAGCATCGAACGTATGGCACCTCCGAGTTCAGCACACGTTCAGCTCGATGACGATCCCCGGGCTCCGATCCAGCAAAGCTTCGGGGATGAGTTCCGTCAGCACGACGGCATGGTGATGATGATGATGTTCTACCGGCGCAGGGCTTCGCCTAAACTCCGCGACGATATGACCGAGGTGGAATATGGTGGAGGGGGGCACTGCACACGGCTAAGGAACAATCCGTAGATCAACTTGTGTGTTATGGGGTGCCCCCCTGCCCCCGTATATAAAGGAGGGAGGGGGAGGTGCGGCCGACCCCCTTGGGGTGCGCCTGGAGGAGTCCTACTCCCACCGGGAGTAGGACTCCCCCCTCTTGCCTTGGTGGAGAAGGAAAGGGGGGAGGGGAAAGAGGAAAGTGGGGCGCCGCCCCCCCCCTTCCTTGTCCTATTCGAACTAGGGGGGGAGGGGGCGCGTGGCCTGCCCTGGCCGGCCCTCCTCTTCTCCCTCATGGCCCACTAAGGCCCATTAACCCCCGGGAGGGTTCCGGTAACCCCCCGGTGTTCCGGTAAAATCCCGATTTCACCCGAAACCTTTCCGATGTCCAAACATAGGCTTCCAATATATCAATCTTTATGTCTCGACCATTTCGAGACTCCTCGTCATGTCCGTGATCACATCCGGGACTCTGAACAAACTTCGGTACATCAAAACTTATAAACTCATAATAAAACTGTCATCGTAACGTTAAGCGTGCGGACCCTACGGGTTCGAGAACTATGTAGACATGACCTAGAACCATTCTCGGTCAATAACCAATAGCGGAACCTGGATGCCCATATTGGTTCCTACATATTCTACGAAGATCTTTATCGGTCAAACCGCATAACAACATACGTTGTTCCCTTTGTCATCGGTATGTTACTTGCCCGAGATTTGATTGTCGCTATCCAATACCTAGTTCAATCTCGTTACCGGCAAGTCTCTTTACTCGTTCTGTAACACATCATCTTATAACTAACTCATTAGCTACAATGCTTGCAAGGCTTAGGTGATGAGTATTACCGAGAGGGCCCAGAGATACCTCTCCGGCAATCGGAGTGACAAAACCTAATCTCGAATTATGCCAACCCAACATGTACCTTCGGAAACACCTGTAGAGCACCTTTATAATCACCCAGTTACGTTGTGACGTTTGGTAGCACACAAAGTGTTCTTCCAGTAAACGTGAGTTGCACAATCTCATAGTTGCAGGAACTTTGTATAAGTCATGAAGAAAGCAATAGCAACATACTAAACGATCAAGTGCTAGGCTAACGGAATGGGTCATGTCAATCACATCATTCTTCTAATGATGTGATCCCATTAATCAAATGACAACACATGTCTATGGTTAGGAAACATAACCATCTTTGATTAATGAGCTAGTCAAGTAGAGGCATACTAGTGACTATATGTTTGTCTATGTATTCACACATGTATCATGTTTCCGGTTAATACAATTCTAGCATGAATAATAAACATTTATCATGATATGAGGAAATAAATAATAACTTTATTATTGCCTCTAGGGCATATTTCCTTCAGTCTCCCACTTGCACTAGAGTCAATAATCTAGATTACATAGTAATGATTCTAACACCCATGGAGTCTTGGTGTTGATCATGTTTTGCTCGTGAGAGAGGCTTAGTCAACAGGTGTGCAACATTCAGATCCGTATGTATTTTGCAAATCTCTATGTCTCCCACTTGGACATGGTCCCGAATGGAATTGAAGCGTCTCTTGATGTGCTTGGTCCTCTTGTGAAATCTGGATTCCTTTGCCAAGGCAATTGCACCAGTATTGTCACAGAAGATCTTCATTGGTCCCGATGCACTAGGTATGACACCTAGATCGGAAATGAACTCCTTCATCCAGACTCCTTCATTTGCTGCTTCCGAAGCAGCTATGTACTCCGCTTCACATGTAGATCCTGCTACGATGCTTTGTTTAGAACTGCACCAACTTACAGCTCCACCGTTTAACAAAAACACGTATCCGGTTTGCGATTTAGAATCGTCCGGATCAGTGTCAAAGCTTGCATCGACGTAACCGTTTACGACTAGCTCTTTGTCACCTCCATATACGAGAAACATATCCTTAGTCCTTTTCAGGTATTTCGGGATGTTCTTGACCGCTGTCCAGTGATCCACTCCTGGATTACTTTGGTACCTTCCTGCCAAGCTTATTGCTAAGCATACGTCAGGTCTGGTACACAGCATTGCATACATGATAGAGCCTATGGCTGAAGCATAGGGAACATTTTTCATTTTCTCTCTATCTTCTGCTGTGGTCGGGCATTGAGTTTGACTCAACTTCACACCTTGTAGCACAGGCAAGAATCCTTTCCTTGCCTGATCCATTTTGAACTTTTTCAAAATTTTGTCAAGGTATGTGCTTTGTGAAAGTCCTATTAAGCGTCTTGATCTATCTCTATAGATCTTGATGCCCAATATGTAAGCAGCTTCACCGAGGTCTTTCATTGAAAAACTTTTATTCAAGTATCCTTTTATGCTATCCAGAAATTCTATATCATTTCCAATTAATAATATGTCATCTACATATAAAATTAGAAATGCTACAGAGCTCCCACTCACTTTCTTGTAAATACAGGCTTCTCCAAAAGTCTGTATAAAACCATATGCTTTGATCACACTATCAAAGCGTTTATTCCAACTCCGAGATGCTTGCACCAGTCCATAAATGGAACGCTGGAGCTTGCACACTTTGTGAGCACCTTTTGGATCAACAAAACCTTCCGGCTGCATCATATACAACTCTTCTTCTAGAAATCCATTCAAGAATGCAGTCTTGACATCCATTTACCAAATTTCATAATCATGAAATGCAGCAATAGCTAACATGATTCGGACGGACTTAAGCATCGCTACTGGTGCGAAAGTCTCATCGTAGTCAACCCCTTGAACTTGTCGAAAACCTTTTGCAACAAGTCGAGCTTTATAGAAAGTTATATTACCATCAGCGTCAGTCTTCTTCTTAAAGATCCATTTATTCTCAATGGCTTGCCGATCATCGGGCAAGTCAACCAAAGTCCATACTTTGTTTTCATACATGGATCCCATCTCATATTTTATGGCTTCTAGCCATTTTGCGGAATTCGGGCTCATCATCGCTTCCTCATAGTTCGTAGCTTCATCATGGTCAAGTAACATGACTTCCAGAATAGGATTACTGTACCACTCTAGCGCGGATCTTACTCTGGTAGACCTACGAGGTTCAGTAGAAACTTGATCTGAAGTTTCATGATCATCATCATTAGCTTCCTCACTAATTGGTGTAGTAGTCACAGGAACCGGTTCTCGTGATGAACTACTTTCCAATAAGGGAGTAGATACAGTTATCTCATCAAGTTCTACTTTCCTCCCACTCACTTCTTTCGAGAGAAACTCCTTCTCTAGAAAGGATCCATTCTTAGCAACGAATGTCTTGCCTTCGGATCTGTGATAGAAGGTGTACCCAATAGTTTCTTTTGGGTATCCTATGAAGACACATTTCTCCGATTTAGGTTCGAGCTTATCTGGTTGAAGTTTCTTCACATAAGCATCGCAGCCCCAAACTTTAAGAAACGACAACTTTGGTTTCTTGCCAAACCACAGTTCATAAGGCGTCGTCTCAACGGATTTTGATGGTGCCCTATTTAATGTGAATGCGGCCGTCTCTAAAGCATAACCCCAAAATGGTAGCGGTAAATCAGTAAGAGACATCATAGATCGCACCATATCCAGTAAAGTACGATTACGACGTTCGGACACACCATTTCGTTGTGGTGTTCCAGGTGGCGTGAGTTGCGAAACTATTCCACATTGTTTCAAGTGTAGGCCAAACTCATAACTCAAATATTCTCCTCCACGATCAGATCGTAGAAACTTTATTTTCTTGTTACGATGATTTTCCACTTCACTCTGAAATTCTTTGAACTTTTCAAATGTTTCAGACTTGTGTTTCATCAAGTAGATATACCCATATCTGCTCAAATCATCTGTGAAGGAGAGAAAATAATGATACCCGCCGCGAGCCTCAACATTCATTGGGCCACAAACATCAGTATGTATGATTTCCAACAAATCAGTTGCTCGCTCCATAGTTCCGGAGAACGGCGTTTTAGTCATCTTGCCCATAAGGCATGGTTCGCAAGTACCAAGTGATTCATAATCAAGTGATTCCAGAAGTCCATCAATATGGAGTTTCTTCATGCGCTTTACACCGATATGACCCAAACGGCAGTGCCACAAATAAGTTGCACTATCATTATTAACTCTGCATCTTTTGGTTTCAACACTATGAATATGTGTATCACTACTATCGAGATTTAATAAAAATAGACCACTCTTCAAGGGTGCATGACCATAAAAGATATTACTCATATAAATAGAACAACCATTATTCTCTGATTTAAATGAATAACCGTCTCGCATCAAACAAGATCCAGATATAATGTTCATGCTCAACGCTGGCACCAAATAACAATTATTCAGGTCTAAAACTAATCCCGAAGGTAGATGTAGAGGTAGCGTGCCGACCACGATCACATCGACTTTGGAACCGTTTCCCACGCGCATCGTGACCCGTCCTTGGCTAGTGCTCGCTTATTCCATAGTCCCTGTTTCAAGTTGCAAATATTAGCAACAGAACCAGTATCAAATACCCAGGTGCTACTACGAGCTCTAGTTAGGTACACATCAATAACATGTATATCACATATACCTTTGTTCACTTTGCCATCCTTCTTATCCGCCAAATACTTGGGGCAGTTCCGCTTCCAGTGACCAGTCTGCTTGCAGTAGAAGCACTCAGTTTCAGGCTTAGGTCCAGACTTGGGTTTCTTCTCTTGAGCAGCAACTTGCTTGCTGTTTTTCTTGAAGTTCCCTTTCTTCATCCCTTTGCCCTTTTTCTTGAAACTAGTGGTCTTGTTGACCATCAACACTTGATGCTCCTTCTTGATTTCTACCTCCGCAGCTTTTAGCATTGCGAAGAGCTCGGGAATAGTCTTGTTCATCCCTTGCATATTATAGTTCATCACAAAGCTCTTGTAGCTTGGTGGCAGTGATTGGAGAATTCTGTCAATGACGCTATCATCCGGAAGATTAACTCCCAGTTGAATCAAGTGATATTATACCCAGACATTTTGAGTATATGCTCACTAACAGAACTATTCTCCTCCATCTTGCAGCTGTAGAACTTATTGGAGACTTCATATCTCAATCCGGGCATTTGCTTGAAATATTAACTTCAACTCCTGGAACATCTCATATGCTCCATGACGTTCAAAACGTCGTTGAAGACCCGGTTCTAAGCCGTAAAGCATGGCACACTGAACTACAGAGTAGTCATCAGCTTTGCTCTGCCAGACGTTCTTAACGTCGTCAGTTGCATCAGCAGCAGGCCTGGCACCCAGTGGTGCTTCCAGGATGTAACTTTTCTGTGCAGCAATGAGGATAATCCTCAGGTCACGGACCCAGTCCGTGTAATTGCTACCATCATCTTTCAACTTTGCTTTCTCAAGGAACGCATTAAAATTCAACGGAACAACAACACGAGCCATCTATCTACAAACAAACATAGACAAGCAAAATACTATCAGGTACTAAGTTCATGATAAATTTAGGTTCAATTAATCATATTACTTAAGAACTCCCACTTAGACAGACATCTCTCTAGTCATCTAAGTGATCACGTGATCCAAATCAACTAAACCATAACCGATCATCACGTGAGATGGAGTAGTTTTCAATGGTGAACATCATTATGTTGATCATATCTACTATATGATTCACGCTCAACCTTTCGGTCTCCGTGTTCTGAGGCCATATCTGCATATGCTAGGCTCGTCAAGTTTAACCTGAGTATTCCGCGTGTGCAAAACTGTCTTGCACCCGCTGTAGATGGACGTAGAGCTTATCACACCCGATCATCACGTGGTGTCTGGGCACGACGAACTTTGGCAACGGTGCATACTCAGGGAGAACACTTCTTGATAATTTTAGTGAGAGATCATCTTAAAATGCTACCGTCAATCAAAGCAAGATAAGATGCATAAAGGATAAACATCACATGCAATCAATATAAGTGATATGATATGGCCATCATCATCTTGTGCTTGTGATCTCCATCTCCGAAGCATCGTCATGATCACCATCGTCACCGGCGCGACACCTTGATCTTCATCGTAGCATCGTTGTCGTCTCGCCAACTATTGCTTCTACGACTATCGCTACCGCTTAGTGATAAAGTAAAGCAATTACAGGGCGTTTGCATTTCATACAATAAAGCGACAACCATATGGCTCCTGCCAGTTGCCGATAACTTCGGTTACAAAACATGATCATCTCATACAATAAAATATAGCATCACGTCTTGACCATATCACATCACAACATGCCCTACAAAAACAAGTTAGACGTTCTCTACTTTGTTGTTGCAAGTTTTACGTGGCTGCTACGGGCTTAGCAAGAACCGTTCTTACCTACGCATCAAAAACCACAACGATAGTTTGTCAAGTTGGTGCCGTTTTAACCTTCGCAAGGACCGGGCGTAGCCACACTCGATTCAGCTAAAGTGAGAGAGACAGACACCCGCCGGCCACCTTTAAGCAACGAGTGCTCGTAGCGGTGAAACCAGTCTCGCGTAAGCGTACACGTAATGTCGGTCCGGGCCGCTTCATCTCACAATACCGCCGAACCAAAGTATGACATGCTGGTAAGCAGTATGACTTATATCGCCCACAACTCACTTGTGTTCTACTCGTGCATATGACATCTACGCATAAAACCAGGCTCGGATGCCACTGTTGGAGAACGTAGTAATTTCAAAAATTTTCCTACACACACGCAAGATCATGGTGATGGCATAGCAACGAGAGGGGAGAGTGTTCGTCCATGTACCCTCGTAGACCGTAAGCAGAAGCGTTATGACAACGCGGTTGATATAGTCGTACGTCTTCACAATCCGACCAATCCAAGCACCGAACGTACGTCACCTCCGAGTTCAGCACACGTTCAGCTCGATGACGATCCCCGGGCTCCAATCCAGCAAAGCTTCGCGGATGAGTTCCGTCAGCACGATGGCATGGTGACGATGATGATGTTCTACCGGCGCAGGGCTTCGCCTAAACTCCGCGACGATATGACCGAGGTGGAATATGGTGGAGGGGGGCACCGCACACGGCTAAGGAACAATCCGTAGATCAACTTGTGTGTTATGGGGTGCCCCCTGCCCCCGTATATAAAGGAGGGAGGGGGAGGTGCGGTCGGCCCCCTTGGGGTTCGCCTGGAGGAGTCCTACTCCCACCGGGAGTAGGACTCCCCCCTCTTGCCTTGGTGGAGAAGGAAAGGGGGGAGGGGAAAGAGGAAAGGGGGGCGCCGCACCCCCTTCCTTGTCCTATTCGGACTAGGGGGGAGGGGGCGCGCGGCCTACCCTCCTCTTCTCCCTCATGGCCCACTAAGGCCCATTAACCCCCGGGAGGGTTCCGGTAACCCCCCGGTGTTCCGGTAAAATCCCGATTTCACCCGAAACCTTTCCGATGTCCAAACATAGGCTTCCAATATATCAATCTTTATGTCTCGACCATTTCGAGACTCCTCGTCTTGTCCGTGATCACATCCGGGACTCCGAAAAAACTTCGGTACATCAAAACTTATAAACTCATAATAAAACTGTCATCGTAACATTAAGCGTGCGGACCCTACGGGTTCGAGAACTATGTAGACATGACCTAGAACCATTCTCGGTCAATAACCAATAGCGGAACCTGGATGCCCATATTGGTTCCTACATATTCTACGAAGATCTTTATCGGTCAAACCGCATAACAACATACGTTGTTCCCTTTGTCATCAGTATGTTACTTGCCCGAGATTTGATCGTCGGTATCCAATACCTAGTTCAATCTCGTTACCGGCAAGTCTCTTTACTCGTTCTGTAACACATCATCTTATAACTAACTCATTAGTTACAATGCTTGCAAGGCTTAGGTGATGAGTATTACCGAGAGGGCCCAGAGATACCTCTCCGACAATCGGAGTGACAAAACCTAATCTCGAATTATGCCAACCCAACATGTACCTTCGGAAACACCTGTAGAGCACCTTTATAATCACCCAGTTACGTTGTGATGTTTGGTAGCACACAAAGTGTTCTTCCAGTAAACTTGAGTTGCACAATCTCATAGTTGCAGGAACTTTGTACAAGTCATGAAGAAAGCAATAGCAACATACTAAACGATCAAGTGCTAGGCTAACAGAATGGGTCATGTCAATCACATCATTCTTCTAATGATGTGATCCCATTAATCAAATGACAACACATGTCTATGGTTAGGAAACATAACCATCTTTGATTAATGAGCTAGTCAAGTAGAGGCATACTAGTGACTATATGTTTGTCTATGTATTCACACATGTATCATGTTTCCGGTTAATACAATTCTAGCATGAATAATAAACATTTATCATGATATGAGGAAATAAACAATAACTTTATTATTGCCTCTAGGGCATATTTCCTTCACTAACTCGAGACGCCGAACACTCCCTGAGGTGTTCGGTCTTTATGATACCGGGCAGAATAATGCCCTAAGCCCCTAGTGTCCAGGTACAGGCGGGAACTTCTGACGCAGCCGATGCCAAAACGCCAGCCTCCTCCTCGGCTATGGTAGGAAACCGGGGGATGTGTATCAACAAGAGACAGTACGAAAGGTTTACGCAGGGTCTTAATCTGAAAAGAATCCTTGCAACGGGTCCCTGCTGCAGGTCTGCGCCCGTGTCTCCGTTGTGCTGTATCCTGTACGGGCGTAGCACGTGCTTCATCTGTAAAAGAGAAGGACTTAGTTTCTAAGAAATATCATGCAAAAGTTGTATTAAAATAAAGTATAATTTGAAAGATGAAGAAAGTTGAGCTTTATTGGCTCTCATCATTTATACGCGCGGCCCCTTATAATGGGGGTATGCGGCTGGGAAGCCCCTTGTTTATTTACGCCGGACTCGCCTAACCGTGTCCGGGGTCTGAATGACCTGTGTTTAGGGGCCTTGACCTGCAATGTCGGAGTGGCTGTCAAGGCAGCCCCACGCTCTCCGTGGTCGAGGAACACTCGGAGTTACTGTTTAATGAGATTATGCCGAGTGGACCGGGCATTGTAAGTATAAGAGACGTGTAATGTGGTATTGCGTTAAAGCGGGCGAAAGCTTTGCGTCCCAGTAGTGCTCGATGGCCACTGTAAAATGGGGCGCTATGGAGAGTGAGCTTTTCACGACGGAGGTTGTCGGATGAACCGAACACAACCTCTAGTGGTACAGAGCCCGTATAATTGGCTTAAAGGCCTGGCGTCACTCCTTTGAAGGAAGTGCTGTTATGGCGAATTTTGGTAGGGTCTATCCCCATTCTGTGGACGGTGTCCTGGTATGGCAGGTGCCACGCTGTGTTTTCGTGTTATCACATGAAGTGAGTTCACTATTTTGACTTCTAGTGGGAAAGTCTTCTGTTTTCCTGAGTGCTGCTTTTGGGGTTCGTCACTTTCGCTTGGTGTGTCGAGCCCCTTGTGTTCGGCGTTAAGTCGGCTGGACTGCTTGAAGACCCAACAATCTCTGTGGGTATGGTTTGCAGGCTTCCCGGAGGTACCATGTATTTGACATAGCCTGTCCAGAATCTTGTTTAGGTTGGATAGCTCGTCACTGTTGTCCTTGAGGGGCAATGTTTTGTTATTCGGCCGAGAGCTTTTGAATCCGGCGTTGATCGCCGTACTATTTGGGCCATTTTCCTTGTTCCGGCGCTGATTTTTTCTGCGTCGTGATTTCCCATTTCCATCCCTGACTTCGGATGTACTCGGGTCACTGGTGCTGCATCTAGCCAGCCAGCTGTCTTCCCCCGCGCAAAAGCGGGTCATGAGGCTTGTTAGTGCGGCCATTGTTCTTGGTTTTTCTTGGCCGAGGTGTCTGGCGAGCCATTCGTCTCAGACATTGTGTTTAAAGGCTGCTAAGGCTTCAGCGTCCGGACAGTCCACTATTTGGTTCTTTTTAGTGAGGAACCTGTTCCAGAATTTGCGTGCTGACTCTCCGGGTTGTTGAGTTATGTGACTTAAATCGTCTGCATCCGGAGGGCGGACATAAGTCCCCTGAAAATTTGCTCGAAACACATCCTCAAGCTCTTCCCAACTTCCAATGGTATTTTCTGGGAGGCTTTTGAGCCAATGCCGAGCTGGCCCTTTGAGCTTGAGGGGTAGGTATTTTATGGCATGGAGATCGTCTCCTCTGGCCATATGTATGTGTAGGATATAATCCTCAATCCAGACTCCGGGGTCTGTTGTTCCATCATATGCCTCTATGTTTACGGGTTTGAATCCCGCTGGAAACCCATGATCCAGTACCTCGTCGGTGAAACATAGTGGGTGTGCGGCGCCCCTGTATTTGGGTGTGCCGTTGTCTTCAAATGCTCGGTGGGTTATGTTGCTTCCTGGAGTCTTCTGTTTTGGCCCATAGATAGACCTGGCCGGGTCATCCTTTTTCTCGGGATCTTTGTGCTGATCATGTGCCGGCTTGTGTGCGGCGCCCCTTGCTGTTCTTGGCCTGTCATCTGGTCTTCTATCCGGCCAGGCGACTTCTTTCTTTTTTGACTGCGGGGGCTCTAAGGCCTCCTCGTCAAATTCGGGCAACAGCTTGCGCTTCGGGTAGCTCTTTGTCTGGTGACTAGCGCCATATTTATCTACGGTGTTGAGTACTTTGCTCCATCTCATTCTGAGTGCATCCTCCGCTGTTTTGAGCTTCCGCTTTTGCTTCTTCAAACTTCTTGCAGTGGCGACGAGCCTTTTATGAAGGTTCATATGCTCTGGTGATGTGAGATCGTCTTCGCTAGAGATGGGTTGCTTGGTGGCATGTTCGTCGTCCACTGCTTCGCCCTGCTCTAGGGCCAGGTCCGCATGGGTGCCGTTTTTATCTAGGCCGGTCTTCGGGCGGCGCTTGCGTCGCCGTTTTGGTTGTTTGTTGGGGGAGTTGTCCTTCGCCACGTCCCGTTTTTCCTCGTTGTCGCTTCCTTTTGGTGTATCCACCATGTATACGTCGTGCGTTGGGGTGGCTTTCCGGTGCCCGATGGGTGCCAGTTCTTGGTAGTCTCCGACATCGTCGTCCATACCGTCGATGTCTTCGGAGTCGTAGTCTAGCATGTCGGTTAGATCGTCGACAGTGGCTACCAAGTGGGTGGTGGATGGGCTTTGAATTTCTTCGTCGTACGCATCCCAACCGTCCTGGCCGCAGTCCGGCTAGGGCTCTCCTGATAACGAGAGATACTTTAGGGAACTCAAGATGTCGCCGAAAGGTGAGTGTTGAAAGATGTCCGCTGCGGTGAACTCCATGATCGACGCCCAATCGGATTCGATCGGAGGGGGCGCGGGAGGTTCGGAGTCCGGCAAGGAGTCTGGCACCTTGGAGTCACGAGCTTCATGAGGGACAAGGTCAGTGTTCGGCTCTATCGCCGTAGAGGTTGCAGCCCCCGAGGCGGTGTCTAGCCATCCGTCCTCGACCTGCGCAGCCCGCTCCGAATTGAAGATCGGAGCGGGCTCGAGTGCGGCCTCCAGGGTACTGTCCGGCTGCAGAGCGAAATCACACTCGCCGTGACAGTGTGGCACGCTCGGCTGTGGCTCGAGTCCATCGAGGATCAAGCCCCCGGGGATGCCAACGTGAAGTTTAAACTTCCAAATCTGACCTGACGGCCAGGGGCGTAGCTTTCGATCTGCTCCAGTTGGCCAAGCGAGTTGGCCCGCAGTGCGAAGCCGCCGAATACGAAGATCTGTCTGGGGAGGAAGGTCTCAGCCTGGACTGCATCGTTGATGATGATCGAAGAAGCCATCGAGCCTATCGGTGACAACATAGAGGAACTCTCAATGAAAGCACCAATGTCAGTGTCAAAACCGGCGGATCTCGGGTAGGGGGTCCCGAACTGTGCGTCTAGGCGGATGGTAACAGGAGACAAGGGACACGATGTTTTACCCAGGTTCAGGCCCTCTTGATGGAGGTAAAACCCTACGTCCTGCTTGATTAATATTGATGATGTGTGTTACAAGAGTGGATCTACCATGAGATCAAGGAGGCTAAACCCTACAAGCTAGCCTATGGTATGATTGTTGTTCGTCCTACGGACTAAAGCCATCCGGTTTATATAGACACCGGAGAGGGCTAGGGTTACACAGAGTCGGTTACAATGGTAGGAGATCTACATATCCGTATCACCAAGCTTGCCTTCCACGCCAAGGAAAGTCCCATCCGGACACGGGACGAAGTCTTCAATCTTGTATCTTCATAGTCTTGGAGTCCGGCCGATGATGATAGTTCGGCTATGCGGACACCCCCTAGTCCGGAACTCCCTCAGGCGACGATGGAGCTCTGCTCGAAGCAGCGGGCCTCGCAGCGTGGCAGTCGCAAGAAGCAGAGGAAGGATGGAGAGGCAGGGGAGCGCGAGCAAGAATGATGTCCACCGCCCCCCTCGCCCCAATTTATAAGCCTCAGTTTGAGCATGGGGGAGTGGGATCGTTTGCTCTTGCCTTTCCCACTAGCCCGCGATAAGTGTGCACGTACACGTGCAATAACTGCACGGGGAAGAGTAGCCGACCCCCGGATGCCGCAATAAATCTGCGCGCGTGGGCCAAGGGCACACGGCGACGGGCCCCAGTACGTCGTCCAGTCCCGTCACGCACGTGGCCTGTCAGGCCCCTCCTTCTTCCAGGCACCACGTGGCGCTCGCGCGAAGCCCGAGGGATTGCCCCAAGTTTCGATGGACTCCTTCGTTCCCGCCACCGCCGGGATGCCGCGATCCGGTTTCCAAAAACCGGCACACAATGGGTGTTGCCGGACCCGACGCTCACAGAATTCACCTTTTTTAAGGGGGAAACTGCGAAGGCCCTCCCATCCGAAGACGGCGGACCTTCACAGCTTCAAGGACTACTGTCGGGGGAATGAACCCTGGGCAGGCAACGGAACCCGGATCCTTTTCAAAAACAACAGGGCCGACGTTGCCCCTCAAGCCGGCACACGCTTGGCCCGGTCGCTCGACCCGGCCGAACCCTCTAACCCGGCCAGGCACCTCGACTCGGCCTCAAGAACCAGTATAAGACAGCCAAACCCGGCACGACCAAGACTTCCCCAACAAGCCAGCTCCACCCATGGCGTGTTCCTCAACCCAGACCTGTGTCAGCTCCCGTCCCATCCAGGCCGTACGATGGGACGAGTCTCCATTCACTGATGACCAAGGCAACAGTGCCCCACCCATGCCTCTGGTCAGCCGGAGCGTGGCAACAGTGCCCCTCACCTGCCCGCTGACCAGGGCCAGCGTGGCAACAGTGCCCCTGTTGTCACTGCTGACGACAGCAAGCGGCGACCTGATGGAGCGCCACTGTACCCAACTCGACTCGGCCACTCCCTGACGATCGACAAGACGGCGCATAGTCCCGCTAGGCACGCGGGGCCCGCACCTAGGGGACCCGGTGAACCACAAGCCCTTGGCGGGTCCCAGCCTGCGTCCCCAGACGCTGACGACCCGGACCCACAGTCCTGTAACATTACCATTGTATCCCTGGGGGGTTGGCCTATAAAACTCCCCAGGAGCCCTCGCATACACGGGCAATTAAGAAAGGATAGAGAAGCAGTAAGCACACAAGAACTAGCCGCCGATCAGTAGAACACACCCAGGGAGAAGGAGGAGCCTAAGCCTTGGCCAGTCTTCCTTCTTCCTCCATACAGCTCCAGGAGCAACCTTGTACTGTTGCATATCAACCACATTCGGCAGGACTAGGGGTGTTATCTCTCCGAAGAGCCCCGAACCTGGGTATGTCTTGCATCTCGCGCTTGCTCATGCCAACCCTGCCTCTGGAGCCCACCGGTGCCCTCGAGCCTCCTCCTGTCTTTAGCCATCCCATGGCATCTGTCGTGCGCCCACCACGACAAATTGCTAAAACACGCCTACAACTAAAATTGGGAAAATGATAAGTTTTATTTGGTCAAGTAGTCTAATCACCCACCCCCTCTAGACATACTTTTGATCCTACAAAGTTTTGAGCGAGAAAACTACCATCGCTCTATGGTTAAAGACGGAAGACATTTGCATGACAAAAGATCTGACCTGTAAGATGCATCTAAAGCAAAAACTATTCCTGCACATCTTACCTGAGGGAGGTAATGTTTTGAATCATATTTAAGAATTTAAAGAGATCATATCCGATCTAGCTGCAATGGATGTTAAGTATTACGAGGAAGATATTACTTTAATGTTACTATGTTCACTACCAAGTTCTTATACCAATTTTAGAGACAACATATTATATAGTTGTGACACTCTCACGCTTAATGAAGTTTATGAAGCTTTGAAATCTAAGGAGAAAATGAAACTAATGGTGCCTCATGATGGTTCAAGTTCATCCAAAGTCGAGGGATTATCTATTTGTGGCAGGACAAAGGAGAAGAACTCGCATAATGGAAATAGAGGCAAAAGTAAGAATGGCTACAGGGGCCAATCACAATCCAGAGAAAAGAAACATTATTACAGATATTACAAGAGAGACGGGCATGACATCTCATAATTTTTCAAGTTGCAAAGCAAGGAAAAGAGGAATGGCACATATAAACCGAAAGGTAACAAACAAGGAGAAAATTCTGCTAATGTTGCTCGTGATGAAAGTTTTGATGATGCTCTTGTTGTTATTGTTGGATGTGCTCAGACCAATGATGAGTGGCTACTTGACGCTGCCTGTACTTTTCATGTGTGTCCACATAGAGATTGGTTTACTACTTTTGATTCTACTATGGCTGGTGGTTCCATTTTGGGTTTTGATAATTCAACATGCAACACTACTAGGGAAAAGCTTATACACAGAAGCTTACCAGTAGCGCAGTTTAAAAGGAGGCGCTACTGCTAATTATTAGTAGCGAGGGGTATAAAACCCGCGCTACTACTAAGTTGATAGTAGTAGCGAGGGGTATAAACCCGCGCTGCTACTAAGTGGTATTCACCATGCCCCCCGGGACAGGTCATAGTAGTAGCGAGGGGTGTAAAACTTGCGCTACTACTAAGTAAGTAGCTATAGCGCAGGTAACACCCCCACGCTATTACTAAGCGTGTCCACTACTGCACCATCCACCCCGGCCCGATCCACTCCCACCCCACCACTCTCTCTCTCATCCCTAAAAAAATTCTCTCTCTCATCCTCGGTCCATGCAATCCCAGCTCCTCTCCCCACGATCTCCTCGCCGCTGCCACCACCCACTCCGGCCGTTCCGGCGAGCACCGGCCGTGCGCAACACTCCCCCAAGCTCCCACCTTCCTCTGATCTGATCTACATGGAAGCCACCGCCGCCGCCTCCCTCGCACGGACCCTCGCCTCCTCGCTGCTCCCCCGCGGCACCCGCCGTAGCCGCGAGCAGCGGAGGAGGGGTAGGGCGGTGCTCACCGCGGCAGCCTAGACGGGCAACTATGTGGTGCCGCTAGACCCCGCGCCGTCGGGGATAACATGCCCGCTCATCGAGATCCTGCGCGACCTCAAGAAGCGCGTCAAGATCCTCCAGGGCAGCGAGGTGATCCCCTGCTCGTTAGCAGCGTGGCGGCCGACTCCTTCAGAGAGGCGAGGCGGCCTCATCGTATAGACGCTGGAGGCGCCGTGGGCGAGCCCCGTGGAGCCCAGGGCGGCGTACAGGCTAGTCATGCGGGCTGCAGCGGCTGACAACGCTGGTTGACCTGCTCTTGTGCGTGCAGGGCAACATCGACGCTGGACCAGATGGACGAGGTGCAGTGCCAAACTCGTACCTCTAAATTTTGCTTCAGTTTTGCTTCCTGCTAATCTGAATTTAGGGAAGCTCTTAGTTTTGTTATGTTTTGCAGGTGGGCACCGAGGGGGAGAGCCAGCAGCCGACGCTGGAGTACGAGGAGAGGATTCACAAGTTCCCCAACATGGTAAAACTACCGACCTAACTCTGAATCCTAGTTAATTTTGCTACTGTCCTAATCACTGTGCGAACAAGCAGACCGGCCAGAAACCTTATGTTTGCTGTCCAGTGTCAATGGTGGAGCTCGAAACCCTGGAAGCACGCTGAACCTCATGAATAGACCTGAATATTTGTTTTAGGTATATGCTTGACCATTATGCTTTGGAAGAGTGCACGCGAGTCTACCATCTAAAACTGTAGTTAACCAATCTAATTTGGCATGACCAGTTGTAGCGTCTCGGTGATAAAAGGGTTAACAATATCGAGGGATTTTGTTCGACCTTTGCATTTTCCGCAGGTTGCAATTAGTGTAGCACAAAGTTGTATATTTATTGGTCCATATGTTTGTAGATAATAATGGATCTAAATGTCTGAATGTCACATTATGTCACTATAAATGTCGTTATGGACTTTGATATGGTCTTCCAGTGTATAGTTTGACATCATTTTTCTTGAAAATATTCTTCGTCGAATAAAATAGGCACATATAAGCAGAGTACATTTCATTAGGCTTGTTTTATCGGTTTGGTGTTATAGATGGTTGACGAGGAGAGACGACACTGCCAGTTTGCTGAAGTGGTAGGTTGCCATTCAGGTCAGCCCCAATACTCTTCTTCCTTGGGCTCCAGAATTTACTTGCATTAGGGAGTTAGCCGAGCCACATTTAACCTGGTGAAGACAAGATTACAACTTTAGTACATTGATAGTCAACAGAAGAACACAACTAAAATGCCAGAAAGTTAGTTAGGTTGTAGCCAGAAGCTGTAGAGACTGTTTGGGTGTGATTCCTGTCGGTGGACTGGTGAAATTTTTGGTAGAGCAATTCAGGCATGTAGTTGGATGGATGAATATACCTTGGATACATCTCTAGGATTTACAGAATGAAGCTAACAATTGCTTGAGCCTACTATGTTATATATGTTAGGAGTATCCTCGGCTAGGTTAACTACTAATGATCTGAATTGCTTGAATAGCTGCAAACTTGTGGCCACACTAGTTAACTTTTTATATTTTACCTAATGTTTTTTTACTGGCTAGCGTTTCTCATATCACAAAAGTTGTTGCTGCACTTCATATCTTCCACCTTTTTTATCTGATTTCAAGAAGTTAACATTGGTCGTTGCCTCATTTACATCTATTTTTCATATGCATTTATCTACTAATTGCCCATGTGCAGCCTAGGAACAGGCTGGTGATGTCTTCGGTTGTCATGATGCTGGCCGGTGAGAATGCCACGTTACCGGAGCCAAATGAGCCTGATGTAAACCTGGGGAGGAACATGACAGATGCAGGATTTTCTAAAAATGAAAGCGAGTTCACCATGACTACGACAGATACTAGGTAGTTTAGCTTGGGATAGAATACAATGCACGGGTTACAATAGAAGTTATTTCTTGTCTCACAATTACTGATTGCTCTTTGTTCTCATTTTCCTTTGTTAGCTAAAACTATTACTTGTCTACAGATAAGCAGAAGCCGGGTTCGGATCCACCGACAGTGTCTTCCTTTGGATTCGTTCATGCAATAAGGAGGGACCCGACCTTCTTCACGTGTCGAGCAACAAGTAAGGACCAGCCTTCGACTGTTACTATTGATTCATGTGCATGTGCAATAAAGAAAGAAAATACAACTAGATTTGGACATAGGATGTGAACCAACAAGTTTTCACTTTCCTGACATGGGTGCAGGGGTGATCGAGGAGGATTATCGTGGCCCAGTGGGTGTCATGCTCTTCAACCACTTGGAGGAGGACTTCACCGTGAAGCCCGGTGACTACTGCACATAGATGATCATCCAGCTGATCGCACCGTCGGAGGTCGCCGAGGTGGAGGTCCTCGACACTATCATCCGGGGGAGGTCCACCGGCGTCTGAACTCCAAGCCTTGGTAGATACATCTAGAGAAGTGGTTTGTTTAGGTTGGTGGAGGAATGTTAGGGAAGGTACCCACCTTTTAGATGATGGTTGTGTTCGTTTGATGTTAAATGGGATGTCATGATTTCTTTCAGTTGAGATGTTGTTCCTTGACATGAGTTTATTTTGCACCGGGCATGTCTATTTCTATCCAGGAATAATGCATCTAAATTTTATTTTATTTTTAATTCCTAATTAGCTAGTAGTAGCGTGGGAGGAAAAGTGCACGCTACTACTACTTAGGATAGGAGTAGCACTGGTTGAGATAGTAGTAGCGCGGTGCCATCCACGCTACTACTAACAGACATAGAAGTATCGTGGGTTGCATTCGCGCTACTGCTATCTACTTAGCTGTAGCGTGATACTAGTAGCGCGGGTACCCGCGCTGCTAGTAGCCAGTTTACCCGCGCAGCTAGTAGCATTTTCTCTAGTAGTGCAAGATTGAAGGGATAGGTTCCGTTCGAATCAAGATGTTTGATGGCATGGTCAGAACTTTGACAAATGCTCGGTATATTTCAAAGATGAAGAGAAACCTTATCTCTTTGAGTGACCTTGATGGAAAGGGGTACAAGTATTCAGGTGGAGATAGTGTTTTGAAAGTCACCAAAGGTTCTCTTATTGGCCATGAAAGGTTATTTAAGTTCGAACAATGGTCTTTCTTACCTCGAGGTTCTACAGTTTCAGGTAACGCTACTCCAGTTATTTTAAAGAATTTGGATTGTGATGCTGCTAACCTTTGGCATATGCATCTTGGACATATGAGTGAGCTTGGTATGGCAGAGTTAAATAAGAGAGGTCTTCTTGATGGATACGAAACTAATAAATTGAAATTTGGTGAGCATTGTACCTTAGGCAAGCACAAGATAGGGTGAAGTTCAACACTTTGGTTCAAACAACTGAAGGTATTCTTCTGATTTATGGGTACCATCTCAGAAAAATTCACTAGGTGGTGCTTGTCACATGTTGACTATTATTGATGATTACTTGAGAAAATTTTGACCTTATTTCTTGAAGCATAAATATCAAGCATTCTTAGCATTTAAGGAGTGCAAGATTGTGATTGAGAGACAAACTAAAAAGAAGGTAAAATACTTCACACTAATAATGCTATGGAATTCCGTTATAAGCAATTTGAGAATTATTGGAAGTCTGAAGGCATTGTCAAACACTACACCATTCCTTATACTCCTCAACAAAATGGTGTTGCTAAGCATATGAACATGACCATTATTTCCAGAGCCCTTTGCATGTTGTCCAATGCAGGTTTGCATAGGCATTTTTGGGCTAAGGCCGCTTCCACTGCATGTTATCTCATTAATCGACCACCACCTATTGCTCTTAATAAGAAAACTCCAATTGAGGTATGGTCTGGTTCTCCTGCAGATTATTCGTACTTGAGAGTTTTTGGTCGCACTACTTATGCTCACGTTGATAATGGAAATTTGGAGCCTATGGCTGTTAAGTGCATCTTTCTTGGTTATAAATCTGGTGTTAAAGGTTTAAATTGTGTAATCCTGAAACACAGAAGATTGTTATTAGCATAAATGTTATCTTTAATGAATCTGCTATGTTACATGATGTTCCATCTAGTAATGTTCCTATTTAGAGTGAACAACAGTCTACTGTTCAGCAACCTATTGTCTAGGTGAAGCATGTTATTGATTCCACTAATACATCTAATAAGAAAAATGTTGATGCACATGATAAACCCGTCGTTGATGATGAACAAGTCACTCCCACTACAAATCATCCTATTGTTCCAGCCGGTTGGAATCTTGCACGTGACAGAGTTAGGCGGGGTATTGATAAACCTAAAAGGGTAATTGAAGAGTGCCATATTGTTTCTTTTCCTTTATCTATTGCAGAAGAAATTGAAGGTAATGTTGAGCCTTCTTCATATTCCGAGGCTATTATTTCTGGTGATAGTAATAAGTGGATAACCGCTATGCATGATGAGATGGAATCACTTGAAAAGAATGACACTTGGGATTTAGTAAAATTACCTAGAGAGAAGAAACCTATTCGTTGCAAGTGGGTTTTCAAAACAAAATAAGGTGTTTCTCCTAATGACGAGGTAAGATATAAAGCAAGGTTAGTTGCTAAAGGTTATAGACATATTCCAGGTATTGACTATAATGAAGTCTTTTCTCCTGTTATGAAGCATAACTCTATTCACACTTTACTCAGTATTGTTGCCATGAATGATTTTGAGCTTTAAAAATGGATGTCAAAACTGCATTCTTACATGCAGAATTAGAAGAGGATATTTATAAGGAGCAACCTGAAGGTTTTGTTATTCCTGGAAAAGAAAAGTTTGTTTGTAAGTTAAAGAAATCTCTTTATGGATTGAAGCAATTGATATCAATGCAAGAAGTAAGGATTGCCATGCAACAAATTCACTAAGAGCTATAAGTGTATGAAAGCTCAATATGAACACTAAGTGGGTGTGCATCTAACTCTATAATGAAAATTTCCCACTAGTATATGAAAGTGACAACACATGAGACTCTCTATATGAAGAACTTGGTGCTATTTTGAAGCACAAGTGTGGAACTAGCACCCCCTTCTCTCGTTTTCTTTTCTTATTTTCTTTTTCTTTTTCTTTTTTTTTTCTTTTTTCTTTTTTCCCCTTTTTCCTTTTTTCTCTCTAATTGTCCGGAGTCTCATCTCGACTTGTGGGGGAATCATAGTCTCCATCATCCTTTCCTGAGTGTGGCAATGCTCTAACAATGAAAGTTGATGACCATCACATTTCTATTTACTTACAACTCAATATTACAAATCGATACCTATAACAAAATATGACTCTATATGAATGCCTCTGACAATGTACCAGGATGTGCAATGATCTAGCATAACAACGATATCAAAAAATGGACAAGCCATGGAAATATCATGCTAGCTATCTTACGATCATGCAAAGCAATATGACAATGAATGCTCAAGTCATCAAAAGTGAAGCGGTGGAAGTTGCATGGCAATATATCTCGGAATGGCTATGGAAAGGCCATGATAGGTAGGTATGGTGGCTATTTTGAGGAAGATATAATAAGGCTTATGTGTGATAGAGCGTATTATATCACGGGGTTTGGATGCACCGGCAAAGTTTGCACCATGTCTCGAGGTGAGAAAGGGCACTTCACGGTACCATAGAAGCTAGCAAATTGCGAAAAGGTAAGAGTGCGTATAATCCATGGACTCACATTAGTCATAAGGAACTCATATACTTATTGCAAAAGTTTATTAGCTTTCGAAGCAAAGTACTACTACGCATGCCCCTAGGGGGATAGATTAGTAGGTAAAGACCATCGCTCATCCCCGACCGCCACTCATAAGGAACACAATCAATAATAAATCATGCTCCAACTTCATAGCATAAGGAGAGACTATACATGCATGCTTCGAAAATCAAAAACCTTAACACCAATATTCTTACTAACCACAACCATTTACTAGTACCTCCCACATTTTACCATCTCTATATCGCAAAACTATTGCAAGGAATCAAACATATCATATTTAGTGATCCATAAGTTTTATGTAGGATTTTATGACTAACCATGCAATTGACCAATTCCTATTGACTCTCTAAATAGATATAAGTGAAGCACGAGAGTTTAATTCTTTCTATAAAAGGTCACGCTCTAATAAATACAAGTGAATCAAAAGAGCATTCTACAAGTAACGGTTTTCCATGTGAAGAGAAACAGGCAATCCAAACTTCAAATGATATAAGTGAAGCACATGAAGCATTCTATAAATCAACCATGGACTATCTCATACCAGCATGGTGCATAAAAAATGAAAACTAAAAGTGCAACTAATCCATGGGTGGTTTTGGTAATTCTTTGAAGGAAATATGCCCTAGAGGCAATAATAAAGTTATTATTTATTTCCTTATTTCATGATAAATGTTTATTATTCATGCTATAATTGTATTAAGCGGAAACATAATACATGTGTGAATACATAGACAAACATAGTGTCACTAGTATGCTTCTACTTGACTAGCTCGTTAAATCAAAGATGGTTTAGTTTCCTAGCCATAAGCATGAGTTGTCATTTGATTAACGGGATCAAATCATTAGAGAATGATGTGATTGACTTGACCCATTCCGTTAGCTTAGCACTTGATCGTTTAGTATGTTGCTATTGCTTTCTTCATGACTTATACATGTTCCTATGACTATGAGATTATGCAACTCCCGTTTACCGGAGGAACACTTTGTGTGCTACCAAATGTCACAAGTAACTGAGTGATTCTAAAGGTGCTCTACAGGTGTCTTCGAAGGTACTTGTTGAGTTGGCGTATTTCAAGATTAGGATTTGTCACTTCGATTGTCGGAGAGGTATCTCTGGGCCCTCTCGGTAATGCACATCAATATAAGCCTTGCAAGCAATGTGACTAATGAGTTAGTTGCGGGATGATGCATTACATAACGAGTAAACAGACTTGCCGGTAACGAGATTGAACTAGGTATTGAGATACCGACGATCGAATCTCAGGCAAGTAACATACCGATGACAACGGGAACAACGTATGTTGTTATGCGGTTTGACCGATAAAGATCTTCGTAGAATATATGGGAGCCAATATGAGCATCCAGGTTCCGCTATTGGTTATTGACCGGAGATGTGTCTTGGTCATGTCTACATAGTTCTCGAACCCGTACGGTCCGCACGCTTAACATTCATTGACGATTTATATTATGAGTTATGTGTTTTGATGTACCGAAGGTAGTTCGGAGTCCCAGATGAGATCAGGGACATGACGATGAGTCTCGAAATGGTCGAGACATAAATATTGATATATTGGATGACTATATTCGGACACCGGATGTGTTCTGGAGGTCACCGGATAATTATCGGTGTGCCGAGGGGTTATCGGAACCCCCGGGGGGACTATTGGGCCTACATGGGCCATAGAGAAGAGGGGAGGCAGCTCACAAGGGGCAGCTGTGCCCCCTCCCTATAGGGGGTACAAATTGGACTTGGGAGGGGGGCGCGCCCCCCTTTCCTTCTCCTTTACCTCTCCTTCCTTCCCCTTCCTCCTCCTAGTTGGACTAGGAAAAGGGGGAGTCATACTCCTACTAGGAGGAGGACTCTGTCGGCGTTCTGGGAATGGGGGTCCCCAGACTTGCCTGCCTGCGGCCTGCGGCGTGGCTCAAGTAGTGGCCCAGTATGACCCATCTTCATCAACTCAAGCTCAAGACCCTCGCGAGGGGCAAGCCTCGCGGGGTGGACGACACAAGGCTTCCTCAGGAGCGGCCTCGCCAGGCAGGCTCGCGAGGAGGCGAAGAGATCAAGGCAGGGGTACCTCGCGACGTACCCGTGATGCAAGCCATGACGACTGAGGGAGTTCCGGACTAGGGGGTGTCCGGATAGCCGAACTATCATCATGGGCCGGACTCCAAGACTATGAAGATACAAGATTGAAGACTTCGTCCCGTGTCCGGATGGGACTTTCCTTGGCGTGGAAGGCAAGCTTGGCGATACGGATATGTAGATCTCCTACCATTGTAACCGACTCTGTGTAACCCTAGCCCTCTCCGGTGTCTATATAAACCGGATGACTTTAGTCCGCAGGACGAACAACAATCATACCATAGGCTAGCTTCTAGGGTTTAGCCTCCTTGATCTCGTGGTAGATCCACTCTTGTAACACACATCATCAATATCAATCAAGCAGGACGTAGGGTTTTACCTCCATCAAGAGGGCCCGAACCTGGGTAAAACATCGTGTCCCTTGTCTCCTGTTACCATCCGCCTAGACGCACAGTTCGGGACCCCCTACCCGAGATCCGCCGGTTTTGACACCGACATTAGTGCTTTCATTGAGAGTTCCTCTGTGCCGTCGCCATCAGGAAGGATGCCTTTTCTCGTCTTTAAAGACGGCGCCATCGTCAAGGGAGCTTTGGTCGCCGGCCAGACTATCCGGCTAGGCGGTTTTCTTATGACCGCCTGCTCGGCCACCGCTCCGACAATGACCTCTCAGGTCATCAAAAGCGATCTTCACGTCAGCTTGGAATTCGCCGAGCAGCTAGATCCGATTGAGCTCTCCTCCGTAAATAGGCTCTTGGATCGCATCGCCGCCCTGGGAGTCGCTACCGACTACGATCAGATTGGGCTTAAAACCGATCTGAGAGAAATTAACTCTCCCCAGGTTACCCACCACGTTGTTGTGGTAGAGGAACAATGCGGCAACTCTTCTTCTATGTTAAAAACCAACTATGTCCGGATTCCGGATCCCTCCATGCCGAATTCCCGTGGAGGGACGGACGCCAATCAAATACTGAACCTAAAGTCAGGCACCAGACCAGATTTGTTGGAAAGCATCCAACAAACCAAGCTTCCAAATCCGGAAGCTTCTTGGCCTTTGAGCCTCAGATCGGGCGGGGTTCCGAACTTAATTCCACCCGCCCACCCAAACATAAGCGATCTATCTCAAATACGGCAAGAACCCAATGAAACAGTACATCATTACTGGGCCAGATTCCTCCTGGTTATGAATAGGATAATGGACTGCCGTGAAAAAAGCGCGATTTCAATTTTCTGCAACAATTGCACGGACAAGGGAATTATAAACGCCATTAGTCGTCGCAAAGTTACACGCTTCGCCGACCTAGCGACCATTGTACAAAAATACTGTGCAATGGAGAGTGCTTGGAAAACTGAAACTAGGTTTTGGGACAATCCGGCCTTGAATACAGCCCCAATCCGAAATAAAAGGGTGCGTCATACTCAAGCACCCGGGTTAAAAACCAAGAAGCAAAAACCCCCTAAAGGGTACGGAACCGTACTGGAGGGATGGCTCAACGGACCCTGCAAAATCCACAGTACGGAGGGCGCCACTCCAACACATAGCCTTCGAGTATGTTGGATACTACGGCAGGTGGCCAAAAGTGGCGAAGGCTTTTTAGCCCCAGGCAACCAGCCCAGCAGTACCAGTATGGTATTAACAGTCTTCGAGACTTTCGCATCAAATAACATGCGGAAACGAACAATCCGCAGCCTCGTCGAAGTCTACCAAGTAGCAACAACAAATCCATGGAGTGACACGGCTATCACCTTCAATGCCAGCGACGAACCTAAATTCCGAACAGCTAGAGCACCAGCCGCATTGGTCCTCAGTCCGACAGTGGACGGCTTTCGTCTTACCAAGGTACTCATGGATGGCGGCAGCGGATTAAACCTCATCTACGAAGAAACCCTTCAAAAAATGGAAATTGACTGGAGCCGCATTGAGCGAAGCAGCACAACCTTCAGGGGAATAATCCCTAGTCGAGAAGTACGCTGCACAGGAAAAATCACACTAGATGTAGTGTTCAGCTCGCCGGACAATTACAGGTCCGAAGAGGTCACGTTCCAAGTGGCCCCATTCGGCAGCGGATATCACGCCTTGTTAGGGTGAGAGGCATTCACAATCTTCCAAGCTATACCCCATTACGGGTACATGAAGCTCAAAATGCCCGGACCCAATGGAATAATCACTCTCGCCAGTGATCCAGATACATCACTCTACGCTGAAAATAAGACAGCCGCACTGGCCCTAGAGGCATTATCCGAAGCCCTAGCGGTATAGGAACTAACTGCGCTGCGCTCCACGGTGGATAGGGACGATGTGATACTCGATAAGAGGTCCAAGTCCACCTCTTTTAAACCGGCAGATGAAATAGTCAAATTCCAGGTCCATCCAACAGACCCCACAAAGACGGCTTCCATTGGGGCACAATTAAATCCTGATGTAGAAGCCGCACTACGAGAATTCCTTCGGGAAAATTGGGACATTTTTGCCTGGCACCCTTCAGACATGCCAGGAATCCTACGCAGGCTGGCAGAGCACAACCTAAATATCCTAAAAGGATTCAAGCCAGTCAAACAAGCTCTTCGGCAATTTTCCGAACCCAAAAGACAGGCAATGGGAGAGGAGCTAGCCAAACTCTTAGAAGCCGGATTCATCAGAGATATAAAACATCCGGACTGACTAGCCAACCTAGTAATGGTACCAAAAAAGGACAAATCCTGGCGCCTTTGCGTCAATTTCAAAGACCTTAACAAGGCCTGTCCAAAGGACCCCTTCCCTCTCCCTCGCATCGACCAAATCATCGATGCTACCGCAGGGCACGATTCATTGTGCTTCCTCGATGCATACTTCGGATACCATCAAATCAAGATGGCGGAAAAAGACCAGGCTGCAACGGCATTTATTACTCCATACGGACCATTCTGCTTCAACACAATGCCCTTCAGACTCAAAAACGCCGGCGCAAACATATCAGCGCATGATTCAGACATGTCTGGCCACCCAGATAGGAAAAACAGTAGAGGCATACGTAGACGATGTGGTCGTCAAGACCAAACACGTCGAAACTCTAGTAGACGACTTGAGGGTGACATTTGATAGCCTCCGAGCATATGACATTAAGCTCAACCCGGAAAAATGCGTTTTCGGCGTACCAGTCGGAAAGCTCTTGGGCTTCATTGTATCCGGTAGAGGAATTGAAGCAAACCCAGCCAAGATCCGAGCTCTGTCACAATTGGATATCCCAAAAGACCTCAAGCAAATACAAAAACTAACTGGATGCGTGGTGGCTCTAAGCCGCTTCATCTCCCGTTTGGGAGAAAAGGCACCGCCCCTCTATCGCCTCCTCTGGCGAACCGAACATTTTGAATGGACGGATGCTGCCACGGCCGGACTCGAAGAAATAAAGGTCGTATTGGCAACAAATCCGGTCCTGGCCGCGCCCAACCTGGGCGAACCAATGTTGTTATATATCACAGCAACACATCAAGTTGTCAGCGTAGTACTTGTCGTCGAACGAGAAACAGAAGGGCACAAGTTCCCTCTTCAAAAACCAGTGTACTACGTATCCACTGGCTTAACTCCATGCAAGTCCCGGTACCCACACTATCAAAAGATAGCGTATGCGGTGTTCATGGCATCCCGGAAGCTGCGACACTACTTTCAAGAGTGTTCCATAACGGTGGCCTCCGAAGTACCTCTCAACGACATTATCAACAATCGTGATGCGACGGGCAGGATTGCAAAATGGGTCATTGAGCTCTTACCATTTGATATAACCTACAAACCACGGCGAGCTATCAAGTCGCAAGTTCTGGCTGACTTTATCGCCGAATGGACCGAAGCCGAACTCCCTAAAGAGTACGGCGCATACTCCAATTGGATCATGCATTTCGACGGCTCCAAGATGTTGGCTGGCTTGGGAGCTGGCGTCGTCTTGACGTCCCCAACCGGAGACACAGTCCAATACGTGCTTCAAATAATGTACACGGACTCCAACAATGCAGCCGAATACGAGGCCCTTCTACATGGCCTCCGGATGGCAATCTCCATGGGTATTCAACGCCTAGAGGTGCGCGGGGATTAAAACCTCGCAATATCACAAGTAAATGGATACTTTGACACCAAGGATCCGAAAATGGCAGCCTACCATAACGCTGTCCTAAAAATGTTAGCCCGGTTCGAAGGACTCGAATTCCACCACGTAGCCCGGGATAACAACCAGGCAGCAGACGTGTTGGCACGCATCGGCGCAAAACACGACACCGTCCCTCCAAACATCTTCCTGAAGCGTCTCTTTAAGCCATCCGTATTATGGGAAGAGGAGTCTGGAAATAACAATCCGGAACCAACTGCATCACCTAACGCAGAACATTCTGACACAGTCGGTGGCTCAGCCAATGACATAACAGATTCAGCCCACGAAATACTGGTAGTAATTGCCCCGTGGACGGAACCATTCCTAGCCTACCTAATCCGGCAGGAACTTCCCGAAGAGCAAAATGAGGCCCGCTGCATAGTTCGGCGATCTAAAGCCTACAAGGTCCATGAGGGAGAACTTTATAAGAAAAGCACAACCGGAGTCCTTCAAAGGTGTATCTCCGAAGAAGAAGGGCGAAATCTCCTGGCTGAAATTCACGCCGGACTCGGCAGGCACCACGCCGCCGCCCGGGCCCTTGTAGGCAAGGCCTTCTGTACAGGGTTTTATTGGCCGACCGCCCGGGCAGATGCTCAGGACTTCGTCCAACGATGCGTTGGTTGCCAGCTCTTTGCTAATCAGAGCCACATGCCACCCACCGCCCTCAAAACTATACCCATTACTTGGCCGTTCGCGGTCTGGGGGCTTGACATGGTTGGACCGCTTAAAGGGGGAACCCACAAGCACAAATACTTATTGGTCATGGTGGATAAATTCACCAAATGGATAGAGGCCAAGCCGGTTAAAACGGCAGAATCCGGACCTGTGATAGACTTTATATCCGGGGTAGTACACCGTTTCAGCGTCCCCCACAGCATCATCACTTATAACTACACGAATTTCACGGCCGACGAGGTTAAACTCTGGTGCAAAAACATGGGCATCAAGCTCGACTACGCTTCAGTCTACCACCCTCAAACTAATGGTCAAGTGGAACGAGCAAATGGTCTAATCATGAGCGGCATCAAACCCAGATTAGTGCGGTCCCTCATGGAATCTAATACGCACTGGGTAGAGGAGCTCGACTCTGTACTTTGGGGGCTGCGGACCACGCCAAACCGCACAACCGGATTCACACCATTTTTTATGGTATACGGCGCTAAGGCAGTTTTGCCCTGCGATATAATTCATGACTCACCTCGCGTGCGCATGTACGAGGAAAGAGAAGCCGAGTTGGATGGCAGGACAGTTTGGACGCTTTAGAGGAGGAGCGTGACGTGGCATAATCCCGTTCCGCATTCTATCAATAGCAGGCTCGAAGATATCAAAGCAGAGAAGTACGGGCCAAAACTTACAATGTTGGCGAGCTAGTTCTACACCTGCCGGACAAGAAAAAGGACAAACTTAAGCCCAAATGGGAAGGTCCCTTCATCATCGACCAAGTCCTTACCGACGGTGCGTACCGTCTACGCAACACATCTGACAACCGACTCGAGCCAAACCCATGGAACGCAGCCCGTCTCCGAAGATTTTACGCCTAGCGCCGGACTCAGGGTTCGTCTCCTTCCTCCGTCCACCTTTCATGTTTTTTCGCTGTCTTTGTTTTCCATCCTTTTTCCTCCCTCTTTCAGTACAAACCTCTTGAGGGCTAATCTGCGCTTTGTTCGCACTCACTCGATGTGCTACCCGCACTCGTTATACCCGGGGGCTTCTTTAATAGAAGCTTATTTATATGGGCTTCATGCCCACCACATTTGTCACACTTCCGCATGTACCTTTTGATCACCATTATATGCATCGATATGACTTAAGTTTTGGCCAAGCCGGGTTGCCTGGCTCCTGTGCTTACCCCTACGTTCCCGATTGTTCGGCTAGGAGGTAAAGGGAGCACCTCTGCGATTGTTACTGCCGGGTCAGCTGGATGTGTACCTCAGACTGGGTGAAGCCGAAGGCTAGCGTTCTTAAGGGAATATTCGGTCGGTGACCTGAAAGATGATTTATTACTTACTTATTTATCTGCCCCCAGATGCTTTTTCTGCTATTTTCGCAGTCCGGACATGCACTTTAGGGCATGCCCCCAGGGAAAGGAACCCTTAACGGAACTATTCTTCCTGGAAGATGTTTCTTACTAACCATGTAATATAACATAGCTAGTTGGGCACTTGTCTGATAAAGAAATTATGACCCCTACGCCTTGTCTCCATGCATGCCCCGGTTCTTTTATAACCGTAAGGGTATTCGGACACACTCCGGACTGTTGGGTCCCAAGGTTGAAGCGAAAAGGTCCGCAAAGGCAAACGATCTACAGTCCGGCTAGAAGGCATTTTACATGTCATTTTAAAATTACATCGTCAAACTGACTGATTGTACTCCTCTTCGATCCCATCTAGCAGGCTGTCTAATTTACAGTCCTATTGGGAATATTTCGCGGCCAACTCTACTTGGCCGTACATCAAGCTCACAGGGATCTCCTTCCCATCAGGCCCCACAGGTCCGACCTCGGCCATGTGGTTTGGGTCAACCTTCGGGTACCGCGTCTTCACCATGGCCCAGGCCTCCCTGGCGCCTTGACGGCAGGCCGATATCTTCCACAGACGGAGACGCCGCTGTACTCCCTGAAGCTTCTCAGCAAGCCCTCCAAGGCCCTCAGGTAGGGAGACGGAAGGCCATAAGGCCTGAACGACGCCACTCATCGCCTGCCGAACACGTTCAAGCAGTTGCACCAGCTCGGGAAGTTGGTCACCCATTGAACTGGGCATTTCCTCCTATGGGCGACCTGTGAGCACACCTACAGACATATTTCTGTCAACCGACTTCCTCGCCGAACTCTTCTTTTCAAAAGAGTTTGCTCAAGCACTTACTATAGATGCCGCGATGGAGCCGCCGATTCTCCTTCAAGGAGCCAGACAGCTGGGCCCGAACACATTTTAGCTCTTCTCCAAGCTGGGTGTGGGCATCTTGGAGTTTGTTCCTCTCCTGCTGCACCTTCATAAGCACCCTCTCGCCAGCCTTCAACTGGCGCAGTAGCTATTGCTTGTCCGGATCAAGTCCGGCAACATCTGCAATATTATTGTCAGATTTATACGCACGCCGCACGCCATAAAACATTTTTGAAATATGTGTTACCGGAGGGGGTCTCTGTGTCTCCTCCTGCGGCGGTCAGTGCGGCCTCAAGTTGGGCCTTGCACTCTTGAAGCTCCTGGGACAGGTGGGTATTCTTCTCCGTAAGATCCTGCATAATAAATGATCCTTAAATTAGTTATTTTAACTATTTTAAGTCTCGGGGGCTACTAGCATATATAGCTATTAAAATTACTTACCCGTATGTCCTTCACATACTGCTCCGTGGCTCTGGTTAAACCATCTTGAGCGGCATGAAGGTGCGCGTCTCCCGCATCAAAGGCATTCAACGCCTCCGGGGAGAAACATGCGTCACGAAGAACTGTCCGGCGACGCCTATGATTCATGGCGCTCTCCACCTCAGAATGGGTGGCGGACAACCTGTCGGCATCCTTTGTTGGAGGAGCATCCGGCTCATGCCCTGTGTTCGCCTCCCCTTCAGGACCACGCGTTGGAGCATGGCTGGCGGAGGCTTGATTGGCAACCTCTCTGGACACTATCCGGCGAGCGCTCTTTCTCCTGGAAAGGTTATGAGCATTAATATACCTCCTAGGGATCCTTCCCTTAAAAACGGCGGTGCGCCGTACCGTTGCGGTGACGTTTCGATTTGCGTCGCACTCCTTTTCCGCCTACTGGGCCGAACTGACCCTTGCTGGTCAGCCACCGCGGGTTCGGCTTCTCGCCTTGAAGACACCTCCTGCAAGACACCGTTGGTATACGGTGATCTGAAATACACAAGGACGAAGTAATGGTGTCAGAACTCCGGTCATAATTACCTGAGAAGCCGGACATAGTCCGGGGTAGTCAGCCGTAATGGCGACTAAAGCATTGTCCATGCTGAGTTGGTGGAACACCCCGTCAATTAGCTCCACCTTTATGTCCGGATCCTCTTCGGAGGCCGGATCAAGGGATCTCCCCGGATCCTCGGATTGTGGAGCCGGACTGTGTATGCCCTCCACATCCCGACGCAGTTCCTGCGTCAAAATCATAAAGTAAGGCATTTAACTTTGAAAGCACGGGTCGGATGAATAAACGTTCGCTTACCCAGCTCCGAGGGTTATTCATGGAGAACCCATTCAATGGGCTCGTCTGGAGAAAGTCCTCCTTCTCCCCCTTGTACAAGACGGACAGGATCTTCACCAGATCCGCGGCCGATCCTGGCCCCTTGCGGCCATGACGGGTGGCGTCGTTCTTCCCGGTGAAATCCCACATGGGGTGGCCCCTATATTGGAGCGGCTGCACCCCTCACATAATACACGTGGCCATGATTCCAATCAGGGTCAATCCGGAGTGGGCCAGTAACCTAATCCGGCCCATCAGATAATGGACGCTCCCATCATCCTCCCGTTGAGGGCTCCGCGGGCGCCAACTCAAGCGTTTCTTCAAGGGAGCATTGCTGAACTCCGGGAGGCCGATCCGAACTGGATCCGACAGAGGGGCGTCCTCCATATAGAACCATTCCGAAGGCCAATCTTCGGACGCCTTCTTCGGGGTGCCGGATGGATATCCGGTCCCGGTGATGCGCCATATTTCGGCTCCGCCCACTTGATATATCGACCCCTCGTGAGAACGGGGTACGAGGCAAAACAATCTCTTCCACAGCGCAAAATGGGGCTCGATGCCCAAGAACAGCTCGCAAAGAGCTACAAAGCCCGCGATGTGCAAAATGGAGGCAGGTGTAAGGTGGTGAAGCTGGAGTCCGTAGAACTCCAGGAGCCCCCGGAGAAACGGATGTATGGGAAATCCGAGTCCCCTTATTAAATAAGGGACAAAGCATACCCGCTCTCCTTTGGAGGGGTTGGGAACGCTCTCCACCTGCTTTCCACCCCGGAAGGTGGCCAGTCCGGCTCGAATTGGAACCATGAAGGCTGGGGGAAGATATCCCTCGGTTTGGAGCGCCACTAGCTCGCTGTGTGGAACTGAGCATCTCCCCCAATCTCCTGGCTTGGGGCTGGGAGCGCGAGAGGAGGAGCCGCGTCGACTATCCATGATAGAATGGATTTTTGTCAGAGGCGCTTCGATGAGTACTTGCGGAAGGAGGATGGTGTGAGTTGGATCTAGATCCTCGCCTCTCTTATAGGCGGCTCGTTCGCACGGCTAAGGGGAAAAAATGTAAAAATACCCTAGCTTTTCGCATTCATACGACACGTGGAAGAAGGCCATTATTGGGCGTAGAAGCCAAGGAGCGCAACATTTATAAGGAAGCCGGACATTATTCGACAGGAACATGAAGTTTGAAGGAGAACCCGCCTTGCAAACGCCGAAGACAACATACGCGCCGGACTCGTCGTCATTGAAGCCTGGTTCGGGGGCTACTGAGGGAGTTCCGGACTAGGGGGTGTCCGGATAGCCAAACTATCATCATTGGCCGGACTCCAAGACTATGAAGATACAAGATTGAAGACTTCGTCCCGTGTCCGGATGGGACTTTCCTTGGCGTGGAAGGCAAGCTTGGCGATACGGATATGTAGATCTCCTACCATTGTAACCGACTCTGTGTAACCCTAGCCCTTTTCGGTGTCTATATAAACCGGATGGCTTTAGTCCGTAGGACAAACAACAATCATACCATAGGCTAGCTTCTAGGGTTTAGCCTCCTTGATCTCGTGGTAGATCCACTCTTGTAACACACATCATCAATATCAATCAAGCAGGACGTAGGGTTTTACCTCCATCAAGAGGGCCCAAACCTGGGTAAAACATCGTGTCCCTTGTCTCCTGTTACCATCCGCCTAGACGCACAGTTCGGGACCCCCTACCCGAGATCCGCTGGTTTTGACACCGACAACAATCGAGACCAGGCTGGTGCCAGGTGGGCGCCGACCAATACAGTGTCCTTGTTTCCTCTTCGGTGCAACGGGGGCAAGCACAGGTGCGGAGTACCGAGGCGTCAAGCAAAGGTTGCCATTCCGGTGCAACGAGACCAAGACCAGCAGAGCGGCAGGACGGAGGTCATCGTGGAGCCCAAGGCGGCGTCATCACCAGTGCCTTTGGCAACCGAACACCAACTTTAGTCAGGATAACTTGTACTAGATGTTCCCCTTCAAAATGGCCGTTGTTGGCGCCCTTCCCGCTCAATATTTGGGAAGAGGACCAGGCCCTCTATATATAGGACTAGCAACCACAGTAGGAAGGGATCCGAGATCGGAGTCCTCACCTATTCCCGAGGCGATCGAACCCACCTAAGTAGAACACCACACCAGCCCAAGAACACCCCTCGCGAGTCTGTTCTTCCTCTATACTGTTCATCATCAGCCCCAGAGGCAATCCACCACACCACAAACTAGAGTAGGGTATTACACCACAACGGTGTCCCGAACTAGTATAAACCTTGCGTCCCTTGTGTTGTTCATCATTTTAGCTTAGATTCTCAGCGAGGCGTTCGGACGTGGATCGGTAGGGGAAAGATCTTCGCGCGCACCCCAGAGTTTGAACCTTAAGGGTTTTGCCGGAATCCGATATTTGACATTTGGCGCGCTAGGTAGGGGTGCGCTGGAATCTTTCTTCCGCCATCCCGCATTCCACCGCTTCGTTGTCTTCATGTCCGGTGACCCGACGACCGACGCCGACCGTTGGGTGGTGTGGCCCGCCCACGCTGCACCGCATGCCCAAGATGACCTCAACCCCGCGCCTCAGGCAGCCCGCGCTCCACAGAATGCTGCGGGGCGCGGGTGACGCGGCCAGGCGCCGCCTGCCCTTACCCCTCGGCAGGAACGATCAGCAGCAAGGGCCTCGAACCACGCCGCGACCGCAGCACCGCACACCCGACGGGAGCAGGCGAACATGAAGGCCGTGCTCACGGTGGCTCGGGAGCTGCTATGGTGCAGACTGCAGGAAAGCGGCCGTGACATGGTGCTGGAGCGCGTCACCGAGCTCCTGGATGCCGCCGCTTCAGGAGCACCTCCATTCTGCATCCAACTTCCACCCCATGCCCCGGGCGGATCACACAGCGGGCCCATTCGTGCCTGCGCACCTCAGGGCTTCATCAGCACCAGCTTGGCCGTCAACACCGGGCGACAAGCTGCACCGGCGCCTCCCCTGGTGAGCGAGGGCATGCACATCGCTGCTCACGGCCTTGGTGGCCCGCCGCCCTACCACCCCCAAGATGGTGCTTCAAGCTGAACTGCATGGCGCGTGGGGCACTACGGCAAGGCCTTTGGGGCGGCGACCCCGGAGGCTTATGTGCCCCACATGGTGGATCAGGAGTACGCACCGGAAGAAGACCACAGCTCGTTCCTCGGGCCAGGCTGGGAGGAAGAGATGCCAGAAGCCGAGCCCTTCCAGGAACCCCAAGGAAGCCTCGACAGCCGCGCCGACAGCGGTAGCTATCGGGTATCATTAATTCCTCGGGAGCAAGCTTATGCTAACCATGGGTCGCATGCAGTCCAGGTCGCTGCAATGGATGGTCGCCCCAGTGTTGTAGCCTCCCTCCCCTCAGGAGGAGGGCACTGGGGGCTGCAGGAGAGGGGTCGGCAGCCAGGCTCCTCCCCGCGGCGCGCAGAGCAAGGTGTTCCTCGAAGGTAGGCCCTCTGCCGGGGAGGTGCCACAAGGCCTGCCCCCGGCAGAGGACCCGTGGTCGTCGGGGGAACCACTGGCGTCCCCTTTTCCCCATTGGCGTCGTCTTGGTTTCCGGTCGCCTTCAATGGTGGTCAATGGTGGCGCAAGGCGGGGCCCTCATCTGGCGATATGAAGCAAGGCCGGTACCTGTGAAGAAGGCCTAGTGCCTGTGAAGCTCGCCGCCCGTGACACTCTCATGTAATAATGAGTTGGGGCTGTACACGCCCTGGAGTCTCCGGAGAGCTTCCCTCGAGCCTCGGGGGCTCCCGCCCACACCCAATGGCAGCACTTAGCTCCGCGTTGGTGAGAAGACGTCGAAGACTAGACTAGGTGCCGGACGCGGCCATTTGCTTTTTTCTCCCTTTCGTGTGATCAAGCTTTCTCGCCTTGGATCTAAGTTGAAGTTGAATTTGTGTTTGCGTATGCGGGGAGGGGTGTCTTGTTTTGTTCGCGTGCTTTCTCAGGTCCCGGTTTCTGGTCAAGTTGGAACTCGCACTAGCTGCCTCCCTCTCGCGAGCCCCTCGCAAGCAGGGTCAGCCTCGGCACACGCGCCTGCCATCCCACGGCCAGCGCTCGCACTCACCAGGCTCTCGCCACATGGTTAACGGGTCACCCGAAGACCCTCGGAGAATCGCCGCAAATCTACTCAAAACTTGCCAAGATAAAGGTAAAATTGCGGCAACCAACTCATCGCAGAAACCATGACCTCATATGAGCGTCGTTCGGTGCCGTCCTCGATAACACATGGGCGACTATCCTATTTACATGAGGGGCTTCCCCTCCCAAAATGCTCTTACAACCTTCAGGGCCACGCCCAAGCTTTTTCCTGCGCAGGGTAAATGGCGGAGGGGGCAAAGGATCAATCATACATGTCACTCACCGCATCCTCTTTGCCACTTCCAGAGGCGTCGCTGGTGCCACTATCGCTGTCACTGGCCTCGCCATCATGAACACCGTCTCCACCACCGTTCACCACATCGCCCTCGTCAGCAGTGACAACCACCCCATCGTCATGAGAGGTGAAGGCCCGAACAAGTGCATCCATGTTGTCCTCCACCCATCGCGCCAGGTCACCTCAGATGGCTTGGGGCACTGGGGCGATGGCGACGACAAAGTCGAAGAGGGGGTCGATGCTCTAAAGATGGTTGAGGACACGGGAGAATGCCCGTGTGAGCAGGCTGCCACTCCTCTCCTCGACAAGTTGGCGAGCCCTCTTAGAGCGGCTCTCCAGATGCGTCACCACGTGAGTGAAGAACTGGATATTGCCGGCGTAGTTGGTCATGTGAGGCTCTGCGACAGCCACCTCACAGATGTTGCCCAAGGCCGCTTGGCCCTTTCCCTGAGCGTCCGGAGCTTGGGGCCATGAAAGTGCTCCAAAGTCTTCCGCTGGCGGATCTCATCCTCGTTCCGCCGCGTGACGTCCTCGGCATCATCAATCCGCCACTAGAGAAGAAGCAGCTCGGCACGCGAGGAGGCCAGCTCCACCTGCGCCGAGCCTAGGGCAGCAGTGGAGGCCTCAGCATGCTATGTTGCTTCGATCAGCTTGGTCCTGAGGGCAGCAGTCCTACCCACAGCCACGACCTTGATCAGCTCCAGCCTCTCTTTGTGCTCACGCTCAAGACCGAAGCGGGCTTCCGCGACGCGGCGGTCGATCTCCTCTCGGACTCGGACCTCCCGAGCGCCGACATTGTCCTCCGCCTGGCCAACCTGGCACTCCCTCGTCTCCAACCGCTCAAGATCAAGGTTGCGCTCGGCAGCCTCCAGTGTCAGCGCTTCCTCACGCCTCCAGAGTTCCTCCTCTTCGGCAAGCGCCCCCATTCAGCGATGCAAGAGCAGCTCGACGCAGCTCCACTTGCTGCTCCATGGAACTGCACCAGTCTTGGAGCTCCCATGCACACTCCTCCACAGCTTGGCGTCACCGGTCTGCCTCCTGAGCCTCCTCGATGGCTCGGGAGCAGGCCTCCCGCGAGGCCACTAGAGATGCTTCAGCCTTGGCATTATCGAGATCATGTTGGTGGCGCGTGAGGCCGACAGCCGCCTTTAGTTTGCGCCATTCCTCGATCAGCCGCAGGCCCTCAGCTTCAAGATGTGCGTCCTCGCTCGCGAGCTCTGCATCGAGCCGGCTCACCGCATGTGTCGCCTTCTCGAGAAACTCTCGGCAGATGGTGTTGCGCTCCTGCGCACGCCTGAGCACATTGTCAACATTGTCCTCCGCCATAGGCGTCGATGGAGGGCCCCGAAGTGGTTCGCCCCCTCTTGGCAGGGGGCTGGGGGCTGGCGCCCCCACGATTGCCGGACGGGCCCCACAAGGGACCCGGCCTGGCGTCGATTCATCCCCTGAGGGGGAACCGAAGATTGACTTCAACCACTTGCCGCCTATGATCAGTGGAGGAGCCCGGGGCAAGCTGGTTGTGCCCAGGGAGAGCTCGCGAAGGAAGGGCAGCGTGTGCACGGGCTCAAGGCACATCACGGGCCGGCCTCCTCCGGCCGGACTCGCGTCATGGGTGGCGCTCGAGCTCGTGGCGCCCATGTTCAGCGGTGAAGATGAAGCCTGCGGGGGCGGCTCTTTGGCCGGCTCCACGGGCTCGGCAGGAGGAATACTGAAGGGCCACAATCAACAAAGGGGAATGGCAAACAAGGAATTATAAGAAGGAGGGACTTACTCATCCATGGCAAATAACTTCCTGCACTTCAACGGGCGGCAAGGGCGATCATTGCCACCCGAATCCTCTTTCCTCTTGCGGAGGGCCTCGAAGTCTATGCGGAACTGGCCCAAGCTCCCGTGAGGGCTGGCGCGCGGTGTGGGAGAAGCGTCAAGGTGACTTGCGCCAAGGGCACCAGGCTGGGAGGAACAATCGGGTACCACCTCTTGGAGGACAGCCGAGGCCTCGGGAGGTTCGGCCTCAGGAGCCGCAGGTCGCGCCTCCTCATTAGCCACAACTCCATGACGAACTTCGGGGGATGAAGCCTCGGGATCCCCACACGGCATCAATGTCTTGACGTCAGACCCGCCCCCAACTCCCGGCGATTCTTGCCTCCTTGCGTCACCACCTGAGGCAGGATCGGCGTGGGCGACCGGGGGAGGAGCCCCGGCAACCGGATTCTCGTGGGGCCCCACGAGGCCAGCCGGGCGCAACCCCCATTCGTCGAAGCGGGGCATCCGCCTCGCGAACTCAGCCCCGCCTAAGAAAAGATACAGGAGGGCGCCATCGTGCCGGATACTGCCTGGAGAGGGGTCGCTGGTCAAGACTCTCAGCACCTTCCTCAACACCTCAGCTACTAGATACCCTTCCTGGAGCCTCATGCGGTCTTGATGCCCAGTAAAAGTCCACATCGGACGGGAGTGGCACTGTGAGGAGCGATGCGGCACTGAAGGAACTCCTTCACCACCTGGGGCGCCGTCACGCCAAGTGTCCTCAACCTCTTGAAGCGATTCCAGACAAACGCAAGCTTGGGGCTCGTGAGCTTCTCATGACCCCAGCCTGGATTGGGGATGGCAGGCAATGTCAGATGCGCGAGCAGGGGGCTGGGCACCCCAACGTCCACATACAGCCACCGCTCCCGGAACCCGCTCGCGGAAGATGGAAGACCAAAGTCAATCCCCGAGGCAGCCGTCTCCGGCACGGCTTGGAACTTGCACACCCCGAGTACTGGGACGGATCAGTCAGGCGCAGGCAGAAGAAGTGGCACAAAAGAGCAACGGAGGGAGGAATGCCCACCATGGCCTCGCAGACGAAGGCGAAGACAGCCAAGAAGAGTGATGGAATGGGCACCGAGATGCATCATGTGGATCTGGTAGTGGGAAAGCACATCATTGAAAAAAGCGGAAAAGGGGGGAACCAGGCCCGCCCACAGGGCGTCGGTGAAGAATCGGACCTCCGTGATGATTCTGTCGAAGGAAGCATGGGACGCAGGCCAGGCCGTCGTCCTCCCGGACTCGTTGAATCTAGAAGCGAGGGTGGAGCGGACCTTGTCCAAGGCTTCCAGATTGAGTATGAGCGACTGGTCAACGGCAGGCGCAACTACCGGAGGTGAGCGGGACGAAGGCGCGGGCTTCTTCCCCTTTTCCTTTTTCGTTGGCGCCATGACAATAGGAAAGGGGAGGATTCAAGGCGGATTGGAGGCGGAAGCAGAGGCTCAAGGAAGAAAGGGGAACAGGAAGCACGCGGGCGGCAAGGGTAGAATAACTGTGTACAGTCTCGTATCCGCTTAGCCAGGCGCATAACGGGGAGCGTGGGGAAGCGGAGACGCCCACGTCCAATTAACCGCCATGCGGTGCCCAAGGCCGCAGGCTGTTGGGGCCCGCGACGCTCTGCACTTGCCCTTTCGCTTCTCCACTAAGCCAAGTCCGAGCACGCCTTGGGCCCCGGGGCTACTGGCGGTCTTCTGGGAACGGGGGTCCCCAGACTTGCCTGCCTGCGGCCTGCGGCCTGGCTCAAGTAGTGGCCCAGTACGGCCCATCTTCATCAACTCAAGCTCAAGACCCTTGCGAGGGGCCAAGCCTCGCGGGGTGAACGACACAAGGCTTCCTCAGGAGCAGCCTCGCCAGGCAGGCTCGCGAGGAGGCGGAGAGATCAATGCTGGGGTACCTCGCGAGGTACCCGTGACGCAAGCCATGACGATCGAGACCAGGCGGGCGCCGGCCAGTGCAGTGTCCTTGCTTCCTCTTCGGTGCAAAGGGGGCAAGCACAGGCGCAGAGTACCGAGGTGTCAAGCAAAGGTTGCCATTCCGGTGCAACGAGACCAAGACCAGCAGAGTGGCAGGACGGAGGTCACCGTGGAGACCAAGGCGATGTCACCACCACTGCCTTTGGCAGCCGAAGACCAACTTTAGTCAGGATAACCTGTACTAGATGTTCCCCTTCAAAATGGCCGTTGTTGGCGCCCTTCCAAGCTCAATATTTGGGAAGAGGACCAGGGCCTCTATATATAGGGCTAGCCACCACAGTAGGAAGGGATCCGAGATTGGAGTCCTCACCTAATCCAGAGGCGATCGAACCCACCTAAGTAGAACACCACACCAGCCCAAGAACACCCCTTGCAAGGCTGTTCTTCCTCTATACTGTTCATCATCAACCCTAGAGGCAATCCACCACACCACAAACTAGAGTAGGGTATTACACCACAATGGTGGCCCGAACTAGTATAAATCTTGCATCCCTTGTGTTGTTCATCATTTTAGCTTAGATTCTTAGCGAGGCGTTTGGACGTGGATCGGTAGGGGAAAGATCTTCGCGCGCACCCAGAGTTCGAACCTTAAGGGTTTTGCCGGAACCCGATATCCGACATACTCCTCCCCCTCCTTGGTGCGCCCCAAGGCTGGCCGGCCTCCCCCCTTGATCCTTTATATACGGGGGCAGGGGGGCACCACAAAGACACACAAGTTGATCAGTTGATCTCTCCCAGATGTGTGCGGTGCCCCCCTCCACCATATTCTACCTCGGTAATATCGTAGTGGTGCTTAGGCGAAGCCCTGTGTTGGTAGCATCATAAACACTTACTAGTGTTTATAGTAGCCACTGGGTATTTGATACTTGTTCGGTTGCTAAAAATTAGTAACTCGAAACAGGAGTTACATAATAAACAGAGACTAGTTTAGGGTGAAGTGACGATGTGTGTTGGAAGTGGTTCCAAGATTGATATGATCATCATCGCACACTCCCTATACTTTCGGGATTAGTGTTAAACCTAAATAAATGTTATTTGGCGTTTGCGTTGAGCATGAATATGATTTGATCATGTTTATTGCAATATAGTTATTCATTTAAAGTCAGAAAATAATTGTTGTTCTGTTTACATGAATAAAACCTTCAATGGTCATACACCCAATGAAAATAGTTTGTTGGATCTCGATCGTAGTGATACACATATTCATAATATTGTTGCCAAAAGATGCAAAGTTGATAATGATAGTGCAACTTATTTGTGGCACTGCCATTTGGGTCATATCGGTGTAAAGCGCATGAAGTAACTCCATAAAGATGGATTTTTGGAATCACTTGGTTATATCATTTGATGCTTGCGAACCGTGCCTTTTGGGCAAGATGACTAAAACTCCGTTCTCTGGAACAATGGAACGAGGTACTGACTTGTTGGAAATAATACATACCGATGTATACGGTCCAATGAGTGTTGATTCTCGTGGCGAGGCGCGGGCGACGCAGCCAGGCGCCGCCTGCCCTTACCCCTCGGCAGGCACGATCAGCAGCAAGGGCCTCGAACCATGCCGCGACCGCAGCACCGCACACCCGACGGGAGCAGGCAAACATGAAGGCCGCGCTCACGGTGGCTCGGGAGCTGCTATGGTGCAGACTGCAGGAAAGCGGCCGTGACATGGTGCTGGAGCGCGGCGGAACAAGAAAATAAAGTTTCTATGATTTGATTGTGGAGATGAATATTTTTGAGTTACGAGTTTGGTCTTCATTTGAAACAATGGAAATAGTTTTGCAACTCACGTGATGATCGGGTGTGATAAGCTCTACGTTCAAATACAACGGGTGTAAGACAGTTTTACACATGCAGAATACTCAGGTTAAACTTGACGAGCCTAGCATATGCAGATATGGCCTCGGAACACTGACACCGAAAGGTTGAGCGTGAATCATATAATAGATATGATCAACATAGTGATGTTCACCATTGAAAACTACCCCATCTCACGTGATGATCGGACATGGTTTAGTTGATTTGGATCACGTGGTCACTTAGATGATTAGAGAGATGTCTATCTAAGTGGGAGTTCTCAAGTAATATGATTAATTGAACTTTAATTTATCATGAACTTAGTCCTGATAGTATTTTGCAAATAATGTTGTAGATCAATAGCTCGCGTTGTTGAATCCCTATGTTTTATATGTGTTCCTAGAGAAAACTAAGTTGAAAGATGATAGTAGCAATGATGCGGACTGGGTCCGTGATCTGAGGTGTATCCTCATTGCTGCACAGAAGAATTATGTCCTTGATGCACCGCTAGGTGACAGACCTATTACAGGAGCAGATGTAGACGTGATGAACGTTTGGCTAGCTCAATATGATGACTACTTGATAGTTTAGTGCACCATGCTTAATGTCTTAGAATCGGGACTTCAAAGACGTTTTGAACGTCATGGACCATATGAGATGTTCCAGGAGTTGAAGTTAATATTTCAAGCAAATACCCGAGTTGAGAGATAAGAAGTCTCCAACAAGTTCTATATCTAAAAGATGGAGGAGAATAGCTCAACCAGTGAGCATGTGCTCAGATTGTCTGGGTACTACAATCGCTTGAATCAAGTGGGAGTTAATCTTCAAGATAAGATAGTGATTGACAGAGTTCTCTAGTCACCATCACCAAGTTAGTAGAACTTCGTGATGAACTATAATATGCAAGGGATGACGAAAACGAATCCCAAGCTCTTCGTGATGCTGAAATCGACGAAGGTAGAAATCAAGAAAAAGCATCAAAGTGTTGATGATTGACAAGACCACTAGTTTCAAGAAAAGGGCAAAAGGAAAGAAAGGGAACTTCATGTAGAATGGCAAGTAAGTTGTCATTTCCGTGAAGAAGCCCAAAGCTAGACTAAAGCCTGAAACTGAGTGCTTCTATTGCAAAGGAAATGGTCACTGGAAGCAGAAATGCTCTGAATATTTGGTGGATAAGAAGGATGGCAAAGTGAACAAGGGTATGTTTGATATACAGGTTATTAATGTGTACCTTACTAGTGTTTATAGTAGCCCCTGGGTATTTGATACTTGTTCGGTTGTTAAAAATTAATAACTCAAAACAGGAGTTACAGAATAAACAGAGACTAGTTTAGGGTGAAGTGACGATGTGTGTTGGAAGTGGTTCCAAGATTGATATGATCATCATCGCACACTCCCTATACTTTCGGGATTAGTGTTAAACCTAAATAAATGTTATTTGGCGTTTGCGTTGAGCATGAATATGATTTGATCATGTTTATTGCAATATAGTTATTCATTTAAAGTTAGAGAATAATTGTTGTTCTGTTTACATGAATAAAACCTTCAATGGTCATACACCCAATGAAAATAGTTTGTTGGATCTCGATCGTAGTGATACACATATTCATAATATTGTTGCCAAAAGATGCAAAGTTGATAATGATAGTGCAACTTATTTGTGGCACTGCCATTTGGGTCATATCGGTGTAAAGCGCATGAAGTAACTCCATAAAGATGGATTTTTGGAATCACTTGGTTATGAATCATTTGATTCTTGCGACCATGCCTTTTGGGCAAGATGACTAAAACTCTGTTCTCCGGAACAATGGGGTACTGACTTGTTGGAAATAATACATACCAATGTATACGGTCCAATGAGTGTTGATGCTCATGGCGGGTATCGTTATTTTCTGACCTTCACAGATGATTTGAGCAGATATGAGTATATCTACTTGATGAAACATAAGTCTGAAACATTTGAAAAGTTCAAAGAATTTCAGAGTGAAGTGGAAAATCATCGTAACAAGAAAATAAAGTTTCTACGATTTGATTGTGGAGATGAATATTTGAGTTACGAGTTTGGTATTCATTTGAGGGTACGTGGACAACACTCTCCCCTCTTATTGCTATGCATCACCATGATCTTGCGTGTGCATAGGATTTTTTTTGAAATTACTACGTTCCCCAACAGTGGCATCCGAGCCTGGTTTTATGTGTAGATGTTATATGCACGAGTAGAACACAAGTGAGTTGTGGGCGATACAAGTCATACTGCTTATCAGCATGTCATACTTTGGTTTGGCGGTATTGTTGGATGAAGCGTCCTGGACCAACATTACACGCACGCGTACGCGAGGCTGGTTCTACCGACGTGCTTTGCACATAGGTGGCTGGTGGGTGTCAGTTTCTCCAACTTTAGTTGAACCAAGTGTGGCTACACCCGGTCCTTGAGAAGGTTAAAACAACACTAACTTGACGAAATATCATTGTGGGTTTGATGCGTAGGTAAGAACAGTTCTTGCTCAGCCCGTAGCAGCCACGTAAAACTTGCAACAACAAAGTAGAGGACATCTAACTTGTTTTTGCAGGGCATGTTGTGATGTGATATGGTCAAGACATGATGCTAAATTTTATTGTATGAGATGATCATGTTTTGTAACAGAGTTATCGGCAACTGGCAGGAGCCATATGGTTGTCGCTTCATTTTATGCAATGCAATCGCCCTGTAATTGCTTTACTTTATCACTAAGCGATAGCGATAGTTGTAGAAGCAATAGTTGGCGAGACGACAACGATGCTACGATGGAGATCAAGGAGTCACGCCGGTGACGATGGTGATCATGATGGTGCTTCGGAGATGGAGATCACAAGCACAAGATGATGATGACCATATCATATCACTTATATTGATTGCATGTGATGTTTATCCTTTATGCATCTTATTTTGCTTTGATTGGCGGTAGCATTATAAGATGATCTCTCACTAAATTTCAAAGTATAAGTGTTCTCCCTGAGTATGCACCGTTGCAAAGTTCTTCGTGCCGAGACACCACGTGATGATCGGGTGTGATAAGCTCTATGTTCAAATACAACGGGTGTAAGACAGTTTTACACATGCAGAATACTCAGGTTAAACTTGACGAGCCTAGCATATGCAGATATGGCCTCGGAATACTGAGACCGAAAGGTTGAGCGTGAATCATATAGTAGATATGATCAACATAGTGATGTTCACCATTGAAAACTACTCCATCTCACGTGATGATCGGACATGGTTTAGTTGATTTGGATCACCGTGATCACTTAGATGATTAGAGAGATGTCTATCTAAGTGGGAGTTCTTAAGTAATATGATTAATTGAACTTTAATTTATCATGAACTTAGTCCTGATAGTATTTTGCAAATAATGTTGTAGATCAATAGCTCGCGTTGTTGAATCCCTATGTTTTATATGTGTTCCTAGAGAAAACTAAGTTGAAAGATGATAGTAGCAATAATGCGGACTGGGTCCGTGATTTGAGGTGTATCCTCATTGTTGCACAAAAGAATTATGTCCTTGATGCACCGCTAGGTGAATGACCTATTGCAGGAGCAGATGTAGACGTGATGAACGTTTGGCTAGCTCAATATGATGACTACTTGATAGTTTAGTGCACCATGCTTAATGTCTTAGAATCGGGACTTCAAAGACGTTTTGAACGTCATGGACCATATGAGATGTTCCAGGAGTTGAAGTTAATATTTCAAGCAAATACCCGAGTTGAGAGATATGAAGTCTCCAACAAGTTCTATATCTAAAAGATTGAGGAGAATAGCTCAACCAGTGAGCATGTGCTCAGATTGTCTGGGTACTACAATCGCTTGAATTAAGTGGGAGTTAATCTTCCAGATAAGATAGTGATTGACAGAGTTCTCTAGTCACCATCACCAAGTTAGTATAACTTCGTGATGAACTATAATATGCAAGGGATGACGAAAATGAATCCCAAGCTCTTCGTGATGCTGAAATCGACGAATGTAGAAATCAAGAAAAAGCATCAAAGTGTTGATGATTGACAAGACCACTAGTTTCAAGAAAAGAGCAAAAGGAAAGAAAGGGAACTTCATGTAGAATGGCAAGTAAGTTATCACTTCCGTAAAGAAGCCCAAAGCTAGACTAAAGCCTGAAACTGAGTGCTTCTATTGCAAAGGAAATGGTCACTGGAAGCAGAAATGCTCTGAATATTTGGTGGATAAGAAGGATGGCAAAGTGAACAAGGGTATATTTGATATACAGGTTATTAATGTGTGCCTTACTAGTGTTTATAGTAGCCCCTGGGTATTTGATACTTGTTCGGTTGCTAAAAATTAGTAACTCGAAACAGGAGTTACAGAATAAACAGAGACTAGTCTAGGGTGAAGTGACGATGTGTGTTGGAAGTGGTTCCAAGATTGATATGATCATCATCGCACACTCCCTATACTTTCGGGATTAGTGTTAAACCTAAATAAATGTTATTTGGCGTTTGCGTTGAGCATGAATATGATTTGATCATGTTTATTGCAATATAGTTATTCATTTAAAGTTAGAGAATAATTGTTGTTCTGTTTACATGAATAAAACCTTCAATGGTCATACACCCAATGAAAATAGTTTGTTGGATCTCGATCGTAGTGATACACATATTCATAATATTGTTGCCAAAAGATGCAAAGTTGATAATGATAGTGCAACTTATTTGTGGCACTGCCATTTGGGTCATATCGGTGTAAAGCGCATGAAGTAACTCCATAAAGATGGATTTTTGGAATCACTTGGTTATGAATCATTTGATGCTTGCGACCATGCCTTTTGGGCAAGACGACTAAAACTTTGTTCTCTGGAACAATGGAACGAGGTACTGACTTGTTGGAAATAATACATACCGATGTATACGGTCCAATGAGTCTTGATGCTCATGGCGGGTATCATTATTTTCTAACCTTCACAGATGATTTGAGCAGATATGAGTATATCTACTTGATGAAACATAAGTCTGAAACATTTGAAAAGTTCAAAGAATTTCAGAGTGAAGTGGAAAATCATCGTAACAAGAAAATAAAGTTTCTACGATTTGATTGTGGAGATGAATATTTGAGTTACGAGTTTGGTCTTCATTTGAAACAATGGAAATGGTATTCATTTGACCACAATGTAATAGTGTGCCCGAACGTCGTAATCGTACTTTACTAGATATGGTGCAATCTATGATGTCTCTTACTGATTTACCACTATTGTTTTGGGGTTATGCATTAGAGATAGCTACATTCACTTTAAATAGGGCACCATCTAAATCCGTTGAGACGACACCGTATGAACTATGGTTTAGCAATAAACCTAAGTTGTTGTTTCTTAAAGTTTGGAGTTGTGATGCTTATGTGAAAAAGTTTCAACCTGATAAGCTCGAACCCAAATCGGAGAAATGCGTCTTCATAGGATACCCAAAGGAGACTGTTGGGTACACCTTCTAATCACAGATCCGAAGGCAAAATATTCGTTACTAAGAATGGATCCTTCTGGAGAAGGAGTTTCTCTCGAAAGAAGTGAGTGGGAGGAAAGTACAGCTTGATAAGGTAATTGTACCTTCTCCCGAATTGGAAAGTAGTTCATAACAGAAATCAGTTCTAGTGATTCCTACACCAATTAGTGAGGAAGCTAATGATGATGATCATGAAACTTCAGATTAAGTTACTACAGAACCTCGTAGGTCTTCCAAAGTACAATCCGCACCAGAGTGGTATGGTAATCCTGTTCTGGAAGTCATGTTACTAGACCATGATGAAACCTACGAACTATGAGGAAGTGACGGTGAGCCCAGATTCCGCGAAATGGCTTGAGGCCATGAAATCTGAGATGGGATCCATGTATGAAAACAAAGTGTGGACTTTGGTGGAGTTGCCCGATGATCGGCAAGCCATATTGTATAAATGGATCTTCAAGAGGGAGACAGACGCTGATAGTAGTGCTACTATCTACAAAGCTCGACTTGTCGCAAAAAGTTTTTTGACAAGTTCAAGGTGTTGAATACGATGCGATTTTATCACTCGTATCGATGCTTAAGTCTGTTCGAATCATGTTAGCAATTGCCACATTTTATGAAATCTGGCAAATGGATGTCAAAACTCCATTTCTTAATGGATTTATTAAAGAAGAGTTGTATATGATGCAACCAGAAGGTTTTGTCAACCCTAAAGGTTCTAACAAAGTGTGCAAGCTCCAGCGATCCATTTATGGACTAGTGCAAGCCCCTCGGAGTTGGAATAAACGCTTTGATAGTGAGATCAAGCATATGGTTTTATACAGACTTTTGGAGAAGCCTGTATTTACAAGAAAGTGAGTGGGAGCTCTGTAGCATTTCTGATATTATATGTGGACGACAAATTGTTGATTGGAAATAATATAGAATTTCTAGATAGCATAAAAGGATCCTTGAATAAAAGTTTTTCAATAAAAGACCTCGTTGAAGCTACTTGCACATTGAGCATCAAGATCTATAGAGATAGATCAAGACGCTTGATAAGATTTTTTTCAATGAGTACATACCTTGATAAGATTTTTGAAGTAATTCAAAATGGAACAGTCAAAGAAGGAGTTCTTGACTTTGTTGCAAGGTGTGAAGTTGAGTAAGACTCAAAACCCGACTGTGGAAGAAAATAGAAAGAGAATGAAAAGGCATTCCCTATGCCTCAGACATAGGTTCTATAAAGTATGCTATGCTGTGTACCAGACCTATTGTATACTTTGCTCTGAGTTTGGCAAGGGAGTACAATTTTGATCTAAGAGTAGATCACTGGACAGTGGTCAAGAATATCCTTAGTGAGGACTAAGGAAATATTTCTCGATTATGGAGGTGATAAAAGAGCCCGTCGTAAAGAGTTACATCGGTGCAAGCTTTTACACTGATCCTGATGACTCTTAGTCTCAGTCCGGATACATATTGAAAGTGGGAGCAATTAGCTAGAGTAGCTCCGTGCAGAGCATTATAGACATAGAATATTTGCAAAATACATACGGCTCTGAATGTGACAGACCCGTTGACTAAACTTCTCTCACGAGCAAAACATGATCATACCTTAGTACTCTTTGGGTGTTAATCACATAGCGATGTGAACTAGATTATTGACTCAAGTAAACCCTTTGGGTGTTGATCACATGACGATGTGAACTATGGGTATTAATCACATACAGATGTGAATATTGGTGTTAAATCACATGGCGATGTGAACTAGATTATTGATTCTAGTGCAAGTGGGAGACCGAAGGAAATATTCCCTAGAGGCAATAATAAAGTTATTATTTATTTCCTTATTTCATGATAAATGTTTATTATTCATGCTATAATTGCATTAACCGGAAACATAATACATGTGTGAATACATAGACAAACATAGTGTCACTAGTATGCCTCTACTTGACTAGCTCATTAATCAAAGATGGTTATGTTTCCTAACCATAGACATGTGTTGTCATTTGATTAATGGGATCACATCATTAGAAGAATGATGTGATTGACATGACCCATTCCGTTAGCCTAGCACTTGATCATTTAGTATACTGCTATTGCTTTCTTCATGACTTGTACATGTTCCTATGACTATGAGATTATGCAATTCCCGTGTACCGGAGGAACACTTTGTGTGCTACCAAACGTCACAACATAATTGAGTGATTATAAAGGTGCTCTACAGGTGTCTCCGAAGGTACTTGTTCAGTTGGCGTATTTCGAGATTAGGATTTGTCACTACGATTGTCGGAGAGGTATCTCTGGGCCCTCTTGGTAATGCACATCAATATAAGCCTTGCAAGCAATGTGACTAATGAGTTAGTTGTGGGATGATGCATTACATAACAAGTAAAGGGACTTGCCAGTAACGATATTGAACTAGGTATTGAGATACCGACGATCGAATCTCGGGCAAGTAACATACCTATGATAAAGGGAACAACGTATGTTGTTATGCGGTTTGACTGATAAAGATCTTCGTAGAATATATGGGAGCCAATATGAGCATCTAGGTTCCGCTATTGGTTATTGACCGGAGATGTGTCTCGGTCATGTCTACATAGTTCTCGAACCCGTAGGGTCCGCACATTTAATGTTCGGCGACGATTTATAGTATGAGTTATGTGTTTTGATGTACCTAAGGTAGTTCGGAGTCCCGGATGAGATCGGGGACATGATGAGGAGTCTCGAAATGGTTGAGACATAAAGATTGATATATTGGATGACTATATTCGAACGCCGGATGAGTTCCGGGGGTCACCGGATAATTATCGGAGTGCCGGGGGGTTATCGGAATCCCCGGGGGGACTATTGGGCCTACGTGGGCCATAGGGAAGAGGGGAGGCAGCCCACAAGGGGCAGCTGCATCCTCTCCCTATAGGGGGTCCGAATTGGACTAGGGAGGGGGCGTGCCCCCCCTTTCCTTCTCCTTTCCCTCTCCTTCCTTCCCCCTTCCTCCTCCTAGTTGGACTACGAAAAGGGGGAGTCCTACTCCTACTAGGAAGAGGACTCCTCCCCCTCGTTGGTGTGCCCCAAAGCTGGCTGGCCTCCCCCCTTGCTCATTTATATATGGGGGCAGGTGGGCACCCCAAAGACACACAAGTTGATCAGTTGATCTCTCCCAGACGTGTGTGGTGCCCCCCTCCACCATATTCTACCTCGGTAATATCATAGCGGTGCTTAGGTGAAGCCCTGCGTCGGTAGCATCATAAACACCGTCATCACAGCGTCGTGCTGACGGAACTCTCCCGCAAAGCTCTGCTAGATCGGAGTTCATGGGACGTCATCGAGATGAACGTGTGCTGAACTCGGAGGTGCCGTACGTTCGGTACTTGGATCGGTCGGATCATGAAGACATACGACTACATAGACCGCGTTGTGCTAAAGCTTCCGCTTTCAGTCTATGAGGGTACGTGGACAACACTCTCCCCTCTTGTTGCTATGCATCACCATGATCTTGCGTGTGCGTAGGATTTTTTTTTGAAATTACTACGTTCCCCAACATTCTTAACAACATATAGTTCATTGAACTAATGCTCTTTAAAGATGATCATTTCAGAAAGTTCAATGATTGGCATGGCATGGACTAGAGATGTGGACCCCTCAAAATGCAAAGGACATATATTGGCAACAAGCTCAAGACTCTACATTTTCCATTTTAGTGATCCAAGATCACATTGAGTCTATAGGAAAGCCTATACTATTAAAAGGGGATGAGGTGTTGCTTATGGGCTTACTTGCTCAAAATGCTTAGTGATATGCTCCAAAACCCTCAACCACTTTCTCACATCCACATATGTCCTAAACCTAAAAGTCAAATTTGGCCCATAGATTTGATCTATCTGTCGCCACGGAGTTTCATTTGACATAGCCACTGCCACAAACCCTACTTACTTCAGTCTCACCGATAGGGATCTCTGTCTCACCGAGATGGGATTGCAAACTCCATGTTTCCTTTTTATAACATTTCGTCTCACCGATATGAGCAAATTGGTCCCACCGAGTCTGCATTGCAAACTTCCTTTTCGTAACACTTCAGTTCCACCGAAGTGAGCGAATCGGTCCCACTGAGTTTGATTGACCAACCCTCTATGTGCCTATTGCTGAAATTGGTCCCATCGAGCTTATGCAATCGGTCACACCGAGATTGCGTTATGCCCTAACCCTAGCACATCGGTCTCACCGAGATAACTAAGTCGGTCCCACCAAAAACTCTAACGTTCATATTTTGACCTGAATTGGTCTAACCGAGTTTTATGATTCGGTCCCACCGAGTTTGGGAATCTGTGTGTAATGGTTAGAATTTGTGTGGAGGCTATATATACCGCTCCACCCATTCTTCATTCGTGAGGAGACCCATCAGAACATACCTACACTTCCACTACTCATTTTCTGAGAGAGAACCACCTACTCATGTGTTGAGACCAAGATATTCCAATCCTACTGATGTCTACTACGCAACCTTCTCCTTGTAGACGTTGTTGGGCCTCCAAGTGCAGAGGTTTGTAGGACAGTAGCAAATTTCCCTCAAGTGGATGACCTAAGGTTTATCAATTTGTGGGAGGCGTAGGATGAATATCGTCTCTCTCAAACAACCCTGTAACCAAATAACAAAGAGTCTCTTGTGTCCCCAATACACCTAATACAATGGTAAATTGTATAGGTGCACTAGTTTGGGCGAAGAGATGGTGATACAAGTGCAATATGGATGATAGATATAGGTTTTTGTAATCTGAATTATAAAAACAGCAAGGTAAATAATGATAAAAGTGAGCGTAAACGGTATTGCAATGCTAGGAAACAAGGCCTAGGGTTCATACTTTCACTAGTGCAAGTTCTCTCAACAATAATAACATAACTGGATCATATAACTATCCCTCAACATGCAACAAAGAGTCACTCCAAAGTCACTAATAGCGGAGAGCAAATGAAGAGATTATGGTAGGGTACGAAACCACCTCAAAGTTATTCTTTCTGATCGATCTATTCAAGAGTCCGTAGTAAAATAACATGAAGCTATTCTTTCCATTCGATCTATCCTAGAGTTCGTACTATAATAACACCTTAAGACACAAATCAACCAAAACCCTAATGTCACCTAGATACCCCAATGTCACCTTAAGTATCCGTGGGTATGATTATACGATATGCATCACACAATCTCAGATTCATCTATTCAACCAACACAAAGTACTTCAAGGAGTGCCCCAAAGTTTCTACCGGAGAGTCAGGACGAAACATGTGCCAACCCCTATGCATAAGTTCATTGAACCCGCAAGTTGGTCACCAAAACATACATCAAGTAGATCACGTGAATATCCTATTGTCACCACAGATAAGCACGGCAAGACATACATCAGGTGTTCTCAAATCCTTAAAGAATCAATTTGATAAGATAACTTCAAAGGGAAAACTCAACCATTACAAGAGAGTAGAGGGGGAGAAACATCATAAGATCCAACTATAATAGCAAAGATCGCGATAACTCAAGATCTAATCACCTCAAGAACACGAGAGAGAGAGAGAGAGAGATCAAACACATAGCTACTGGTACATACCCTCAGCCCCGAGGGTGAACTACTCCCTCCTCATCATGGAGAGCGCCAGGATGATGAAGATGGCCACCGGTGAGGGATCCCCCCTTCGGCAGGGTGCGGGGACAGGGTCCCGATTGGTTTTTGGTGGCTACAGTGGCTTGCAGTGGCGGAACTCCTGATCTATTGTGCTCCCTGATGTTTTAAGGGTATATGGAAATATATAGGCAAAAGAAGTCGGTCAGGGGAGCCACGAGGGGCCCACGAGGGTGGGGGGCGCACCCATGGGGGTAGGGCGCGCCTCCCTGCCTCGTGGATTCCCCGTTTCTTCCCTTACGTGCACTCCAAGTCCCCTGGATTGCTTCCGTTCAAAAAATAACTCTCCCGAAGGTTTTATTCCGTTTGGACTCCATTTGACATTCCTTTTCTTTGAAACACTGAAATAGGCAAGAAATCAGCAATATGCGCTAGGCCTCCGGTTAATAGGTTAGTCCCAAAAATAATATAAAAGTGCTTAATATAGCCCATAAACATCCAAAACAGATAATAATATAGCATGAATGATTCATAAATTATGGATACGCTGGAGACGTATCACCTACCACAAGAATCTTGATCTCTAGCCTTCCCCAAGTTGCTTTCCACACAAATCATCTTTCCACCCTAGCCAAATATATGAGAGAGAGTTGAGTGTTGGGGAGACTATCATTTGAAGCACAAGAGCAAGGAATTCATCATCAACACACTATCTATTACGTTTTGGAGAGTGGTGTCTCCTAGATTGGTTAGGTGTCACTTGGGAGCCCCCGTCAAGATTGTGGAGTTGAACCAAGGAGTTTGTAAGGGCAAGGAGATTGCCTACTCTGTGAAGATCTACCCTAGTGAGGCAAGTCCTTCATGGGCGATGGCCATGGTGGGATAGACAAGGTTGCTTCTTCGTGGACCCTTCGTGGGTGGAGCCCTCTGTGGACTCGCGAAATCGTTACTCTTCATGGGTTGAAGTCCCCATCAACATGGATGTACGATAGCACCACCTATCGGAACCACGCCTAGAATCTCCGTGTCAACATTGCATTTGCTCCCTCCAAACTCCTCCCATTTACTTTTTTGCAAGATGCATGCTTTACTTTCTGTTGCCCATATACTCTTTGCATGCTTGCTTGAATTGTATTAACATTGCTTGACTTGTGCTAAGTTGCTAAAATCTGCCAAGAACTAAAATTGGGAAAAGGTTACGTTTTATTTGGTCAAGTTGTCTAATCACCCCCCTCTAGACATAATTTCCATCCTACAAGTGGTATCAGAGCTTTGGTCTCCATTTTCCTTGATTTCCATAGCTTTGGTGATCACAGCCTTGGTTTCACAACCTAGGAGAGTATGGCGTCTAGCGAGGGAAATTACCACTGTCGAGGTCCTTACTTTGATGGTACTAATTTTGCTAGTTGGAAACATAAGATGAAAATGCATATTCTTGGACATAACCCCACTGTTTGGGCTATTGTGTGTATTGGTTTGCAAGGTGAATTCTTTGATGGTAGAGAACCAAACCGTGAAGCTACCGCGGAAGAATTGAAGATGTTGCGATACAATGCTTAAGCTTGCGATATCCTCTTCAACGGATTGTGCCCCGGATAATTCATCAAATTTAGCCATCTTGAGAATGCGAAGGAAAGTTGGGATACTTTGATTGACATGCACGAAGGTACCAACTCCGTCAAGGAATCCAAGTTGGATGTGCTTCAAAGTCAACTTGACAAGTTCAAAATGAAGGATGGTGAAGGTGTCGCTGAAATGTACTCTAGGCTTGCTCTCATCACAAATGAGATTCCCGGCTTAGGAAGTGAAGAGATGACCGACAAATTCATCATCAAGAAGATCTTGAGAGACTTGGATGGAAAATATGATACCGTGTGCACTTTGATCCAAATGATGCCAAATTACAAAGATCTCAAGCCTATCGAAGTCATTGGAAGAATTGTTGCTCATGAGATGTCACTCAAGGACAAAGAGGAGCTTCACAACAAATCTAGTGGTGCTTACAAAGCCTCATGTGATGCTCCTACACCATCAAATTAGAAACAAGCCTTCAATGAAGAATTGAGCTTAATGGTGAAGAACTTCAACAAATTCTACAAGAGTAGAAGCAAGGAAAGAAGTTCCAAATCAAGGTCCTACAATGACAAAAGATCTTCTAGTCATGAGCGAAATTGCTACAATTGTGGAAGACCCGGACACTACTCCAATGAGTGTACGACTCCCTACAAAATAAGAGAAGACTCACCTAAAAGGAGAAGCAAAAGGGAAGAATCACCTCAAAGAGAGAGAAGGAGTAGAGATGATCGCTATGAACGAAGAACCTCTCGAAGAAGCAAGGATTCAGAAAGGAAGGACAAGTCATCAAGGATCTACACAAAACGAAGACATCAATCTCATGTTGGTGAATGGGTATCCGGTTCTGACTCCGACCACCAGTCCGAGAGAAGTTATCACTCCGGCTCCGAATATACTCAAGATGAAGGTGTTGCTGGTCTACTTGTGTCAACCAACTCCTATGATATATTTGACTCACCAAATGAAGGAATTGGACGATGCTTCATGGCTAAAGGCCCCAAGGTATCACACCCCGAGTATGTTAATTTCAATAGTGATGAAGATGATTTGCTAGGTGATGATGTTTTACTTGTTGACAACTCTAGTGATGAATACTATGATGAAACGTCAATTAGTCATGTTAATCAAGATAAAAAGAATGACGATGAGAAGAAGGAAATTGAGAGTCTAACTAAAGAACTAAACACTCTTAAGTTAGCTCATGAAACTAGTTTAGAAGATCATTGAGAACTTTTAAAAACTCATGAGAAGTTACGCTTCGAAAAGCTCAATCTTGAGAAAGAGCATGGGTTCTTAAAGTCCATCAATGATGATCTTCGGAAGAAAAGTTCTTCTTACATTGCCAAGCGTTTACTCTTGTCTACTTACATGCCACAAGTAAAATCTAGCAACAAGAACAAGAAAGATTCTTCTTCTAGTAGTAACAATAATCATGCTAAATCCAATATTGTTGCTTCTAGTAGTTCTCTTGATTCCACTAATGACTCTCTTAGCCAAGTTACACTTGAGCAAGAAAATAGCTTATTGAAGGGAATTATAGAGAAAGGTGTTTACAAAAGCCTTGCCAGAAGTAAGCAATTTGAGGAAATTATATGCAAGCAAGGAAGGCAGCGGAAGAATCAAGGTGTTGGTTTAACGAAAGTTCAATGCCAATGGAGTTGAGTGGGAAGAAGATCAATACCCCAAGACGAAGTTTGTTCCTCAACAAGAGAAGTATGACCCTACTTCCTTCAAGGGGACACAAGCTCAAGATGATCTTCCACCATAAGACCACAAGCTAAAAGGAAAGGACAAGCTTCAAGAGGAGATTGATGCATTTGAAGATGCTCCGATGGCCTTGGTCAAGTGGGTTCCCAACACTACATCAAGTTCTACTTCATCAAGTACATCTACAACCCCAAGGATTCCCATCAAGATGATGTGTATCCTGAAGAAGAAGAACTAGAGAGTTCTTGAGGGTGACTCTGCCAACATACTTCACTCATATTCATTTTGGCAAGGACAAGTACAAATAACTTCCACATCTTACACTAGTTCAAGGAGTCACAAACCCTCATGTTGGTAAGACAAGGGACAAGGTAACCTAATGCTATCATGGAAATCATCATGTGTGTGCTTCACTCTATGTCTATGGATATCCTTGTTTGTTCCTTGTGGGACTAACCCATGTAGGTATTGAAAGTGCAACTCACTCCAATGGATTGCTTCAAATGATCTACATCAACAATGAGCATCCACATCTTCGATATCTACGCGAAGTCATCATCGACAAAACCCAAGGTTAGTTCATCCCTCTTAGGGGGGATATCACATCTAGGGGGAACTTTACTCTAAGAATTGAGCTAAAGCAACTCTAATGGTGTGAACACAACAATGCTTTATGTAAAAGTGGTAACCCCACTTGTGCTTAAACGATGAGTATGACCTATGATCAAATGTTCTCATTTGATTCCTAAGTCAATATACTCATATATAGATGACCTAGTCATCGCCAATTGCTTGAGAGATGCTAGAGTTATTGTGAATGCTTTGCCACATATTTCATTTGCTATTTTATTGTCTGAGCATGTTGATTGCATGTTTTTCTCATTTGAGGACATCCATTTGTTTCTTTGATTGTTTGGATTTTCTTGTTTTTGCCAAATGGATGGACAAGAATGCCTAAGAACTCCCTCTAGCTATCTATGCTTTTCTCTTCTCAAACTCTATTCATGCTACATCACAAAGTTTGATCTAAGTCAAATTCAAACTGTTTGTGTGAGGAGCACTCGGAGTCCCGTTTTGTCCTAGACTTAAAACTTCCAAAACCTCTCTGTGTATTTCGGTCTGACCGATCCCTCCATTTCAGTCACACTGAGTTCACTAGGTTGATCAAGTTTTCAATCTCGGTGCAACCGATTAGAAATTTTCGGTCTCAACGAGGTGTAGTAACCTCTTGCGATTCTGCATCTCGGTGCCACCAAGTTGTTCCACTCGGTCACACCGACAGTGCTAGGATATATATACCGTCGGGTCAGAGTTTGGAAATTTCTCCAAAACCTCTTCGCCCGCGCGTGTCCTGCTCTACCGCCTGGGTCTCCAGATCGTCTTCTCGTCGCCAGCGACCTCCTGCCATTGGTCTCCGCCATCGTCAATGGAAATCCTCCCCTCCGTTGCCGCCGTAGCAAGCTCATCGCCAAGCTAGGGTATGAGCTCAACTCCTAGTTCTTTCTTTCAACTCCGATTCCTAGCACAAGGGCAATGCCAAGTTTCTTTCCAAGTATGAGATTGATCTATCCACAAAAATCATCCTCTAGATTAGATTTGAGTTGAAAATTTAGGGTTAGGTTTCCGCCGGACTCATCTCGGACCGGCCGAATTGTAGGAATCGGTCACACCAATTTGGCTTAAGCCAATGCACAAGTGATTTTTGGTCTGACCAAAAGTTGCAAATTGGTGTAACCAATACCACGAATTTGTGAAACCCTAGCAAACTCGGAGTCACCGAACTGTGTTTCGGTCTGACCGATTCCACATGTTTAGACTCCAAAGTTGCTTCGGTGTCACTGAGTTTTACAAATCGGTAGCTTCGAAATGCTTCCTGTAGAAAACTTAAACTAAGTTTTTGACTCATTCTTCTTGCAAAAACTCTGCACTTTCTGATGCTCATCTCTATCTCATCTACAACTATTCACAGGGTCAGTTCTCAGTTTGCTGTGCAGAATGTCTGATCAAAGTGACAGTAAAAACAAGTCAGAGGAGCAGATGGACTTGAGTGAGGGCACTAGTTCCTCTAGAATCTATGATGAAGGTAGCAGGATCACTACAAGCAACCAGCCTAAGGCTCAGACTAGGCAGAGAAAGAAGAAAACATCAGACTCTGAAAATGAAGACTTTGAGATTGAGGAAGTCAGATCAAAGAAGAAAGTGCGAAAGAAAGAATATGGTGATGCTGCTTCCACCAAGCCAGGAAAGAATGTGAAGGCCCCTGCCAAGAAAGTTACTATGTCTAAGGCCAGGGGAGCAACTCAAAAGACCATGACATTCACACTTGAGCAAATATCAGGTGAAGAAGGCAAGAAGAGAGTCAGGAAAACCACTGCTAGAGTGCTTGGAAATCCATCTATGAGGAGAGACTCTGCTAGTGAGGAGGAAGAGGAAGAAGAGGTTGCTGCACAAGCACCTCCAGCCAAGTCTCAAAAGCTGATGGGGGGATGCCATCAAGTCTGGGGTAGCTCCAGCTCAAGCCACCAAGACAGCTCCAAAGAGAAGCACCAGGAACATACCTGCAATAGAGAAGAACAAGGACCAAGTGCTTAAAGCTGCAGAAGATGCTGAAGCCCTAGTGCTTAGAAAGCTCAAACCTAAGATTCAAGACCATAATGACAGTCACCCAGTAGCTGAAAACATGAAGGAGAGAAAGGATGCAGGTCTCAGGAGATGGAGACAAGCAGATCCATATGTTGTGAGGAGGAGGACTGTAGTGGACTACAGGTTCCACACCAAAGAGGAACAAGATTTTTATGAGACAGTTTTGCTGGACAAGAAGCCCATTGTAAGTGACATGAGATGGATCGATTGGAAATACATAGATGCAAATGCAGATCATTTCCCAAGAGTGCATGATAGCTTCAAGTACAATGGCGTTGATGACTTTGTTGGTCAAGAGTTGACAAAGTGGATGAGCTCATTATGAAATTCTACTCAACAACTCATTTTTATCCTGATGGAAGGATTGTGTGGATGACTGAAGGTCAGAGGCACCAATCTACAGTTGATGAGTGGGCCAAGCTCATAAATGCACCTGAAGAAGAAGAGAATGCCATTGATGTCTGTGCTGAGAAGAAGAAGGATCATAACTCCATGGCCAATATGTATAAGGAAATTCCAGATAAGGCATTGGGAACACATATGTTTTTTTGAAAGATCCAGCATCGCTGGCATTTTATTGCTAATAGCAGGAAGCAGCGGAAAACAACAAGGTGACGAAGGTCCTAGGACCAGATCCGAAGATCAAAGAAAAAGAAAAGGAAAGAAATAACTACAACCCTAATAGATGCAACACATCACTCCATACAATCCATACTAGGCAACGCAGCTCTGACTCCGACGGTGAACTACTAAGGAAGCTAGGCTGGGGTGGCATCACGGAGGATCACCGAACGAGCCATCTGTCATGCGTCATCATATACCACCGGCCCCCACCGTGGCTTGGAGTTCACAGGAACAGGCAGTTGAGGCACACCCATAGACACACTAGAGAAGAAGAGCCGACTACCACGACCAAGGCCACGCCTCTGACATTGCTCACTGCCGTCATCGTTGCCACAGAAACCATCGTGCGCATCCAGTTGTAGGAAGCACCAAAGGGATCAAAGTATTCAAGACGGTGCCCTAAAAAGGGGAACGACGTTGAAGACGACGCCACTGCCCCATCCCGCAGCAGGATCTGGATTTTCATCCGAAGGACTTGATCCGGGAGATCTGGCTGTGTGATTCCCGACGACGCCTTCAAGAAGGATAGCGACGCCCATAGGCACCGTCGTCGCCAGCCAGCCAGCACCGGCCAGGCTTTCACCCGGGGCAGCCACTCCCATGCAGCAGGTCGAGGTCGACCTTGTGCCTCCACCGAACTGCGCACCCCCCACATAGCAAGCATGCCACCACTATGCGGGGCCACCACCAAGCCTCCCGACGGCGGGCCTGTAGAGACCATAGCGGGTCCTGCACCCTGCATCCAACCACGGCCGAAGCCTCTCTGCTCCAGCACCGCCCGCGCTCGCCCGCTGTGCAGCCTCGGACCTCCTCCACTACGCACTACAGCCCCGCACCTAGCCTCCAGCCTGGACGGGGCCAGATCTGGTCGGCCGTCCGCAACCTCGCGCCTCGCCTCACCACCGCCAGCCCCAACATGATCGCCAGATTCGCAGCCATCCGCTGCATCCCTGGCCACCAGCTAGCCGGATCCGCAAGTGCCCGCCACACCACCACCAAGGGTGCTCGCCACGGCAGCGAGCCACCCGCACCCGCCCGGCCACTCAAGGACCTAGTAGCACTGCACCTCCCCTCCGACTCAAGCACCGGCGACTGCGCCAGATCACCGCAGCCCTGCGTCGTCTCCTTGTGCCCGCCCACCCGTTCAAGGGCCCGTGTAGCACCACAGCTCCTCTCCGCCATGTCCACCAGCGGCAGCGTCAGATCCGCGCAGCCCCGCGCCCGCCATGGCGTCGGAACCTTGCGAGCTCGCCCCACTCGCACTCCTCCGTGCACCTCGCTGTGCCGAGCTCCAGTTCCTGCCAGATCGAGCCGCCCGCGCCGCTCGAGCCTGCGCGGAAGGGACCAACGGCCCTGCTGCCGCCGATGCTACACGAGCTTTGCCCGGCTATGCACATCGGCGGCGGTGAGGAGAGCAGGTGTCGTGGGTGGGCTCTCGGCGGTGGCTGGATTTTTCCTCTCCCGAGCCGCCCGCGGGAGCAGCGTCAGAGAGGCTCTTGCTGGGGAAAAGGCGTCACCCAAACACACAAGTTTGGGTGAGTCTACTACTTGTTGTCTGGTTTGGCCACCATAAACACCATATTGAGGCACACTCTATTGCCCAAATCTGGAGATCATAGGATGATCAAATGCCATTCCATCAACTTGTTATAGCTATTTGATGTTGTGCCACAAAAGTTCAAGGTTATGAGCTTGATTGTTGAGACAATCAAGAGGAAAACAGCTGACCAGAAAAGATCATGTGGGTATGCACCACACATTCAGATGTTGATAAATCCCAAGATGAAAAAGGGAGTGTATCTGTTGGACAAAGAACATCTTCCTTTGTTGCCTGACTTTGAGCAACAGAGTTGTCATGGATCCTAAAGATCCCACTTCAATTGAAGCTCATGAGAAGAAGAAAGCCAAAGCAGAGAAAGCAGCAAAGATGCCCACTGCTGCAGAAGCTTCAGAAGTATTTCTCAAGTCAAAGCATGACCAGCTTGGATATCTGATTCAAGCAACCTGGAGGATAGAGAAAGGACTGGCCACGCTCAATCAGAACCAAGAGAGCTTGGAGAGGATCATTGAGACAAAATTCTATGATCTGGACTTTAAAGTGACTGAGACACAGACAACAGTTGAAGAGATCAAGGAAGAAGAAGAGGAGAGGAAGGGCAAAGTGATACGTCTCCAACATATCTATAATTTTTTATTGTTCCATGCTATTATATTACCCGTTTTGGATGTTTATGAGCTTTACTATACACTTTTATATCATTTTTGGGACTAACCTACTAACCGGAGGCCCAGCCCAAATCGCTGATTTTTTTTGCCTATTTCAGTGTTTCAAAGAAAAGGAATATCAAACGGAGTCCAAACGGAATGAAACCTTCGGGAATGATCTTTTTGTAACAAACGCAATCCAGGAGACTTGGAGTGGACGTCAAGAAGCAGCCGAGGTGGCCACGAGGGTGCAGGGCGCGCCGTAGGGGGGTGGGCGCGCCCCCCACCCTCGTGGGCCCCTCGTGGCTCCACCGACCTACTTCTTCCTCCTATATATACCTACGTACCCTAAAAACATTAGGGAGCACCACGAAACCCTATTTCCACCGCCGCAACCTTCTGTACCCATGAGATCCCATCTTGGGGCCTTTTTCGGCGCTCTGCCGGAGGGGGAATCGATCACGGAGGGCCTCTACATCATCGCCAAGGCCTCTCCGATGAGTTGTGCGTAGTTTACCACAAACCTTCGAGTCCATAGTTATTAGCTAGATGGCTTCTTCTCTCTCTTTGAATCTCAATACAAAGTTCTCCTTGATCTTCTTGGAGATCTATTCGATGTAACTCTTTTTGCGGTGTGTTTGTCGAGATCCGATGAATTGTGGGTTTATGATCAAGTTTATCTATGAGAAATATTTGAATCTCCTTTGAATTATTTTATGTAGATTGGTTATATTTGCAAGTCTCTTCGAATTATCAGTTTGGTTTGGCCTACTAGATTGATCTTTCTTGCGATGGGAGAAGTGCTTAGCTTTGGGTTCAATCTTGCGTTGTCCTTTCCCAGTGACAGCAGGGGCAGCAGGGCACGTATTGTATTGTTGCCATCGAGGATAAAAAGATGGGGTTTATATCATATTTCTTGAGTTTATCCCTCTACATCATGTCATCTTGCCTAATGCGTTACTCTGTTCTTATGAACTTAATACTCTAGATGCATGCTGGATAGCGGTCGATGTGTGGAGTAATAGTAGTAGATGCAGGCAGGAGTCGGTCTACTTGTCGCGGACGTGATGCCTATATACATGATCATGCCTAGATATTCTCATAACTATGCACTTTTCTATCAATTGCTCGACAGTAATTTGTTCACCCACCATAATACTTATGCTATCTTGAGAGAAGCCACTAGTGAAACTTATGGCCCCCGGGTCTATTTTCTATCATATAAGTTCCCAATCTACTTTATTTTGCAATCTTTGCTTTCCAATCTATATCATAAAAATACCAAAAATATTTATCTTATCTTATTATCTCTATCAGATCTCACCTTCGTAAGTGACCGTAAAGGGATTGAGAACCCCTTTATCGCGTTGGTTGCGAGGTTCTTGTTTGTTTGTGTAGGTACGAGGGACTTGCGTGAAGCCTCCTACTGGATTGATACCTTGGTTCTCAAAACTGAGGGAAATACTTACGCTACTTTGCTGCATCACCCTTTCCTCTTCAAGGGAAAACCAACGCAGTGCTCAAGAGGTAGCAAGAAGGATTTCTGGCGCCGTTGCCGGGGAGGTCTTCGCTCAAGTCAAGACATACCAAGTACTCATCACAAACTCATCTACCTCGCATTACATTATTTTCCATTTGCCTCTCGTTTTCCTCTCCCCCACTTCACCCTTGCCGTTTTATTTGCCCTCTCTTTTCCGTTCGCCTCTTTTTACAGTTTGCCTTCCCTTTACCATGGCTGAATCGAAAAGAGCTAAGGGTTCTCTCTAGGGTTTTAGTACTTTGGATAGTCCCTCTGTCCTCTCTAAACTCATAAATAATGATGCTATGGAAAGACCTACCGGGGTTATCAATGAAAGTTTCAATAATTGCAATGAAGATGACTCTAGAATTTTTCGTTATTTACTTGATGAGACTTTAAAAGATGCTTGGGATAGGCTATTAAGGATTCGAACTAGCTATGTGCCACAATATCAAATTGAGATATACCTAAGAAGCTTTTATGTTGGCTTACCCTCTTCGTTTAAGAAAGTTTAGATTCTATTTTTGAAGTAGGTTTTCTTGAGGGGGATGCTATAGATACCTATGAAAAAAATGAAAACTATATTTGGGCACCCTATGAATGATAAAGTTGAATCCACCACCCTCTTATGCTTTTATCAAAACAAAATTATCAAAGAGATGAAGGCTAGCTTAGATGCAAATTTCCGTAACGTCCTTCATCTTTATTCCTCCATTAATGGCAATGTGCTTTCCCAAAATAGAAGGATAAATGCTATAGATAAGAAATTTTCTCTTTTCTTTCCAAATACCAAAGATGGCAATACTTAGATCTATTCTCGCTTTTATGCCTAGCTAGGGCGTTAAACGATAGCGCTTGTTGGGAGGCAACCCAATTTTATTTTTGTTCCTTGATTTTTTCTTTTGTTTAGTAATAAATAAATCATCTAGCTTATGTTTAGATGTGGTTTTATGTTTTAATTAGTGTTTGTGCCAAGTAGAACCTATAGGATAACCTACGGTGATAGTTAATTTGATCTTGCTAAAAAACAGAAACTTTTGTGCGCACGAGAATAATTTTAATAAATCACAGAAACATGATTTTTAGTTTATTCTTTTTGCAGTAGATCAATAGACAAATTTCCCAGGACTTCCTATTTGTGTAGGATGTTTAGAGTTCCATAAGTATTCGAAAGTTACAGATTGCTACAGACTGTTCTGTTTTTGACAGATTCTGTTTTTCGTGTGTTGTTTGCTTATTTTGATGAATCTATGGCTAGTATCGGGGGATATGAACCATAGAGAAGTTGGAATACAGTATTTTTAACACCAATATAGATAACGAATGAGTTCATTACAGTACCTTAAGTGGTGGTTTTTCTTTCTTGCACTAACAGAGCTTATGAGATTTCCTGTTGAGTTTTGTGTTGTGAAGTTTTCAAGTTTTGGGTAAAGATTTGATGGACTATGGAATAAGGAGTGCCAAGAGCCTAAGCTTGGGTATGACCATGGCACCCAAATATAATTCAAGGATAACCAAAAGCCTAAGCTTGGAGATGCACCAGAAGGCATCCCCTCTCTCGTCTTCGTCTATCGGTAACTTTACTTGGAGCTATATTTTTATTCACCACATGATATGTGTTTTGCTTGGAGCGTCTTGTATGATATGAGTCTTTGATTTTTAGTTTACCACAATCATCCTTGCTGTACACACCTTTTGGGAGATACACACATGATTCGGGATTTATTATACTCTACGTGCTTCACTTATATCTTTTGAGCTAGGCAATTTTGCTCTAGTGCTTCACTTATATCTTTTAGAGCACGGCGGTGGTTTTATTTTGTAGAAATTATTGATCTCTCATGCCTCACTTATATTATTTTGATATTCTTTTAGAACAGCATGGTATTTTCTATGGTTATAAATTTGGTCCTATAATGATGGGCATCCAAGTTGGGTATAATAAAAACTATCATAGAAAGTGAATTGGATGCTATGATCAATTTGATGCTTGATAATTGTTTTGAGATGTAAAGATTAGAGTCATGCTAGTTGGGTAATTATGAAATTGAGAAATACTTATGTTAAAGTTGGCAAGTCCTGTAGCATGCACGTATGGTAAAAGTTGTGTAACAAATTTGTAGCATGGGGTGCTCTTTTGATTGCCTTCCTTATGAGTGGAGGTCGGGATCGCGCGATGGTTAACTCCTACCAACCCTTCCCCTAGGACCATGCATAGTAGTACTTTGCTTTGAGGGCTAATAAAGTTTTGCAATAAGTATATATATGAGTTCTTTATGACTAATGTAAGACCATGGATTTTATGCACTCTTACCCTTCCATCATTGCTAGCCTCTACGGTACCGTGCATTGCCCTGTCTCACCTTGAGAGTTGGTGCAAACTTCGCTGGTGCATCCAAACCCCGTGATACGATACACTCTATCACACATAAACCTCCTTATATCTTCCTCAAAACAGCCACCATACCTATTATGGCATTTCCATAGCCATTCCGAGATATATTGCCATGCAACTTTCCACCGTTCCATTTATTATGACATGTTCCATCTTTGTCATATTGCTTTTGCATGATCATGTAGCTGACATCGTATTTGTGGCAAAGCCACCTCCATAATTTTCATACAAGTCGCTCTTGATTCAGTGCATATCCCGGTACACCGCCAGAGGCATTCATATAGAGTCATATTTTGTTCTAGTATCAAATTGTAACCCATGAGTTGTAAGTAAATAGAAGTGTGATGATCACCATTATTAGAGAATTGTCCCTTGAAAAGAAAGGCCAAAAAAAGAGAAAGGCCAAAAAAGGCCAAATAAAAAAAGGAAGGCCCAAAAAAGGGGGACAATGTTACTATCTTTTTCCACACTTGTGCTTCAAAGTAGCACCATGATCTTCATGATAGAGAGTCTCCTATGTTGTCACTTTCATATACTAGTGGGAATTTTTCTTTATAGAACTTGGCATGTATATTCCAACGATGGGCTTCCTCAAAGTGCCCTAGGTATTCGTGAGCAAGCAAGTTGGATGCACACCCACTTAGTTTCTTTTGTTGAGCTTTCATACATTTATAGCTCTAGTGCATCTGTTGCATGGCAATCCCTACTCCTCATGTTGACATCAATTGATGGGCATCTCAATAGCCCATTGATTAGCCTTGCCAATGTGAGACTTTATCCTTTTTTGTCTTCTCCACACAACCTCCATCATCATATTCTATTCCACCCATAGTGCTATATCCATGGCTCACGCTCATGTATTGCGTGAGAGTTGAAAAAAGCTGAAGCGCGTTAAAAAGTATGAACCAATTGCTTGGCTGAAACCGGGGTTGTGCATGATGGGAGTATTTTGTGTGACGAAAATGAAGCATAGCCTAACTATATGATTTTGTAGGGATAAGCTTTCTTTGGCCATGATATTTTGAGAAGACATGATTGCTTTGTTAGTATGCTTGAAGTATTATTGCTCTTATGTCAATATGAACTTTTATATTGAATTATTTGGATCCGAACATTCATGCCACAATAAAGAAAATTACATTGAGAAATATGCCAGGTAGCATTCCACATCAAAAATTCTGTTTTTATCATTTACCTACTCGAGGACGAGCAAGAATTAAGCTTGGGGATTGTAGGATCGGAAGTATGTCTAGAGGGGGGGGGTGATTAGACTACTTGACCAAATAAAAACTTATCCTTTTACCAATTTTAGTTCTTGGTAGATTTTAGCTAACTTAGCACAAGTCAAACAATCTTAACACAATTCAAGCAAGCATGCAAAGAGTATATGAGCAGCGGAAAGTAAAGCATGCAACTTGCAAGAATTTAAAGGGAAGGGTTTGGAGAATTCAAACGCAATTGGAGACACAGATGTTTTTGTCGTGGTTCCGATAGGTGGTGCTATCATACATCCACATTGATGGAGACTTCAACCCACGAAGGGTAATGGCTGCGCGAGTCCACGGAGGGCTCCACCCAAGAAGGGTCCACGAAGAAGCAACCTTGTCTGTCCCACCATGGCCGTCGCCCACGAAGGACTTGCCTCACTAGCGGTAGATCTTCACGAAGTAGGCGATCTCCTTGCCCTTACAAACTCCTTGGTTCAACTCCATAATCTTGTCGGAGGATCCCAAGTGACACCTAGCCAATCTAGGAGACACCACTCTCCAAGAAGTAACAAATGGTGTGTTGATGATGAACTCCTTGCTCTTGTGCTTCAAATGATAGTCTCCCCAACACTCAACTCTCTCTCACAGGATTTGGATTTGGTGGAAAGAAGATTTGAGTGGAAAGCAACTTGGGGAAGGCTAGAGATCAAGATTCATATGGTAGGAATGGAATATCTTGGTCTCAACACATGAGTAGGTGGTTCTCTCTCAGAAAATGTAAGTTGGAAGTGTAGGTTTGTTCTGATGGCTCTCTCCACGAATGAAGAGGAGGTGGAGGGGTATATATAGCCTCCACACAAAAACTAACCGTTACACACAACTTGCCAATCTCGGTGGGACCGAATTGAGAAACTCGGTCGGGCCGATTCAGCAAATCTAGTGACCGTTAGGATTTTCGGTGGGACCGACATGCAACTCGGTAGGACCGATATGGTTAGGGTTAGGGCATAACTTAATCTCGGTGAGACCGATTACAAAAACTCGATGGGACCGATTTTGGTAATAAGCTAACCAGAGAGTTGGTCAAGTAAACTCGGTGGGATGGGTTCACTCATTTCGGTGAGACCGAAATGTTAGGAAAAGGAAACAAAGAGTTTACATTGCAATCTCGGTGGGACGGATCGCTCATCTCAGTGGTACCGAAACGTTACGAAGGGAAACAGAGAGATTACAATCCCATCTCGGTGAGGCCGAGATCCCTATCGATGAGACCGATTTGCCTAGGGTTTGTGGCAGTGGCTATGACATCTGAACTCGGTGGCGTCGGATAGAAAGAATTGGTGGGGACAAGTTTGACTTTGGGTTTAGGTCATATGTGTGGATGTGAGAAATTTGTTGAGGGTTTTGGAGCATACCACTAAGCACTTTGAGCAAGAACCTCATTAAGCAACACCTCATCCCTCCTTTATAGTATTGGCTTTTCCTATAGACTCAATGTGATCTTGGATCACTAAAATATAAAATGTAGAGTCTTGAGCTTTGAGCTTGAGCCAATCCTTTTATCCTTAGCATTTTGAGGGGTCCAATTTTCTCATCCATGCCATGCCATTCATTGAGCTTTTCCTGAAATATTTATCTTGAAATAGTGTTAGCTCAATGAGCTATATCTTGTTAGGAATTACCAAAACCACCTAGGGATAGTTGCACTTCCAATCTCCCCCTTTTTGGTAATTGATGACAACATATAGATCAAAGCTTCAACAAATGATAATAAGATTGAAAAACATTGTCGCTTTGAGAAGTATGTGAAATGTGAGGGCTCCCCCTAAATTTGTGCATAGTTTGAGATTTGCTTTGGACTGCAAATGCACAATGAGTTAGGATCATGAGTTACTCTCCCATGTCACATACATCTTGGTGGAGCACTCAAAATGATAATAATGAAAAATACATGCACTCATCACCAAGCAAAGTGAATGATCATATAGAGATAAAAGGATAATGTCATCCAACAAGCATTAATGTAGCATATGATCAAACACATGATCATCCAAGTATCACACAAGCATAAAGTATATCAAACAAGCAAACAAAGTTCAACCACGAAAACAATATAGAATAAAAAGCAACGCTCTCTCTCGAAGCCTATGATCTAGACATTTTTCTCCCCCTTTGGCAACAAGTTACCAAAAAGTTCATAGAAAATGCATAGTACTAAATCGACTCTCAGGCTTGGTCTTCAGCTGGTGGTGTACAGATAACGCTAAGGACGAAAGCATCAGTTGATGAAGTTGGAGCTGGTGGAGTAGGTGCTGGAGCTGGTGGCACTGAAGCTATAGTTGGTGCAGATGAAGTTGCTCTTGTGTCTGAAACAGGCACTGCAGCTGATCTCTAAGCTCTGGGCACTCTAGCAAACGCATCAGTGGTTGTCTTGCCCTTCCTCTCCTGCATGTCATCTTGAAGTTGCTCAACAACTGACTGTATCTCAGTGACCTTCACATCCAAGTCATAGAACTTCTGCTCCATGATCCTCTCCAGGCTCTCCTGGTTTTGAGTTAGGGTGGCCAATCCCTTCTCAATTCTTAGAGTGGAGGCAATCAAGTAGCCAAGCTGATATTGCTTGCTCTTCAGGAAGTACTGAGATGCCTCATCAATGGTTGGCATCTTGGCAGCCTTTTCAGTCCTTGCCTTCTCCTTATTTGCTTGTGCTTACATAGAATATGGTTCATCTTCATCCATAACCACTGTGTTGTCCTCAAAACCTGGATAGATAGGCATGTGATCCTTGTCCAATAGGTATGTGCCAGTGCCCATCTTGGAGTTAATTAGCTCCTGGATCTGTGGGGCATACCCACAACTTCTCTTCTGGTCTGCAGCTGTCCTCTTGATGGTTTCCACTATGAGGCTCATGACCTTGAACTTTTGAGGCACATCAAATATGTGAAGCAGATTGATAGCATGGCCTCTGATCATCTTGTGATCACCTGACTTAGGCAAAAGAGTGTGCCTGAGGATCCAGTTGATGGTTGGCAGTCCTGACAGAAGGTAATGTACTGATCCAAACTTGTGTGTTTCAACAGCAGCATCTAGGATCTCCTTGTACATATGTGCCATAGAGTTGTGGTCCTTCTTCTTCTTGGCATAGACATCCAAGTCATCCTCTTTCTCCTTAGGTGCATTGATCAGATTAGCCCATTCTTCAATAGTTGAATGGTACCTAGTACCTTCAGACATCCATAATATCCTTCCATCTGGATAGAAGTGTGATGTGGAGTAGAACTGCATTATAAGCTCATCATTCCACTTTGTGAGCTTCTGCCCAACAAAGTCAGCCACTCCACAAGTACTGAAACTGTCATACACACCAGGATAGTGCTCTTCATTCTCCTTGATATATTTCCAGTCCACCCATCTCATGTCACAGACAATTGGCTTCTTGTCAAGCAGCACTGTCTCATAGGAATCCTGTTGTTCCTTTGTATGGAACCTGTAGTCCACAACAGTTTTCCTCCTGACTGCATAGGGATCAGTTAACCTCCATTGTCTGAGTCATGCATCCTTTCTCAGCTTCATATCCTCAGCTACAGGATGAGCATCATTGTGATCTGGAATTTTGGGCTTCAACTTTCTCAAGACATGTTCCCCATCTTCTTCTTCTTCTTCAACAACTTCTTGCACTGGGGCCTTGTTCTTCTCTCCAGCAGGAATGTTCCTAGTATTCCTCTTGGGTGCAATTTTAGGCTTTGGAGCAGCTGCCTTGGGTGCTTCTTTGGGCTTTGATGAAGCAGCCCCTGACCTGATGGCATCGCCCATAAGCTTTTGAGCTTTAGGTGCTGGTGCAGCAACCTCTTCTTCTTCATCTTCAGAGTCTCTCCTCATAGAGGGTTTGCCAAGTACCTTGGCAGTAGTGGTTCTAACTCTCTTCTTCTTCTTTTCTTGGCCATCAGCATCATCATGAGACTCAATGGTGAACTTCATGGTTCCACCAGTGGCAACCTTCCTAGGTTTGGAAGTGGTAACTCTCCTAGTAGGTGCTTTCTTTTGCATTCCTGGCTTAGTGTAAGCAGTTGTGCCATATTCCTTCTTGAGCACCTTCTTCTTGGAAGTAGCCTCATCATCTACAGCCACATAGTCTTCATCTTCAGACTCTGAGGTTTTCTTCTTTCTGGCCCTGGTGGCTGCCTTAGGCAAGTTGCTGGGTGTGCTTCTACTACCATCATAGCTGCTAGAGGGACTAGTGCCCTCACTCATGTGAACCTGCTCCTCAGACTTGGTCTGACTGTCACTTTGATCAGACATGTTGCAAACACTGATAGCAGACCCTGTGAATAGATATAGATGAGGTAGATAGGATGAGCATCACAAAGTACAGAGGTTTTTGCAAGAGAATGAGTTAAAAACTTAGTTTTAGTTTTCCACAGAAAGCATTTTGGATCTATTGATTTGTAAACTCGGTGATACGAAGCAGCTTTAGGAACCTAAACTAGTGAACTCGGTCAGACCGAGTCACAGTTCGGTGGCACCGAGACTACTAGGGTTTCACAAAGTCCTGAACTCGGTCACACCAATTTGCAATTCTCGGTCGAACCGAGAATCACATGTGCAATGGCCTTGGCCAAATCGGTGGAACCGATTTCTACAACTCGGTCGGTCCGAGATGGTTTCGGCGGAAACCTAACCCTAAATTTTCAATCCAAACCTAATCTACGGAGTGTTTTTACTAGATAAGATGATCTCAATCGTGGCAAGATACATGGAAAACAATATGCTAGGAATCGGAGTGAGATTAGCACAAGGATCAAGTCCATACCCTAGTTCGGTGATGGACTTGCTACGGCGGTAACGGCGGAGATGATTCCCGTTGACGGCATCGGAGACCAGCGGTGGGAGGCAGCTGGCGACGAGGAGGACGATCCGGAGATCCAGGAGGCAGAGCGGGCTGAGCGCGGGCAAAACAGTTCGGAGAAATTTCCAAAATTTTGCCCGTGGATATATATAGCCCAACCCTGTCGGTGTGACCGAGTGGAACAACTCGGTGGCACCATGATGCATTACTACTTTGCAAGCAGTTACTGCAACTCGGTGTGACCGAAATGTTCAAATCGGTTGCACCAAGATTGAAAACCTAGATCGACTTAGTGATCTCGGTATGACCGAAATGGAGGAATCGGTCAGACCGAAACACACAAATAAGTTTTGGAAGTTTAAGTCCATGACGAATCGGGGACTCCGAGTGCTCCTCACACAGAGTAGTTCGAATCTATCTTGATCAAACTTTGTGATGTATCAAGAATAGAGTTTGAGACAAGAAAATCATAGATAGCTAGAGAAGGTTCTTAGGCATTCTTGTCCATCCACTTGGCAAAAGAAAAGAAACCAAACAGTCAAAACAACAAGTGGATGTCCTCAAATGAGTGAAATATGCAACCAACATGCTCACACAATAAAATGACAAATGAAATATGTGGCAAAGCATGCACAACCATGCTAGCATCTATCAAGCAATTGGCGATGACTAGGTCATCTATATATGAGTATATTGACTTAGGAGTCAAATGAGAACATTTGATCATAGGTCATACTCATCGTTTAAGCTCAAGTGGGGTTGCCACTTTTACATAATGCATTGATGTGTTCACACCATTAGAGTTGCTTTAACTCAATTCTTAGAGTAAAGCTCCCCCTAGATGTGAGATCCCCCCTTAGAGGGATGAACTAACCTTGGGTTTTGTCGATGATGACTTCATGTAGGTGTTGAAGATGTGGATGCTCAATGTTGATGTAGATCATTTGGACCAATCCTTTGGAGTGAGTTGCACTTTCAATACCTACACGGGTTAGTCCCACAAGGAACAAACAAGGATATCCATAGACATAGAGTGATGCACACACAAAATGATGTCTATGAAAGCATTAGGTTACCTTGTCCCTTGTCTTACCAACAAGAGGGTTTGTGACTTCATGAACTAGTGCAAGATGTGGAACTTGGTTGCACTTGTCCTTGCCAAAATGATATGAGTGAAGTATGTTGGCAGAGTCACCCTCAAGAACTCTCTAGTTCTTCTTCTTTGGGATCCACACCATCTTGATGGGAATCCTTGGGGTTGTAGTCGTACTTGATGAAGTAGAACTTGACGTAGTCTTGGGAACCCACTTGACCAAGGCCTTGGGAGCTTCTTCAAATGCATCAATCTCCTCTTGAAGCTCATGCTTGCCTTTTTGCTTGTGGTCTTGTGGTGAAAGATCATCTTGAGCTTGTGTCCCTTTGAATGAAGTAGGATCATACTTATCTTGTTGAGGAATAAACTCCATCTTGGGGTATTGATCTTCTTCCCACTCAACTCCATTGGCATTGAACTTTCGTTCAAAACCAACACCTTGGTTCTTCCGGTGCCTTGCTTGCTTGCGTACAATTTCCTCGAATTGCTTACTCCCGGCAAGGTTCTTGTAAACACCTTTCTCTATAATTCCCTTCAATAAGCTATTTTCTTGCTCAAGTGTAACTTGGCTAAGAGAATCATTAGTGGAATCAAGAGAACTACTAGAAGCAACAACATTAGATTTAACATGATTATTGTTACTACTAGAGGAAGAATCCTTCTTTTTCTTGTTACTAGACTTGACTTGAGGCATGTAAGTAGATAAGAGTAAATGCTTGGCAATGTAAGAAGAACTTTTCTTGCGAAGATCATCATTGATTGCCTTTAAGAACTCATGCTCTTGCTCAAGGTTGAGCTTCTCAAAGCGTAACTTCTCATGAGTCCTTAAAAGTTCTCGATGATCTCCTAAGATAGTTTCATGAGCTAACTTAAGAGCGTTTAGTTCTTTAGTTAGAAGCTCAATCTTCTCCTTGTCATTGTCATTCGTTTTATCTTGATTAGCATGATTAATTGACGTTTCATCATAGTATTCATCACTAGAGTTGTCAACAAGTAAATCATCATCACCTAACAAGTCATCTTCATTACTATTGAAATCAACATACTCGGGGTGTGTTACCTTTGGGCCTTTAGCCATGAAGCATCTTTCAAGTCCCTCATTTGGTGAATCAAATATGTCATAGGAGTTGGTTGACACAAGTGCTAGACCGGCAACACCTTCATCTTGAGTATGTTCGGAGTCGGAGTGATAGCTTCTCTCGGAGTGATTGTCAGAGTCGGAACCGGATACCCAGTCACCAACATGAGCTTGATGTCCTTGTTTTGTGTAGCTCCTTGATGACTTGTCCTTCCTTTCCGAATCCTTGCTTCTCCGGGATGTTCTTTGTTCATAACGATCATCTCTACTCCTTCTCTCTCTTGGTGGTGATTCTTCTCTTCTACTTTTCCTCTTAGGTTATTCTTCTCTTCTTTTGTAGGGATCTGTACACTCATTGGAGTAGTGTCCGGGTCTTCCACAATTGTAGCAATTTCGCTCTCGACTAGAAGATCTTTTGTCATTGTAAGATCTTGACTTGGAGCCTCTCTCTTTGCTCCTACTTTTGTAGAACTTGTTGAGGTTCTTCACCATTAGGCTCAATTCTTCATTGAAGTTTTATTTCTCACTTGATGATGTTTGGGCTTCACATGAGGCTTTGTAAGCACCACTTGACTTGTTGTGGAGCTCCTCCTTGTCCTTGAGTGACATCTCATGAGCAACAATTCTTCCAATGACTTCCGTTGGCTTGAGATTCTTGTAATTGGGCATCATTTGGATCAATGTGCACACGGTATCATATTTTCCATCCAATGCTCTTAGGATCTTCTTGATGATGAATTTGTCAGTCATTTTCACTTCCTAAGTCGGCAATCTCATTTATAATGAGAGCAAGCCTAGAGTACATTTCAGTGATGCCTTCACCATCCTTCATCTTGGAGAGTGGTGTCTCCTAAATTGGTTAGGTGTCACTTGGGAGCCTCCATCAAGATTATGGAATTGAACCAAGGAGTTTGTAAGGGCAAGGAGATCACCTACTTTGTGAACATCTACCCTAGTGAGGCAAGTCCTTCATGGGCGATGGCCATGGTGGGATAGACAAGGTTGCTTCTTCGTGGACCCTTCGTGGGTGGAGCCCTCCATGGACTCGTGCAACCGTTACCCTTTGTGGGTTGAAGTCTCCATCAACGTGGATGTACGATAGCACCACCTATCGGAACCACACCAAAAATCTCTGTGTCAACATTGCGTTTTCTCCCTCCAAACTCCTCCCATTTACTTTCTTGCAAGAGGCATGCGTTACTTTCCGCTGCCCATATACTTTTTGCATGCTTGCTTGAATTGTATTGAGATTTCTTGACCTGTGCTAAGTTGCTAAAATCTGCCTAGAACTAAAATTGGGAAAAGGTTAAGTTTTATTTGGTCAAGTAGTCTAATTGTAACATCCCAAATTTTCAATTTGGAATGTTATACATAGATCATCATTGCATATCATATTTTTGTTGCATCATTGGCTCGATCCTAGAAATTCTATGCAACTCAAGGACCCACGGAGAGAGTTGGGGATTTCGTTATTTTCTTATTTGAGTTTTTCTCAAATTTTGAAAATAGGATCATTGATTTTATTTATTTTATCTTCAATTATTTCTACTACCAAAAATTCAGAGAGGGAATAAAATGACTTTCCCAAAATAAAGAAATAATGAAGATTTAATAAAAAAATCAAATAAGATTTATTTTGGAGTTTTTCGCCTTTTATTTGAATTTAGGAAAAATGTGCGTTTTTTAATATTGCATTAGGCCCCAAATAAATGTTCATCTTGTCCGGCTTGATTTTAGAAGCCGGGGAAAATTTATTTCGGGATTTTTGGAGTCCGTTTAGTATTTCTTTTTATTTTTTTCTTCTGTGCGGAATTATTTAAAAAAACAAAAAAAACGCAACCGACATACGGGCCGTGCCCGAGCGGGACTCCGCCCGGGGGCGCCTTTAAATAGCACCGCCCCGAGCCCCCCCAGGCCCAGCCGCCCCGCCCCGCCAGCTCGCAGCCGCCGCCGGCCCACACCCGCGCCAAATCCTAACCCTAGCCGCTAGCCGCCGCCGCCGGACTCCGCCGCCGCCGCCGGAGCATCGTCGGAGTTCGCCGGCGCCGCTGCCGAGGTTCGCCGCCGCCTCGATTCGCATGTCACGGTTTTTTTTATAAAAACCAAGCGGGTTTTTCTTCGGTTTTTTTCGGTTTTTCGTTAGATCGGTTTTATTTTTTCGGTTCGGTTAATTAGCAAGCGTTCGCTCGTTCGTTCATTTTAACAAACGTACTCGTCAGATCTGTTTAGTCAACGAACATTCGTTCGTCAGCCTGTTCGTCGTTTTTCTTTTTCTCGGATTTAATTCGCGATTTTTCTGATCGCGATTCTTGATCCGATTTTCGTTTTAGTATAACTTTTTGCTCGTTTATCACAATCAGGCGATTCAAGCGGCTGGAGTTTCATCTCGAAACCCTCTTTCCGAATAATCAACTTAAACAAGTTTTTGCTTCTGTAAAATTTGACTTAGATCCAGATTAGTAAAATGAAGTTGTTTTCTTTCGCCGTTTGACTTTCGTTGCTTTGTTTGATTTGGTTCTTTTTGCAAACCGGAGTTCTTAAGTTGAACATTCTGGTTAGATATTTTATTCGAGTTTTACCAGTGCATTAGATGAGTACTTATTGTATGTTTGTTTGTTTGTTTGTCTGTGATAGAATACCCGGACTGCGCCGCCTGTTACTTCGAGTCTCTAGGTTTTGCGGATCATCAGCAAGGCAAGTAACACTTTGATCATACCTTTTCTACTACCCAGTTTTTATGCATTAGATCAATCCTCAAACACTTGCATGATTAGGATCTAGTTAAATTGTGGGTTTTGGGAAGTAGATTGAGGTAGTACCTATTACCTGTTTTATTATCAAACCCTTGGGAGTTACTTCTACGTTTGCTTATTATGTCATGCTATGCAAGTAGACGTGGATTGGGTGAGTGTATCCATGACAGATGTGAGATTGTTATTTAATGGTTTATTTAAGGTGGCAACTTAAACACACATCTGGGTGGATTGAGGCACCTAGTTTCTATCGGGACTTGCCTGTATTTCTTCGAACCGCCACCCAGGCTCAAAGGGATCATGAGATTATTCAAGCTAGAAACTTCCGTGTGTAGCCACAAGCCATTATGGGCTCTGGCATAGTTGACTAAGTTGTGCGAACTCTTACGGGTAGACTACAGATGTAGGGGAAAGTAGGTGTACCGGTCTACCCACATGTAAGGTGCTAGTGCTTCCGAAAGACTATGTCTCGGTCATCCATTTCTCAAACACCATGTTGTGCGAGGAATCAAACGGAGGCGATCGAGTCTTGTGGGGAAAAGTGCACAAACCTCTGCAGAGTGTATAAACTAATCATGATTAGCCGTGTCCCCGGTTATGGACATTTTGAGTATCTAGTACCTGGATATCATGTGAATCTCATCATGTTACTCTAATTTAATATTGTTGGGTTTAATGAGTACTTTTAATTGGGATTGAGAATGCTGTCAACCATTCTCAATGTTTAACAACCACCATGATAGTTCAATAAATTTATTCCTTTGCAGTAGGGAAAAAAATGGCTTTATGCAAAACTGTAACCATAGAGCTTTTACACCAGCCAAATTACATGTAGTGTAGCTTATTCCATTGTTATTCTCTATGTGTTACATTGCCAGCATATTCCATGTGCTGACCCGTTTTTGGGCTGCAACATTTCATGTTGCAGACTTTTCAGACGACGAGTAAGGTGCTTTTAGGTCATGGTTCTATACTCAGTGATGCCGTTGGAGTTGATGGACTCGCTTATCTTCCAAGTCTTCCGCTGTTATCGTTTTTAGATGGCCTTAAGCCATATATATTTTAATAAGTTCTCCTTTGAGACATTTGATGTAATAAGTGTGTGATTGCTACTCTGTTATAAATCCTCCAAGTACTGTGTGGTGTCAGCATTACTGATCCAGGGATGACACTGAGCACAGAGATCAGACTGGTTGAGGTCTGGTCGCTACAAGGTGGTATCAGAGCCAGGTTGACTGTAGGACACAACCACTAAGCTAAAGCCCTAGATCACTACTCTTTCTTCTCATTTCTGATTCCTCATCTTTTCTATTCTTTAGGATGGCGGATGCAAGGATCAAGTTCGCACAACCAGATGAGAATTCACCTTTTGGATGTCACTTGAAGAAGCCACTAGATACCTGAACATAGGAGTACCAAGCTTCACCGGGACTTTCAACGCCACTTTACCCGAAGAGGAGCGCTGGAGGATTCAAGTCTACATTCCAGGAAGGACATTTGCACCAGTCATGGAGCCAATAGAGTTTACCTTTGATGTACCAACATGGAGCCTAGGAAAAAGCATGGCAGCTCACATCGCCATGGGACGAATTGGAGAAGTTTACCACAACAACCTCAAGAATACTATCTACCAGATTTGTGGGCGCCGAGATGAGCATTGGGAGATGATCACCACCAGGAAGGACAGATCAATCGCAACTTATATTCAGGAGTTAAACCAACACATCCGACGCCAGGAGAATCAGATGTGCGCGGATATGGAGGAACTACAGAAGGCTATGACCAGGATCAAGGAGCTAGAAGCAGAACTCAAGGCTACACGTAAAGACTATATGGAAGAAATCGTCGCTCTAGTAAGACAGAACGGTGACCTTAAGGAGAAGATTGGAGTATTCATGGGAGGATCAACACCCAGAGAGGAAGAGGATGAACCTACTTGCCCAGATAATTATATCATCATCGACAACACCGACTCGGATCCCGACGACAGTGATGATGACTATGTTGATGAAGCTGGAGCAGATATCATGGAATCTTCATCGGAGCAGTTTTTCTAGTTGACCACCATAACAGTAGTAGAATTTTCCACCATTTAATTAGTTTTAGTCCAAGCACTTTTGTAACGATAGTTAGACCGTCGTATGCCCTTGTTTGAATTGATTGGAATGATATTGTGTGTTTTGTCTCATGTGCATATGGGTAGTGTTATCCCACTAGACCTCATTCTATTCTTAACTCTCCCCTTTAAACCCTCAGATGCCTCCGAGACGCGACCCCGAGTTTGTTTTTCTGCCAGAAATCACTCAATTGATTCAGCAGAAGAATACCTTGATTCAAACATTGGTACAGAACCAAGGCAACAACAACAACAACCCACCACCACCACCACCTATTGACCATCTGGCACGTTTCTTAAGGTTGAATCCGCCGGTGTTTTCCAGTAGCACCGAGCCGATAGTAGCAGATGATTGGCTCCGTAAGATAGGGAGGGAGTTGACCACTGCAGGATGCACGGATGGAGAAAAGGTGAAGTTTGCCGCACATCAGCTTGACGGACCCGCAGCAGCATGGTGGGAGAATTTTACAGCCACTTACCCTGTAGACACTGTCACATGGAATCAGTTTCAGCAAGCTTTTCGTACTGCCCATGTTTCAGCAGGAGCTATGGCCATGAAGAAGCATGAGTTTCGCAACTTACGCCAAGGAGGACGGACAGTTGGCCAGTATGTGGATGATTTTAGTAAGCTAGCACGTTATGCCCCAGATGACGTTGCTACGGATGCAGCTAAGCAGGAGAAGTTTCTAGAAGGACTGAATGATGAGCTGAGCATGCAGTTGATGGTAGCCACTTTCAATAACTACGAGGAGTTAGTAGATCGTGCTCTTATGATTGAGGGGAAGCAGCAGCAGATTGACAATCGTAAGAGGAAGTATGCACAGGGGAAGTACAATTCTGGAGCTCAGCAGAAGCCATGCTTTACCCCAAAGTCAGGGGGACACTTTCAGCATACTCATGGAGGAGGTAGCTCGCACAATCATAATGGTGCAAAGAATGGAAACGGGAATGGAGGAAGCAATGGACAAAGCCGCACCAAACCGTCAACACCATCCAAGGCAGACCTGAGTCATATCACTTGTTATAAGTGCCGTAAGACTGGGCATTGTGCAAATGATTGCCCAGAAGCCCAAAATGGAAATGGCAATGGAAGCTCAGGAAAGAAGCCGAACCCTTTCAACAGGGGGCAAGTGAACCACGTTACCATGGAGGAGGTTGAAGCTCAGCCAGACGCAGTAACAGGTAAGTTTTTGGTTAAGGCATTTACTGCAGTTGTTCTTTTTGATACTGGTGCATCGCATTCATACATATCAAGGGGATTTGTGGATAAGTTTAGCCTGCCCACTAAGACTCTTAAGACACCTATGCTAGTAAGTTCACCGGGGGCTGAGTTTATGGTCAGTCAAGGATGCTTTCAGGTGCCATTAAGTATAGGAAGGCATGTTTTCCCAACAGATTTAATTATATTGGAATCCCAAGGTTTGGATGTAATTCTTGGTATGGATTGGCTGTCAATGTATGGAGGGAACATTGATTGCGCCAGTAAGTCGATTTTGCTTACGACACCAGAAGGAAGAAGAATCAAGTACGTATCATGACATGAGCCGAGAAGAGCACATGTAAATTCCTTACCAGGAGTTGTGCAGGAGGAAATACCAGTGGTAAGGGATTTCCCCGATGTATTTCCAGAAGAGTTGCCAGGCATGCCACTGGATAGAGATATTGAGTTCTTAATTGAACTACTGCCAGGCACTGGGCCTATATCCAAGAGACCGTACAGGATGCCAGCCCAAGATTTGGAGGAAATTAAGAAGCAGATTAAGGAATTGTTAGATAAAGGTTTTATTCGCCCAAGTTCTTCGCCTTGGGGATCGCCAGTACTTCTGGTGGAGAAGAAGGATGGATCGTTAAGAATGGTTGTCGATTATCGCGGATTGAATGAAGTAACCATCAAGAACAAGTACCCACTACCAATGATCAATGATCTGTTTGATCGGTTGCAAGGAGCTAAGGTGTTTTCCAAGATCGATTTGCGATCAGGATACCATCAGTTGAAGATTCGGGAGCAAGATATACCGAAGACGGCTTTTACCACCACGTATGGGCTGTATGAGTATACCGTTATGTCATTTGGTCTGACTAACGCCCCAGCCTATTTTATGAACATGATGAACAAGGTGTTTATGGAGTTTTTGGATAAGTTCGTCATAGTGTTCATTGATGATATTTTGGTTTACTCGAAGAATGAAGAGGAACATAAGGAACACTTGCGTTTGGTACTCGAGAAGCTCAGAGAACATCAGCTATACACCAAGTTCAGCAAGTGTGAGTTTTGGTTGAAGGAAGTTGGATTTCTCGGACATGTTATATCCAGAGAAGGTATTGCCGTAGACCCCACTAAAGTTGTCACTGTGACAAACTGGGAAGCACCAACAACAGTTGGAGAGATCAGGAGTTTCCTTGGACTCGCAGGATACTACCAGAGATTTATTGAAAATTTCTCGAAGATTGCGAAGCCTATGACAGAGTTGTTGAAGAAGGATACTAAGTTCATTTGGACTAAGGAGTGTGAGGCTAGTTTCCAGGAGTTGAAGAAACGTTTGGTTACCTCACCAGTATTAATTCTGCCAGATCAGACTAAGGATTATGAAGTGTATTGCGACGCTTCACGTCGAGGACTTGGAGAAGTGCTTATGCAGGAGGGAAGAGTTGTTTCGTATGCTTCACGACAGCTTAAGCCTCATGAGTTGAATTATGCTACTCATGATTTGGAGTTAGCAGCCGTAGTGCACGCACTGAAAATATGGAGACATTTTCTCATTGGAAATCATTGTGAGGTGTACACGGATCATAAGAGTTTGAAGTACATCTTCACGCAGAAAGAGTTAAATCTCAGGCAGAGGAGATGGTTGGAGCTTATTAAGGATTATCATATGAGATTGCATTATCACCCCGGGAAGGCTAACATTGTAGCAGACGCGTTGAGCCGTGAGAGCCACGTCAATACACTAATGATGGGAGGAATACCCAAGGAGTTAGCCGAGGATCTTCATGATCTATGTTTGGAAATAGTTCCGAGAGGCTATGTAGCAGCAATGGAGATTCAATCTACATTGATGGATAAAATCAGAGAAGCTCAAAAGACAGATAAGGAAGTTGCCTCTATAAAGGAGAAAATGAGCGAAGGAAAGGCTAAGGGATTTCGTGAGGAGGAGTACGATACCCTACGATTTGAGGACCGTGTTTATGTGCCCAATGACCCGGAGATCAGGAAGTTGATTCTGCAAGAGGCACATGATTCACCATATTCGATTCACCCCGGAAATACCAAGATGTATTTGGATTTGAAGGAAACTTTCTGGTGGACCGGAATGAAGAAGGATATTGCAAAGTATGTAGCAGTTTGTGATGTATGTCAGAGGGTGAAGGCAGAACATCAAAAGCCAGCAGGATTGTTGCAGCCATTGCCTATACCCGAATGGAAGTGGGACAAACTAGGCATGGATTTCATCACAGGATTGCCCAGGACTCGTTCAGGCTATGACTCGATTTGGGTTGTAGTCGATTGTTTGATGAAGGTAGCTCATTTCATCCCAGTAAAGACTACCTACAGCGGCGCCAAATTGGCTAAGATATACATGACAAGGATTGTATATTTGCATGGAGTTCCGAGGAGTATCGTATCAGATAGAGGAACCCAATTCACCTCAAAGTTCTGGAAGCAGTTGCACGAAACATTGGGAACCAGGCTGGAGCTTATCACAGCTTTCCATCCGCAGACAGATGGACAGACCGAGCGAGTCAATCAAATTTTGGAGGATATGCTTAGAGCTTGTGTTTTGGATTATGGATCAAGTTGGGATGACAACTTACCATACGCGAAGTTTTCTTACAACAACAGTTATCAATCCAGTTTGAAGATGGCCCCTTTCGAAGCCTTGTACGGAAGGAGGTGCAGAACCCCGTTGTTGTGGGATGAGGTTGGAGACCACCAGTTGTTTGGACCGGATTTGATTAAGGAGTCTAAACAGAAAGTAAAGTTGATCCGTGACAGGATCAAGGTAGCTCAGTCAAGGCAGAAGAGCTATGCAGATTCGAAACACAAGGAGACAGGACACGAAGTCGCAGATAGAGTTTATCTTCGAGTATCTCCACTTCGAGGAGTTAAGCGTTTTGGAGTTAAAGGAAAGTTAGCACCATGTTTTGTGGGGCCAGACAAGGTTTTGGAACGCATGGGAGAAGTAGTGTACAAGTTGGAATTACCTGAGGGATTGTCAGGAGTTCACGATGTGTTCCATGTTTCACAGTTGAAGAAGTGTCATGCAGAAATAGCCGATATACCACTGAGAGATACTGTGCCACTGGAAGCAATTCAGTTGAAGGATGATTTGACTTATGAAGAGAAACCAGTTAGAACTCTGGATTATGCCAGTCGAGTTACCCGCAGTAAGGTTATCAAGTTTTGCAAAGTTTAGTGGAGCCACCACACCGAGGAGGAAGCCACCTGGGAGCGAGAGGAAGATCTGCTCAAGGACCACCCTCACCTATTTGCTAGCCAACCCGAATCTCGAGGGCGAGATTCATCTTAAGGGGGGTAGGTTTGTAACATCACAAATTTTCAATTTGGAATGTTATACATAGATCATCATTGCATATCATATTTTTGTTGCATCATTGGCTCGATCCTAGAAATTCTATGCAACTCAAGGACCCACGGAGAGAGTTGGGGATTTCGTTATTTTCTTATTTGAGTTTTTCTCAAATTTTGAAAATAGGATCATTGATTTTATTTATTTTATCATCAATTATTTCTACTACCAAAAATTCAGAGAGGGAATAAAATGACTTTCCCAAAATAAAGAAATAATGAAGATTTAAAAAAAATCAAATAAGATTTATTTTGGAGTTTTTCGCCTTTTATTTGAATTTAGAAAAATGTGCGTTTTTCAAAATTGCATTAGGCCCCAAATAAATGTTCATCTTGTCCGGCTTGATTTTAGAAGCCGGGGAAAATTTATTTCAGGATTTTTGGAGTCCGTTTAGTATTTCTTTTTATTTTTTTCTTCTGCGCGGAATTATTTAAAAAAACGCAACCGACCTAGGGGCCGTGCCCGAGCGGGACTCCGCCCGGGGGCGCCTTTAAATAGCGCCGCCCCGAGCCCCCCAGGCCCAGCCGCCCCGCCCCGCCAGCCCGCAGCTGCCGCCAGCCCACACCCACGCCAAACCCTAACCTTAGCCGCCAGCCGCCGCCGCCGCCGCCGGAGCATCGCCGGACTTTGACGCCGCCGCCGCCGAGGTTCGTCGCCGCCTCGATTCGTGTGTCGCCTGTTTTTTTATATAAAAACCGAGCGGGTTTTTCTTCGATTTTTTTTGGTTTTTCGTTAGATCGGTTTTAATTTTTTTTCGGTTCGGTTAATTAGCGAGCGTTCGCTCATTCGTTCGTTTTAACGAACGTACTCGTCAGATCTGTTTAGTCAACGAACGTTCGTTCGTCAGCTTGTTCGTCGTTTTTCTTTTTCTCGGATTTAATCCGCGATTTTTCTGATCGCGATTCCTGATCCGATTTTCGTTTTAGAATAACTTTTCGCCCGTTTATCGGAATCAGGTGATTCAAGCGCGTGGAGTTTCGTCTCGAAACCCTCTTTCCGAATAATCAACTTAAACAAGTTTTTGCTTCTGTAAAATTTGACTTAGATCCAGATTAGTAAAACAAAGTTGTTTTCTTTCGCCGTTTGACTTTCGTTGCTTTGTTTGATTTGGTTCTTTTTGCAAACCGGAATTCTTAAGTTGAACATTCTAGTTAGATCTTTTATTCGAGTTTTACCAGTGCATTAGATGAGTACTTATTGTATGTTTGTTTGTTTGTTTGTCTGTGATAGAATACCTGAAGTGCGCCGCCTGTTACTTCGAGTCTCTAGGTTTTGCGGATCATCAGCAAGGCAAGTAACACTTTGATCATACCTTTTCTACTACCCAGTTTTTATGCATTAGATAAATCCTCAAACACTTGCATGGTTAGGATCTAATTAAATTGTGGGTTTTATGAAGTAGATTGAGGTAGTACCTATTACCTGTTTTATTATCAAACCCTTGGGAGTTACTTCTACGTTTGCTTATTATGTCATGCTATGCTAGTAGACGTGGATTGGGTGAGTGTATCCATGACAGATGTGAGATTGTTATTTAATGGTTTATTTAAGGTGGCAACTTAAACACACATATGGGTGGACTGAGGCACCTGGTTTCTATCGGGACTTGCCTGTATTTCTTCGGACCGCCACCCAGGCTCAAAGGGATCATGAGATTATTCAAACTAGAAACTTCCGTGTGCAGCCACAAGCCATTATGGGCTCTGGCATAGTTGACTAAGTTGTGCGAACTCTTACGGGTAGACTAGCAGATATAGGGGAAAGTAGGTGTACCGGTCTACCCACATGTAAGGTGCTAGTGCTTCCGAAAGACTATGTCTCGGTCATCTGTTTCTCAAACACCATGTAGTGCGAGGAATCAAACGGAGGCGATCGAGTCTTGTGGGGAAAAGTGCACAAACCTCTGCAGAGTGTATAAACTAATCATGATTAGCCGTATCCCCGGTTATGGATGTTTTGAGTATCTAGTACCTGGATATCATGTGAATCTCATCATGTTACTCTAATTTAATATTGTTGGGTTTAAGTAGTACTTTTAATTGGGATTGAGAATGCTGTCAACCATTTTCAATGTTTAACAACCACCATGATAGTTAAACAAATTTATTCCTTTGCAGTAGGGAAAAATTGGCTTTATGCAAAACTGTAACCATAGAGCTTTTACACCAGCCAAATTGCATGTAGTGTAGCTTATTCCATTGTTATTCTCTATGTGTTACATTGCAAGCATATTCCATGTGCTGACCCGTTTTCGGGCTGCAACGTTTCATGTTGCAGACTTTTCAGACGACGAGTAAGGTGCTTTTAGGTCGTGGTTCTATACTCAGTGATGCCGTTGGAGTTGATGGACTCGCTTATCTTCCAAGTCTTCCGCTGTTATCGTTTTTAGATGGCCTTAAGCCATGTATATTTTAATAAGTTCTCCTTTGAGACATTCGATGTAATAAGTGTGTGATTGCTACTCTGTTATAAATCCTCCAAGCACTGTGTGGTGTCAGCATTACTGATCCAGGGATGACACTGAGCACGGATATCAGACTGGTTGAGGTCTGGTCGCTACACTAATCATCCCCCTCTAGACATAGTTTCGATCCTACAAAAACTAAACACAAAAGACGCTCCAAGATTTGCACATATCACATGAATGAAACAAAGATGAAAACATACCGATACTTGTTGAAGAAAGATGTGATGCCTTCCGGGGCATACCTAAGCTTAGACACTTGAGTCTACTTGAATATTTACTTGGGGTGCCTTGGGCATCCCAATCTTGAGCTCTTGCCTCTCCTCCTTCTCCTCATATCGAGACCTACTAAATCTTTGATCACTTCATCCACACAAAACTCAATAGAAACCTCGTGAGATCCGTTAGTATAATAATGCAAATCACTACTTTAAGTACTATTGCAAACCAATTCATATTTTGTTTTTGCATTGTAGCTACTGTATTATAACTTCTTCATGGCTTATACCACTGATAGAATTGATAGTTTCTTCAAAATAAGCAAATCAATGCATCAAAACAGAATCTGTCTTAAATAGGATAGTCTGTAGTAATTTGAACATTCACCATACCTATGTAACTCCAAAAATTCTGAAAGATTAGGACAAAATAAAAAAATTGTAGACAAATACTGTGCAAAAAAATTCAGAAGCTTATGACGTTCCAGTAAAAAAAGAAAATTCACGCGGTACAGCCAAAGTTTCTGTTTTTACATCGCACATACCAACAAGCAATCTAATCATCCTAAAGGAAAATATTGGCACATTATTTTTATAATACAATTGATTTGTACAAGGGGATAATTATTTTTGTGAGAATCTTCACGAAAAAATCTACATTGTTTCCATGATCATGAACACAAGTGTTCAAGGTCGACCCTTACTTCTCCAATGCATAACTTCCAATCGCTTCTCTTTTGTTGAAAAGTTTTTAAGTTCCTGATGACCCACAAGTGTATGGGGTCAATTGTAGCCCTTTTTGATAAGTAAGAGTGTCGAACCCAACGAGGAGCACAAGGAAATGACAAGTGGTTTTCAACAAGGTAATGTCTGCAAGTACTAAAATTGTAAGTAGCAGAGTAGTTTGATAGCAAGATAATTTGTAATGAGCAAGTAACAATAGTAGTAACAGAAGTGCAACAAGGTAGCCCACTCCTTTTGAGGCAAAGGATAGGCCAAACGGTTTCTTATGATAAGCAAAGTGTTCTTGAGGGTACACGGGAATTTCATCTAGTCACTTTCATCATGTTGGCTTAATTGGTGTTTGGTACTTTGATAATTTGATATGTGAGTGGACCGGTGCTTAGGTGCTGTTCTTACTTGAACAAACCTCCTAATGATTAACCCTCTCACAAGCATCTACAACTACGAGAAAAGTATTAAAAATAAATTCTAACCATAGCAGTAAACTTTTGGATCCAATTAGTCCCTTACAGAATACCGCATAAACTGGGGTTTAAGCTTCTGTCACTCTCGCAACCCACCCTCTAATAACTACTCCACAATGCATTCCCTTAGGCCCAAATATGGTGAAGTGTCATGTAGTCTCCATTCACATGACACCACTAAGAGAATGGCAACATACATACCATCAAAATATCGAACACATATCAAGTTCACATGATTACTTGCAACATGATTTCTCCCGTGACCTCAAGAACGAAAGTAACTACTCACAAATGATAAACATGCTCAAGATCAGAGGGTTATTAAATAGCATAATGGATCTGAACATATAATGTGCCACCAAATAAACCATATAGTAATCAACTACAAGATGTAATCAACACTACTAGTCACCCACGAGCACCAATCTATAGTTTTGATACAAAGATTGAACACAAGAGATGAACTAGGGTTTGAGAGGAGTTGGTGCTGTGAAGATGTTGATGAAGATAGCCCACCCCAAGATGGGAGAGTTGTTGGTGATGATGATGACGATGATTTCCCCCTCCGGGAGGGAAGTTCCCCCGACAGAATCGCTCCACCGGAGGGCAAAAGTGCTCCTGCCCAAGTACCGCCTCGAGGCGGCGGCACTTCGTCCTGAATGTCATCTCCTGATTTTTTTCTAGGTCAAAATGACTTATATACCAGAATATGGGCACCGGAGGTGGGCCGAGGAGGGCAGCACCCACCAGGGCGCGCCTGGGCCTCCTAGCGCGCCCAGGTGGGTTCTGCCCACCTGGTGGCCCTCGTCTGGTACTTATTTTCTCCAATATTCACTAAATATTTCATAAAAAATCCTTGGGGAGTTTCAGCTCATTTGGAGTTGTACAGAATAGGTAGCTTGACGTAGCTTTTTCAGGTCCAGATTTCCAGCTGGCAGAATTCTCCCCCTTGGTGCATACCTTGCATATTATCAGACAAAAGGCATTTACTCCAAAAAGCATTATTATACAATAAAACAACATAAATAACAATAGGAAAACATGATGCAAAATGGATGTATCAACTCCCCCAAGCTTAGACCTCGCTTGTCCTCAAGCGAAAACCGAAATGGAAAAACATGTCCACATGCTTAGAGAGAGAGGTGTCAATAAAAACAAAAATACGGACATAGCAGCATCATGTGACTTATTATAACAGCAACAAACTTCAATATAAAACTTTTATTATAGAACTTTTATCATAGGCTTCTCATGAACAAGTGACAATTCATCACAATATCAAAGTATAAAGCATAAACTCTATTGGAAATCAACAAACTATGTTCTCAGACAACTTTGCAACTACAATTCATCACATTTTCAGGAAGGACACGTATCGGAGCCTTTAGGCAAGTCCACATACTCAACCATCATTTAGTCTTCTATGATTGCTAACACTCACCGCGTACACATGAGCAGATAGTTTCAACTAGACACAAAGAAAGATAGGGGCTTATAGTTTCTCCTCCCACACTCACCTCAAGGGTGATGTCAACAATAATAACTTATGCCACCCATATTCAACTGGACATATGTGCCTAGATCTTTCCTCACCACATGATGCTTGCCAAAGGAGAAAAATAAAAGGACTAGAGAGAAAAACTTTGACTCTTGCATAAAAGTAAATACATGAAAGTAAAAGATAGGCCCTTCGCAGAGGGAAGTAGAGGTTGCGATGCGCTTTTTGTTTGTATGCTCAACCCCTTAGTGCAAGAGAACGTCACATTATATTGCCCCCCGTGATGGCAACCTTTATTATGCAGTCTATCTCTTTTATTCTTCACCATCACAAGTTCGTATAACGCTCAATTTTCCCTTACATTAATCGATCTCACATTTTTATAAGCAATTTTATTGCCCTTTTTGCACCGATGACAACTTACTTGAAGGATCTTACTCAATCCAAGGTAGGTATGGTGGACTCTCAAACAAGATAGGGTTTAAGGGTTTTGGATGCACAAGTAGTATCTTTACTTAGTGCGGAATTTTTGGCTAGCAAAGATATGGGCAAGCACCACATGTTGAAGGATCTATGACAATATGACTTCTATGTGAATATGAACAGACATAAACAATTAAGTTGTCTCCCTTGTCCAACGTCAACAATTTTGGCATATAATATTTTGGTGGCTGCTCTCAATCACAAAAGATTTCCATGATAGTGTGTTTATATGTGAATATTCTCTTCCCTTATTAATTCGTGCATGTGTTTCATCATTGACCAATGCTATGTTTGTCAATCTACAATAAAATTTTCTACTTATACTTTTCCTTATGTAATGTCATCACTTACCATAAGATTAGCATATGATCTTTCTTTTTATTTCCTTTCTTTTTATTGCAGCAAGAAAGTAAAGAAGGCAAAACTCAGAATAACTTTATTATATCTCGCACACGATTATAAGTATTGATCACTAAGCAAACTCACAAAAAGCAAGGATCGAACTAAACTTTTATTCATCTAATAGCAAAAGATAGCCATAGATCGAACAAAGAAAATAAAGGCAAAATATAATGGAGATTGATACGATACTGGGGCACCTCCCCCAAGCTTGGAGAAAACCAAGGGGGGTGCCCATACCCAATACTCAGTTTTATTTTTGTGGTGATGAAGAAGATGGTGGTGATGAATTAGATGCAATCCGATCTTTAAGGATCAAGAGGCTCTCCAATCTTCGGATGACTCTTCGCAGGGAAGCAATGTGCTCCATATGCAAAATATTTTCATGATTGAGATACTTATTTTGTATATGAACTGTATTAATGATCTTGAAGCCTGCAATCTCAACGGGGGTAAGATGAGCATATTAGGGTTCAAGGGTATCTTCTTCTTCCTCATCGGCGAGCAATGCTTGCTTGTCCATTGGCACTTGATCTCCGGGTGCCTCCTTGCTCTTGTCCTCCTTAGCCGCTCCAATGGGGTCTTCTCTCTTCAACTCGATCTTCATCAACCAAGCATCTTCTTCCATACGATCAGAGGGGGGAGAAGACATGATGCCTGGTTCAATAGATCTGACATGAAACAGCAAGAAAAGAAAACAGAAGATTTCTCCGCGATACGGAGGTTAACAAGTTTGGGAGGTATATATAGATTTTTTCTCTTTGGGAACAAGCAAAATGGAAGAAAAACGAAGACCGGAAAGTACCCGAGGTGGGCACAACCCACCTGGGTGCGCCAGGCTGCCTGGCGCACCCTGGTGTATCGTGCCCACCAGGGTCACTTTCCTGGAAGTTTCTTATTTTCCTAATTTTCTAAATATACCAAAACTGACAAAAAATATTTTTGCAGATTTTTCGGAGTCCATTTACTTACTGTATCACGTACCTCTTTATTTTCACGATTCTGGAGTGTTCCGGAAGGACTCTTTTATGTGTTCTTCCCGTGTCAAAGTTTGGATAATATTGCTTTCAACATTAATGGGCGTATCTGAGATATAGTGTTTTATTCGTTGCCCATTGACAACCTTTGGGTTAGTCCCATTGGCATTATTTATTTTGATAGCTCCGGATCGATAGACCTCCTCGATGACATAGGTTCCTTCCCATTTGCGTAGGAGTTTTCCTACAAAGAATCTGAAATAGAGAGTTGTACAAAAGAACATATTCTCCTACGTTGAACTCACGCTTTTGGATTCTTTTGTCATGCCATCTTTTAAAATTTTCTTTGAATAACTTAGCATTTTCATAAGCCTGGGTTCTCCATTCATCTAATGAGCTAATACCAAATAACCTCTTTTCCCCAGCAAGTTTGAAATCATAATTGAGTTCTTTATTGCCCAAAATGCTTTATGTTCTAACTCAAGAGGTAAATGACAAGCTTTTCCATAAAACATTTTATATGGAGACATACCCATAGGATTTTTATATGCTATTCTATAAGCCCAAAGTGCATCATCTAATTTCTTAGAACAATTCTTCTGGGACCTATTAACAGGCTTTTGTAAGATTAGTTTTATTTCTCTATTGCTAAGTTCAACTTGACCACTAGACTGAGGATGATAAGGTGATGCAATTCTATGATTAACATCATACATAGCAAGCATTTTGCGGAAAGCACCATGAATAAAGTGTGAACCACCATCAGTCATTAAATATGTAGGGACTCCAAACCTTGGGAAAATAATTTCCTTAAGCATTTTAATAGAGGTGTTGTGATCATCACTACTAGTTGGAATAGCTTCTACCCACTTAGTAACATAATCAACAACAACCAAAATATGTGTATACACATTAGAGGAAGGAAAAGGTCCCATAAAGTCAAATCCCCAAACATTAAATGGTTCAACAACAAGTGAATAATTCATAGGCATTTCTTGACGCTTACCGATATTACCTATTCTTTGGCATTCATCACAAGATGAGACAAACTTATGGGCATCCTTGAAGAGAGTAGGCCAATAAAAACTAGATTGCAATACCTTATGAGCGGTTCTGTCTCCCACGTGATGTCCTTCATAAGCTTCGGAGTGGCATTTCCATAGGATTTGTTCCTGTTCATGCTCAGGTAGACAGCCTCTAATAATACCATCTACTAATTCTTTATAAAGATGTGGGTCATCCCAAAAGTAATGTCTTAGATCATAGAAGAATTTTTTCTTTTGTTGGTATGTGAAGCTGGGTGGTATGTATTTAGCAACAATATAATTAGCATAGTCAGCATACCAAGGTGTACTATGAGAAACATTTATTGCAGCTAGTTGTTCATCAAGGAAACCATCATTAATTTGTTGTGGTTCATCAAGAATATTTTCAAGTCTAGACAAGTTATCAGCTACGGGGTTCTCTATCCTTTCCTATCAGTAATATGCAAATCAAATTCTTGTAGCAAAAGAACCCACCTAATGAGTTTAGGTTTAGCATCTTTCTTTTCCATAAGGTATTTTATAGTAGCATGATCGCTGTGAACAATTACTTTAGAATCAACAATGTAAGATCTGAATTTATCACAAGCAAACACCACTGCTAAGAATTCTTTTTCAGTTGTAGCATAGTTTCGTTGAGCACTGTCTAGGGTTTTACTAGAATAATGAATAACATTTAGTTTCTTATTAACTCTTTGTCCTAGAACATCACCAACAACATAATCACTAGCATCACACATAATCTCAAAAGGCAAGTTCCAATCAGGTGGTTGAACAACAGGTGCAGTGATTAAGGCTTTCTTTAATGTTTCAAAGGCTTCCATACAATCATCATCAAACACAAAGGGAATATCCTTTTGCAAAAGATTAGTAAGCGGCCTATAAATTTAGGAAAGTCTTTGATAAACCTTCTATAGAAACGAGCATGACCAAGGAAACTATGAATACCTTTGATATCTTTAGGACATGGCATTTTCTCAATTGAATCAACCTTGGCTTTGTCCACCTCAATGCCTCTTTCAGAAAGTTTATGGTCCAAGACAATACCTTCATTAACCATAAAGGGGCACTTCTCTCAATTCAAGACAAGATTTGTTTGTTCACATCTCTACAAAACTCGATCTAGATTGCTTAAACAATCATCAAAAGACTTCCCATAAACAGAAAAGTCATCCATGAAAACCTGAACAATCTTTTCACAAAAATCAGAGAAGATAGCAGTCATACATCTTTGAAAGGTAGCAGGTGCATTACATAAACCGAAAGGCATGTGCCTATAAGCAAATGTTCCAAAAGGACAAGTAAAAGTGGTCTTTTCTTGATCATATTGTAAGACAAGTATTTGTGAAAAGACAGAGTATCCATCAAGGAAGCAAAAATGTGTGTGCTTAGATAATCTTTCCAACATTTGATCAATAAAAGGCAGAGGGTAATGATCTTTTCTAGTAGCTTTATTTAATTTTCTATAATCAATTACCATTCTATAGCCCATGACAATTCTCTGTGGAATAAGCTCATTCTTATCATTAGGAACAACAGTAATACCTCCCTTCTTAGGGACACAATGAACAGGACTTACCCATCTACTATCAGCTATAGGATAGATTATACCTGCTTCTAGAAGTTTCAATATTTCCGTTCTTACCACTTCTTTCATTTTCGGATTTAACCAACATTGGTGATCAACAACGAGTTTAGCATCAGGTTCCACATTAATCTTGTGCTGACATAGAGTGGGACTAATGCCCTTAAGATCATCAAGATTATATCCAATAGCAGCGCTGTGCTTCCTTAGAACTTTCAATAATCTTTCTTCTTCATGTTCTGAAAGGTTAGCACTAATAATAATAGGATATATCTTCTTTTCATCAAGATAAGCGTATTTCAAAGTGTTTGGTAATTGTTTTAGTTCAAACACAGGATCACCTTTAGGTGGAGGAGGACCTCCTAGAGTTTTAATAGGCAAATTGTGTTTAAGCAGAGGTTGTTGTTCGAAAAAGATTTTATCTATTTTATTTCTTTCACGCATATGCAAATCATTTTCATGGTCTATCAAATATTGTTCCAAAGGATCAGTAGGAGGCACAACAATAGAACCAAGACCAATAATTTCATCCTTACTAGGAAATCTTTCTTATGAGGTTCTTTACTAAACTTGGAAAAACTAAACTCATGACATTCATCACCAAAGCTAACACCGACAGTTTATTTCTCACAATCTATTTTAGCATTGATGGTGTTCAAGAAAGGTCTAACAAATATAATGGGACAAAAGTCATCTTGTGGGGTGCTAAGAACAAGAAAATCAGTAGGGTATTTTATTTTCCCACACAAGACTTCAACATCTCTAAGAATCCCGATTGGTGATATAGTATCTCTATTAGCAAGTTTAATAGTAACATCTATGTCTTCTATTTCAGTAGGTGCTATTTGCTCATTAATTTCTTGATATAGTGAGAAAGGAATAGCACTTACACTAGCACCTAGGTCACATAACCCATGATAACAATGATCTCCTATCTTAACTAAGACAACATGCATGCCAACAACTGGTCTATGTTTATCTTTTCCTTCAAGTTTGGCAATTCTAGAAGCTTCACCGTAGAAGTAAATAACATGCCCATCAATATTATCAACTAAGAGATCTTTAACCATCGCAACACTAGGTTCAACTTTGATTTGTTCAGATGGTTTGGGTGTTCTAACATTACTTTAGTTAATCACAGTTGAAGCTTTAGCATGTTCCTTCATCCTAATAGGAAAAGGTGGTTTTTTAATATAAGCAGTGGGGACAACTGGATCAACATTGTAAATGATAGTTTCTTCTTTAGGTTTTACCGGTTCTTTAACTTCTTCTTTAATTGGTGGGTGATATTTAAACCACTTCTCCTTAGGGAGATCAACATGAGTAGCAAAAGATTCACAAAAGGAAGCTACTATCTCAGAGTCAAGTCGATATTTAGTGCTAAACTTTTGAAAAGCAGCGGTATTCATAAAAGATTTAACACAATCAAGCTTAGGTTCAATACGTGACTCTTTACCTTCGTCGAGTTCCCAATCTTGAGAGTTGCGTTTAATTCTTTCTAAAAGACCCCACCAGAATTAAATAGTCTTCTTCATAAAAGAACCAGTACAAGAAGTATCGAGCATGGACTGATCATTACGAGAAAGCCGAGCATAAAAATTCTGAATAATAATTTCTCTCGAGAGCTCATGATTGGGGAACGAATATAACATTTACTTAAGCCTTCCCTAAGCTAGAGCGATGCTTTCTACTTCACGACGCCAAAAATTATATATATAATTCAGATCACGATGAACTAGATGCATAGGATAAAATTTCTGATGAAATTCCAATTTCAAACGGTTCCAGTTCCAAGATCCAATATCATCGCATAGCCTATACCATGTCAATGATTTTCCCTTCAAAGATAAATGGAAAACCTTCTTCTTAGCTTCATCTTTGGGCAAACCTGCAAGCTTAAATAATCCACAAATTTCATCCACATATATCAAGTGCATATCAGGATATTCGGTTCCATCTCATGCATAAGGATTAGCTAGCAGTTTTTCTAACATACCCGAAGGAATTTCATATTCAATATTTTCAGTAGGTGCAGTAGGTTGAGGGGTGACTAATTGTGGTTCCGTTCGAGGTGAAGATACCCCGAAAAAAACCCTCAAAGGATTGTTTTCCATAGTAGAAGTGACAATAAATTTCAGCATGTAGTAATAATGTTTCCTTACCAATTTCCACTTACCAAGAGCGCTTCACTCCCCGGCAATGGCGCCATAAAATTGCCTTGATGACCCACAAGTGTATGGGGTCAATTGTAGCCCTTTTTGATAAGTAAGAGTGTCGAACCCAACGAGGAGCAGAAGGAAACGACAAGTGGTTTTCAGCAAGGTAATGTCTGCAAGTGCTAAAATTGTAAGTAGCGGAGTAGTTTGATAGCAAGATAATTTGTAACGAGCAAGTAACAATAGTAGTAACAGAAGTGAAGCAAGGTAGCCCAATCCTTTTGAGGCAAAGGACAGGCCAAAACGGTTTCTTATGATAAGAAAATTGTTCTTCAGGGTACACGGGAATTTCATCTAGTCACTTTCATCATGTTGGCTTAATTCATGTTCGATACTTTGATAATTTGATATGTGAGTGGGCCGGTGCTTAGGTCTTGTTCTTACTTGAACAAACCTCCTACTTATGATTAACCCTCTCGCAAGCATCCGCAACTGTAGGACCTTGAAGTAAGTCTAGAGGGGGGGTGATTAGACTACTTGATCAATTAAAAACTTAACCTTTTCCCAATTTTAGAGTTTCAGATTTTAGCTATCTTAGGACAAGTCAAGAAATCATCACACAATTCAAGCAAGCATGCAAAGAGTATATAGGCAGCGGAAATTAAAGCATGCAACTTGCAAGAAAGTAAAGGGAAGGGTTTGGAGGATTCAAATGCAATTGGAGACACGGATATTTTTGGCGTGGTTCCGATAGGTGGTGCTATCGTACATCCACGTTGATGGAGACTTCAACCCACGAAGGGTAACGGTTGCGCGAGTCCACGAAGGGCTCCACCCACAAAGGGTCCACGAAGAAGCAACCTTGTTTATCCCACCATGGTCGTCGCCCACGAAGGACTTGCCTCACTAGCGGTAGATCTTCACGAAGTAGGCGATCTCCTTGCCCTTACAAACTCCTTGGTTCAACTCCACAATCTTGTCGGAGGCTCCCAAGTGACACCTAGCCAATCTAGGAGACACCACTCTCCAAGAAGTAACAAATGGTGCGTTGATGATGAACTCCTTGCTCTTGTGCTTCAAATGATAGTCTCCCCAACACTCAACTCTCTCTCATAGGATTTGGATTGGGTGGAAAGTGGATTTGAGTGGAAAGCAACTTGGGGAAGGCTAGAGATCAAGATTCATATGGTAGGAATGGAATATCTTGGCCTCAACACATGAGTAGGTGGTTCTCTCTCAGAAATGGTAAGTTGGAAGTGTAGGTTTAGTCTGATGGCTCTCTCCACGAATGAAGAGGAGGTGGAGGGGTATATATAGCCTCCACACAAAATCTAACCGTTACACACAATTTACCAAACTCGGTGGGACCGATTCAACAGACTCGGTCGGACCGATTTAGTAAACCTAGTGACCGTTATTGATTTTTGGTGGGACCGACATGCAACTCAGTGAGACCAATTCGGTTAGGGTTAGGGCATAACGTAATCTCAGTAAGACCGATTACACAAACTTGGTAAGACCGATTTTGGTAATAAGCTTTCCAGAGAGTTGGTCAGGTAAACTCGGTGGGACCGATTTGCTCTTTTTGGTGAGACCGAAATGTTACAAAAGGGAAACAGAGAGTTTACATTGCAATCTCGGTGTGACCGATCGCTTACTTAGGTTAGACCGAAACGTTATGAAGGGAAACGGAGAGATTACAATCCCATCTCGGTGAGACCGAGATCCCTATCGGTAGGACCGATTTGCTTAGGGTTTGTGGCAGTGGCTATGACTTTTGGAATAGGTGGCACCGGATTGGAAGAATCGGTGTGACCGATTTTGGCTTTGGGTTTAGGTCATTTGTGGATGTGGGAAAGTAGCTGAGGGTTTTGGAGAATATCACAAAGCACATGAAGCAAGAGGCTCATTAAGCAACACCTCATCCCTCCTTGATAGTATTGGCTTTTCCTATAGAGTCAATGTGATCTTGGATCACTAAAATATAAAATGAAGAGTCTTGAGCCTTTGAGCTTGAGCCAATCCTTTGTCCTTAGTATTTTGAGGGATCCAGTTTCATCATCTATGCCATGCCATTCATTGAGCTTTCCTGAAATAATAGTCTTGGAATAGCATTAGCTCAATGAGCTATATGTTGCTATGAATTACCAAAACCACCTAGGGATAGTTGCACTTTCAATCTCCCCCTTTTTGGTAATTGATGACAACATATAGATCAAAGCTTCGACAAAAGATAATAAGAATAAAAACATCGTCGCTTTGAGAAGTATGTGATTAGCAAGAGCTCCCCCTAAATTTGTGCATAGTTTAAAATTTGCTTTGGACTGCAAATGCACAAGGAATTAGGCTCATGGGTTACTCTTCCATGTCACATACATCTTGGTGGAGCGCTCAAAATGATAAGTATTGAATACATGCACTCATCACCAAGCAAAGTGAATGATCACATAAGATAGATAGGATAATATCGTCAAACATGCATAAGTGTAGCTTATGATCAAACACATGATCATCAATGTTTCACAAGCATAGTATCTCAACCAATCAAAAAGCAAACAAGTTTAACCAACAAAGCAAGAGAGAACAAAAGCAACACACTCTCTCTCGAAGCCTATGATCTATACATTTTTCTCCCCCTTTGGCAACAAGTTACCAGAAAGTTCATAGAAAATGCATAGTGCTAGATCGACTCTCAGGCTTGATCTTCAATTGGTGGTGTTCGGATAACTCCAAGGACGAAGGCTTCAGTTGATGTAGAGGGTGCTGGAGTTGAAGCTGAAGCTGGTTGCACTAGAGCTAAAGGGGCAGTAGCTGGTGCTGAAGATGTTGCTCTAATGTCTGGCACTGGCACAGTAGCTGACCTCTGAGCTCTAGGCACTCTGGCAAAGACATTTGTGGTTGTCTTGCCCTTCCTCTCCTGCATGTCATCCTGCAGTTGCTCCACAACTGACTGAATCTCAGTTACTTTGACATCTAGATCATAGAATTTTTGTTCCATGATTCTCTCCAAGCTCTCCTGATTCCGAGTTAAGGTGGCCAACCCCTTCTCAATCCTCAGAGATGATGCTATCAAGTAACCAAGCTGCTCCTGTTTGTTTTTCAAGAAATACTCAGATGCCTCCTCTTGAGTTGGCATCTTGGCAGCCTTCTCCTTCCTTGCCTGGTAGCAGCCTTAGGCAGGTTGCTAAGAGTGCTTCTGCTTCCTTCATCTGAAGTGCTGGAGGGACTAGTGCCCTCACTCAAGTGAATCTGCTCTGCTGACCTGTTCTGACTGTCACTCTGGTCTGACATGCTGCAAAAGCTGACTGCTGACCCTGTGAAGAATTATAGATGAGATAGAGTGGATGAGCATCACAAAATGCAGAGATTTTTCAAAAGAATGATTCAAAAATTCAGTTTTAGTTTTCCACAGAAAGCATTTCGGATCAACCGATTTTCAAACTCGGTGATACCGAAGCAGTTTTTGGAACCTAAACTGATGAACTCGGTTGGACCGAGTCACAGTTCAGTGGCACCGAGACTGCTAGGGTTTCACAGAATCCTAAAATCGGTCACACCAATTAGTAATTCTCGGTCACACAGAGAGTCACTAGTGCAATGGCATATGCCAAATCGGTGAGACCGAGTTTTTCAACTCGGTGGGTCCGAGATGGTTTCGGCGGAAATCTAACCCTAAAAATTTGAATCTAATCTACTCTACGGACTACTTTGGCTGGATAGGATTGTTTCAATCGTGGCAAGAATCAATAAGAGTACAATGTGCTAGGAATCAGATGTGGATAGCACAAAGATCGAGTCCATACCCTAGTGCGGCGATGAACTTGCTACGGCGGCAACGGTGGGTTGAATTCCGTTGACGGCGGCGGAGACCAGCGACAGGAGGCGGCTGGCGACGAGGACACGATCCGGAGACCTTCGACGGCAGAGCGAGCTATTGCGCGGGCGAAGAGGTTCGAAGAAATTTCCAAAATTTTGCCCTTGTCTATATATAGCCCGACCCTGTCGGGGTGACCGAGTGGAACAACTCGGTGGCACCGAGATGCATAACTGTGTTCAGTTACAGCAACTCGGTGTGACTGAGAAGTTCAAATCGGTTGCACCGAGATTGAAAACTCAGATCAACTTAATGATCTCGGTAGGAACGAAATGGAGGAATCGGTCAGACCGAGAATCACAAAGAGGTTTTGGAAGTTTAAGTCTATGACGAATCGGGGACTCCGAGTGCTCCTCACACAAAGTGGTTCAAATCTGCCTTGATCAAAGTTTGCGATGTAGCATGAATAGAGTTTGAGACGAGAAAAGCATAGATAGCTAGAGAGGGTTCTTAGGCATTCTTGTTCATCCACTTGGCCAAAAGAAGAATGAACCAAACACTCAAAACAACAAGTGGTGTCCTTGAATGAGTAAAATATGCACCAACATGCTCACACAATAAAATGGCAAATGAAATATGTGGCAAAGCATGCACAACCAATTCTAGCACCTATCAAACAATTGGTGATGACTAGGTCATCTATATATAAGTATATTGACTTAGGAGTCAAATGAGAACATTTGATCCTAGGTCATACTCATCGTTTAAGCTCAAGTGGGGGTTACCACTTTTACATAATGCATTGATGTGTTCACACCATTAGAGTTGCTTTGACTCAATTTTTGAGTTAAGCTCCCCCTAGATGTGAGATCCCCCCTTTAGAGGGATGAACTAACCTTGGGTTTTGTCGATGATGACTTCATGTAGGTGTTGAAGATGTGGATGCTCAATGTTGAAGTAGATCATTTGGAGCAATCTTTTGGAGTGAGTTGCACTTTCAACTTAGTTGCATGGGTTAGTCCCACAAGGAACAAACAAGAATATCCATAGACATAGAGTGATGCACACACAAGATGATGTCCATGAAAACATTAGGTTACCTTGTCCCTTGCCTTACCAACATGAGGGTTTGTGACTCCTTGAACTAGTGCAAGATGTGGAAGTTGATTGCACTTGTCCTTGCCATAAAGATATGAGTGAAGAATGTTGGCGGAGTCACCCTCAAGAACTCTCTAGTTCTTCTTCTTCGTGATCCACATCATCTTGATGGGAATCCTTGGAGTTGTAGTTGTACTTGATGAAGTAGAACTTGACGTAGTCTTGGGAATCCACTTGACCGAGACCTTAGGTGCTTCTTCAAATGCATCAATCTCTTCTTGAAGCTTATCCTTGCCTTTGTTCTTATGGTCTTGTGGAGGAAGATCATCTTGAGCTTGTGTTCCCTTGAAGAAAGTAGGATCATACTTCTCTTGTTGAGGAACAAACTTCGTCTTGGGGTATTGATCTTCTTCCCACTCAACTCCACCGGCATTGAACTTTCGTTCAAAACCAACACCTTGATTCTTCCGGTGTCTTCCTTGCTTGCGTACAATTTCCTCGAATTGCTTACTCCCGGCAAGGCTCTTGTAAACACCTTTCTCTATAATTCCCTTCAATAAGCTATTTTCTTTCTCAAGTGTAACTTGGCTAAGAGAATCATTAGTGGAATCAAGAGAACTACTAGAAGCAACAATATTGGATTTAACATGATTATTGTTACTACTAGAGGAAGTATCTTTCTTGTACTTGTTACCAGACTTGACTTGAAGCATGTAAGTAGATAATAGTAAACACTTGGCAATGTAAGAAGAACTTTTCTTACGGAGATCATCATTGATTGCCTTTAAGAACTCATGCTCTTGCTCAAGATTGAGCTTTTCAAAGCGTAACTTCTCATGAGCCCTTAAAAGTTCTCGATGATCTTTGAAGATAGTTTCATGAGCCAACATTAGAGTGTTTAGTTCTTTAGTTAGAAGCTCAATTTTCTACTTATCATTGTCATTCGTTTGATTAGCATGATTAATTGACGTTTCATCATAGTATTCATCACTAGAGTTGTCAACAAGTAAATCATCATCCACAAGCAAGTCATCTTCATCACTATTGAAATCAACATACTCAGGATGTGTTACCTTTGGACCTTTGGCCATGAAGCATCTTCCAGTTCCTTCATTTGGTGAATCAAATATGTCGTAGGAGTTGGTTGACACAAGTGCTAGACCGGCAACACCTTCATCTTGAGTATGTTCGGAGTCGGAGTGATAGCTTCTCTCGGAGTGATTGTCAGAGTCAGAGCCGAAAATCCATTCACCAACATGAGCTTGATGTCTTCGTTTTGTGTAGCTCCTTGATGACTTATCATTCCTTTCCAAATCCTTGCTTCTCCGTGAGGGTCTTCGTTCATAACGATCATCTCTACTCCTTGTCTCTCTTGGTGGTGATTCTTCTCTTTTGCTTCTTCTTTTTGGAGAATCTTCTCTTCTTTTGTAGGGTGTCGTACACTCATTTGAGTAGTGTCCAGGCCTCCCACAATTGTAGCAATTGCACTCTCGACTAGAAGATCTTTTGTCATGATAAAACCTTGACTTGGAGCTTCTTTCTTTGCTTCTACTCTTGTAGAATTTATTGAAGTTCTTCACCATTAAGCTCAATTCTTCATTGAAGGTTTGTTTCTCACTTGATGATGTGGGGACTTCACTTGAGGCTTTGTAAGCACCACTTGACTTGTTGTGAAGTTCCTCCTTATCCTTGAGTGACATCTCATGAGCAACAATTCTTCCAATGACTTCCGTTGGCTTGAGATTTTTGTAGTTTGGCATCATTTGGATCAATGTGCACACGGTGTCATACTTTCCATCCAATGCTCTTAGGATCTTCTTGATGATGAATCTGTCGGTCATCTCTTCACTCCCTAAGCCGGCAATCTCATTTGTGATAAGTGCAAGCCTAGAGTACATTTCAGCGACACCTTCACCATCCTTCATTTTGAACTTGTCAAGCTGACTTTGGAGCACATCCAACTTGGATTCCTTGACGGATTCGGTACCCTCGTGCATATCAATCAAAGTATCCCAAATTTCCTTTGCATTCTCAAGACGGATGATTTTGTTGAATTCTTCGGGGCACAATCCGTTGACGATGATATCACAAGCTTGAGCGTTGTATTGCAGCATCTTCAATTCTTCCGCAATCGCTTCACGGTTTGGTTCTCTCCCATCAAAGAATTCACCTTGCAAGCCAATACAAATAATTGCCCAAACGGCGGGGTTATGTCCGAGAATATGCATTTTCATCTTATGCTTCCAACTAGCAAAATTAGTACCATCAAAGTAAGGACCTCTACGGTGATAATTTCCCTCGCTAGATGCCATACTCTCCTAGGTTGTGAAACCAAGGCTATGACCACCAAAATCTATGGAAATCAAAGAAAATGGAGACCAAAGCTCTGATACCACTTGTAGGACCTTGAAGTAAGTCTAGAGGGGGGCTGATTAGACTACTTGACCAATTAAAAACTTAACCTTTTCCCAATTTTAGAGTTTGGCGGATTTTAGCTATCTTAGGACAAGTCAAGCAATCATCACACAATTCAAGAAAGCATGCAAAGAGTATATAGGCAGCGGAAATTAAAGCATGCAACTTGGAAGAAAGTAAAGGGAAGGGTTTGGAGGATTCAAACGCAATTGGAGACACGGATGTTTTTGGCGTGGTTCCGATAGGTGGTGCTATCGTACATCCACGTTGATGGAGACTTCAACCCACGAAGGGTAACGGTTGCGCGAGTCCACGGAGGGCTCCACCCATGAAGGGTCCACGAAGAAGCAACCTTGTCTATCCCACCATGGCCGTCGCCCACGAAGGACTTGCCTCACTAGAGGTAGATCTTCACGAAGTAGGCGATCTCCTTGCCCTTACAAACTCCTTGGTTCAACTCCACAATCTTGTCGGAGGCTCCCAAGTGACACCTAGCCAATCTAGGAGACACCACTCTCCAAGAAGTAACAAATGGTGCGTTGATGATGAACTCCTTGCTCTTGTGCTTCAAATGATAGTCTCCCTAACACTCAACTCTCTCTCATAGGATTTGGATCGGGTGGAAAGAGGATTTGAGTGGAAATCAACTTGGGCTAGAGATCAAGATTCATATGGTAGGAATGGAATATCTTGGCCTCAACACATGAGTAGGTGGTTCTCTCTCAGAAATGGTAAGTTGGAAGTGTAGGTTTAGTCTGATGGCTCTCTCCACGAATGAAGAGGAGGCGGAGGGGTATATATAGCCTCCACACAAAATCTAACCGTTACACACAATTTACCAAACTCGGTGGGACCGATTCAACAGACTTGGTCGGACCGATTTAGTAAACCTAGTGACCGTTAGTGATTTTAGGTGGGACCGACATGCAACTCGGTGAGACCGATTCGGTTAGGGTTAGGGCATAACGTAATCTCAGTAAGACCGATTACACAAACTCGGTAAGACCGATTTTGGTAATAAGCTTTCCAGAGAGTTGGTCAGGTAAACTCGGTGGGACCGATTTGCTCTTTTCTGTGAGACCGAAATGTTACAAAAGGGGAACAGAGAGTTTACATTGCAATCTCGGTGGGACCGATCGCTCACTTAGGTTAGACCGAAATGTTACGAAGGGAAACAGAGAGATTACAATCCCATCTCGGTGAGACCGAGATCCCTATCGGTAGGACCGATTTGCTTAGGGTTTGTGGTAGTGGCTATGACTTTTGGAATCGGTGGCGCCGGATTGGAAGAATCGGTATGACCGATTTTGGCTTTGGGTTTAGGTCATTTGTGGATGTGGGAAAGTAGCTGAGGGTTTTGGAGCATATCACAAAGCACATGAAGCAAGAGGCTCATTAAGCAACACCTCATCCCTCCTTGATAGTATTGGCTTTTCCTATAGAGTCAATGTGATCTTGGATCACTAAAATATAAAATGAAGAGTCTTGAGCCTTTGAGCTTGAGCCAATCCTTTGTCCTTAGTATTTTGAGGGATCCACTTTCATCATCCATGCCATGCCATTCATTGAGCTTTCCTGAAATAATAGTCTTGGAATAGCATTAGCTCAATGAGCTATATGTTGTTATGAATTACCAAAACCACCTAGGGATAGTTGCACTTTCAGCAACTATGAGAAAATTATTAAGAATAAATTCTAACCATAGCATTAAACTTTTGGATCGAATCGGTCCCTTACGGAATAGCACATAAACTGGGGTTTAAGCTTCTGTCACTCTCACAACCATGATCTAATAACTACTCCACAATGCATTACCTTAAGCCCAAATATGGTGAAGTGTCATGTAGTCGATGTTCACGTGACACCACTAAGAGAATGACAACATACATACCTGTTCGGGAATGTAGTAATTTCAAAAAAATTCCTACGTACATGCAAGATCATGGTGATGGCATAGAAACGAGAGGGGAGAGTGTCCGTCCACGTACCCTCGTAGACCGTAAGCGGAAGCGTTATGACAACGCGGTTGATGTAGTCGTACGTCTTCACGATCCGACCGATCCAAGCACCGAACGTACGGCACCTCTGAGTTCAGCACACGTTCAGCTCGATGACGATCCCCGGGCTCCGATCCAGCAAAGCTTCGGGGATAAGTTCCATCAGCACGACGGCGTGGTGACGATGATGATGCTCTACTGGCGCAAGGCTTCGCCTAAGCTCCGCGACGATATGACCGAGGTGGAATATGGTGGAGGGGGGCACCGCACACGGCTAAGGAACGATCCGTAGATCAACTTGTGTGTTATGGGGTGCCCCCTTGCCCCCGTATATAAAGGAGGGAGGGGGAGGTGCGGCCGGCCCCTTGGGGTGCGCCTGGAGGATTCCTACTCCCACCGGGAGTAGGACTCCCCCCTCTTGCCTTGGTGGAGAAGGAAAGGGGGGAGGGGAAAGAGGAGAGGGGGGCGTCGCCCCTCCCTTCCTTGTCCTATTCGGACTAGGGGGGAGGGGGCGCGCGGCCTGCCCTGACCGGCCCTCCTCTTCTCCCTCATGGCCCACTAAGGCCCATTAACCCCCGGGAGGGTTCCGGTAACCCCCCGGTGTTCCGGTAAAATCCCGATTTCACCCGGAACCTTTCCGATGTCCAAACATAGGCTTCCAATATATCAATCTTTATGTCTCGACCATTTCGAGACTCCTTGTCATGTTCGTGATCACATACGGGACTCCGAACAAACTTCGGTACATCAAAACTTATAAACTCATAATAAAACTGTCATCGTAACGTTAAGCGTGCGAACCCTACGGGTTCGAGAACTATGTAGACATGACCTAGAACCATTCTCGGTCAATAACCAATAGCGGGACCTGGATGCCCATATTGGTTCCTACATATTCTACGAAGATCTTTATCGGTCAAGCCGCATAACAACATACGTTGTTCCCTTTGTCATCGGTATGTTACTTGCCCGAGATTTGATCGTCGGTATCCAATACCTAGTTCAATCTCGTTACCGGCAAGTCTCTTTACTCGTTCCGTAATGCATCATCCCGTAACCAACTCATTTGGTCACATTGCTTGCAAGGCTTATAATGATGTGCATTACCGAGAGGGCCCAGAGATACCTCTCCGACAATCGGAGTGACAAAACCTAATCTCGAAATACGCCAACTCAACATGTACCTTTGGAGACACCTATAGTACTCCTTTATAATCACCCAGTTACGTTGTGACGTTTGGTAGTACCCAAAGCGTTCCTCCGGTAAACGGGAGTTGCATATTTCTCATAGTTACAGGAACATGTATAAGTCATGAAGAAAGCAATAGCAGTATACTAAACGATCAAGTGCTAGGCTAACGGAATGGGTCATGTCAATCACATCATTCTTCTAATGATGTGATCCCATTAATCAAATGACAACACATGTCTATGGTTAGGAAACATAACCATCTTTGATTAATGAGCTAGTCAAGTAGAGGCATACTAGTGACTATATGTTTGTCTATGTATTCACACATGTATCATGTTTCCGGTTAATACAATTCTAGCATGAATAATAAACATTTATCATGATATGAGGAAATAAATAATAACTTTATTATTGCCTCTAGGGCATATTTCCTTCAGTCTCCCACTTGCACTAGAGTCAATAATCTAGATTACATAGTAATGATTCTAACACCCATGGAGTCTTGGTGTTGATCATGTTTTGCTCGTGAGAGAGGCTTAGTCAACGGGTCTGCAACATTCATATCCGTATGTATTTTGCAAATCTCTATGTCTCCCACTTGGACTTGGTCCCAAATGGAATTGAAGCGTCTCTTGATGTGCTTGGTCCTCTTGTGAAATCTGGATTCCTTTGCCAAATCAATTGCGCCAGTATTGTCACAGAAGATCTTCATTGGTCCCGATGCACTAGGTATGACACCTAGATCGGTAATGAACTCCTTCATCCAGACTCCTTCATTTGCTGCTTCAGAAGTAGCTATGTACTCCACTTCACATGTAGATCCTGCCACGACGCTTTGTTTAGAACTGCACCAACTTACAGCTCCACCATTTAATAAAAACACGTATCCGGTTTGCGATTTAGAATCGTCCGGATCAGTGTCAAAGCTTGCATCAACGTAACCATTTACGACTAGCTCTTTGTCACCTCCATATACGAGAAACCTATCCTTAGTCCTTTTCAGGTATTTCAGGATGTTCTTGACCGCTGTCCAGTGATCCACTCCTGGATTACTTTGGTACCTTCCTGCCAAGCTTATTGCTAAGCATACGTCAGGTCTGGTACACAGCATTGCATACATGATAGAGCCTATGGCTGAAGCATAGGGAACATCTTTCATTTTCTCTCTATCTTCTGCTGTGGTCGGGAATTGAGTTTGACTCAACTTCACACCTTGTAGCACAGGCAAGAAACCTTTCTTTGCCTGATCCATTTTGAACTTTTTCAAAATTTTGTCAAGGTATGTGCTTTGTGAAAGTCCTATTAAGCGTCTTGATCTATCTCTATAGATCTTGATGCCCAATATGTAAGCAGCTTCACCGAGGTCTTTCATTGAAAAACTTTTATTCAAGTATCGCTTTATGCTATCCAGAAATTCTATATCATTTCCAATTAATAATATGTCATCTACATATAAAATCAGAAATGCTACAGAGCTCCCACTCACTTTCTTGTAAATACAGGCTTCTCCAAAAGTCTGTATAAAACCATATGCTTTGATCACACTATCAAAACGTTTATTCCAACTCCGAGATGCTTGCACCAGTCCATAAATGGATCGCTGGAGCTTGCACACTTTGTTAGCACCTTTTGGATCAACAAAACCTTCTGGTTGCATCATATACAACTCTTCTTCCAGAAATCCATTCAAGAATGCAGTTTTGACATCCATTTGCCAAATTTCATAATCATGAAATGCAGCAATAGCTAACATGATTCTGACAGACTTAAGCATCGCTACGGGTGAGAAAGTCTCATCGTAGTCAACCCCTTGAACTTGTCGAAAACCTTTCGCAACAAGTCGAGCTTTATAGACAGTTATATTACCATCAGCGTCAGTCTTCTTCTTAAAAATCTATTTATTCTCAATGGCTTGCTGATCATTGGGCAAGTCAACCAAAGTCCATACTTTGTTTTCGTACATGGATCCCATCTCAGATTTCATGGCCTCTAGCCATTTTGTGGAATCTGGGCTCATCATCGCTTCCTCATAGTTCGTAGGTTCATCATGGTTAAGTAACATGACTTCCAGAATAGGATTACCGTACTACTCTGGTGCGGATCTTACTCTGGTAGACCTACGAGGTTCAGTAGAAACTTGATCTGAAGTTTCATGATCAATATCATCAGCTTCCTCACTAGTTGGTGTAGTTGCCACAGGAACCGGTTCTTGTGATGAACTACTTTCCAACAAGGGAGTAGATATAGTTATCTCATCAAGTTCTACTTTCCTCCCACTCACTTCTTTCGAGAGAAACTCCTTCTCTAGAAAGGATCCGATTTTAGCAACGAAAATCTTGCCCTCAGATCTGTGATAGAAGGTGTACCCAATAGTCTCTTTTGGGTATCCTATGAAGACACATTTCTCCGATTTGGGTTCGAGCTTATCTAGTTGAAGTTTCTTCACATAAGCATCGCAGCCCCAAACTTTAAGAAACGACAACTTTGGTTTCTTGCCAAACCATAGTTCATAAGGTGCTGTCTCAACGGATTTTGATGGTGCCCTATTTAACGTGAATGCAGCCGTCTCTAAAGCATAACCCCAAAACGATAGCGGTAAATCAGTAAGAGACATCATAGATCGCACCATATCTAGTAAAGTATGATTACAACGTTCGGACACACCATTTCGTTGTGGTGTTCCGGGTGGCGTGAGTTGCGAAACTATTCCGCATTGTTTCAAGTGTAGACCAAACTCGTAACTCAAATATTCTCCTCCACGATCAGATCGTAGAAACTTTATTTTCTTGTTACGATGATTTTCCACTTCACTCTGAAATTCTTTGAACTTTTCAAATGTTTCAGACTTGTGTTTCATTAATTAGATATACCCATATCTGCTCAAATCATCTGTGAAGGTGAGAAAATAACGATACCCGCCGCGAGCCTCAACATTCATTGGACCACAAACATCAGTATGTATGATCTCCAACAAATCAGTTGCTCGCTCCATAGTTCCGGAGAACGGCGTTTTAGTCATCTTGCCCATGAGGCACGGTTCGCAAGTACCAAGTGATTCATAATCAAGTGATTCCAAAAGCCCATCAGTATGGAGTTTCTTCATGCGCTTTACACCGATATGACCTAAACGGCAGTGCCACAAATAAGTTGCACTATCATTATCAACTCTGCATCTTTTGGTTTCAACACTATGAATATGTGTATTACTACTATCGAGATTCAATAAAAATAGACCACTCTTCAAGGGTGCATGACCATAAAAGATATTACTCATATAAATAGAACAACCATTATTCTCTGATTTAAATGAATAACCGTCTCGCATCAAACAAGATCCAGATATAATGTTCATGCTCAACGCTGGCACCAAATAACAATTATTTAGGTCTAAAACTAATCCCGATGGTAGATGTAGAGTTAGCGTGCCGACCGCGATCACATCAACTTTGGAACCATTTCCCACGCGCATCGTCACCTCGTCCTTAGCCAATCTTCTCTTAATTCGTAGTCCCTGTTTCGAGTTCCAAATATTAGCAACAGAACCAGTATCAAATACCCAGGTGCTACTGCGAGCATTAGTAAGGTACACATCAATAACATGTATATCACATATACCTTTGTTCACTTTGCCATCCTTCTTATCCGCCAAATACTTGGGGCAATTCCGCTTCCAGTGTCCAGTCTGCTTGCAATAGAAGCACTCAGTTTCAGGCTTAGGTCCAGACTTGGGTTTCTTCTCTTGAGCAGAAACTTGCTTGCTGTTCTTTTTGAAGTTCCCCTTCTTCTTCCCTTTGCCCTTTTTCTTAAAACTGGTGGTCTTGTTAACCATCAACACTTGATGCTCCTTCTTGATTTCTACCTCCGCGGCTTTTAGCATCGCGAAGAGCTCGGGAATAGTCTTGTTCATCCCTTGCATATTATAGTTCATCACGAAGCTCTTGTAGCTTGGTGGCAGTGATTGAAGAATTCTGTCAATGACACTATCATCAGGAAGATTAACTCCCAGTTGAATCAAGTGATTATTATACCCAGACATTTTGAGTATGTGTTCACTGACAGAACTATTCTCCTCCATCTTGCAGCTATAGAACTTATTGGAGACTTCATATCTCTCAATCCGGGCATTTGCTTGAAATATTAACTTCAATTCCTGAAACATCTCATATGCTCCATGACGTTCAAAACGTCGTTGAAGACCCGGTTCTAAGCCGTAAAGCATGGCACACTGAACTATCGAGTAGTCATCAGCTTTGCTCTGCCAGACGTTCTTAACGTCGTCAGTTGCATTAGCAGCAGGCCTGGCACCCAGCGGTGCTTCCAGGATGTAACTTTTCTGTGCAGCAATGAGGATAATCCTCAGGTTACGGACCCAGTCCGTGTAATTGCTACCATCATCTTTCAACTTTGCTTTCTCAAGGAACGCATTAAAATTTAAGGGAACAATAGCACGAGCCATCTATCTACAAACAAACATAGACAAGAAAAATACTATCAGGTACTAAGTTCATGATAAATTTAAGTTCAATTAATCATATTACTAAAGAACTCCCACTTAGACAGACATCTCTCTTGTCATCTAAGTGATCACGTGATCGAAATCAACTAAACCATGTCCGATCATCACGTGAGATCGAGTAGTTTCAATGGTGAACATCACTATGTTGATCATATCTACTATATGATTCACGTTCGACCTTTCGGTATCCGTGTTCCGAGGCCATATCTGTATATGCTAGGCTCGTCAAGTATGACCTGAGTATTCCACGTGTGCAACTGTTTTGCACCCGTTGTATCTGAACGTAGAGCCTATCACACCCGATCATCACATGGTGTCTCAGCACGAAGAACTTTCGCAACGGTGCATACTCAGGGAGAACACTTCTATATTATTAAGTGAGAGATCATCTTAAAATGCTACCGTCAATCAAAGCAAGATAAGATGCATAAAGGATAAACATCACATGCAGTCAATATAAGTGATATGATATGGCCATCATCATCTTGTGCTTGTGATCTCCATCTTCGAAGCACCGTCGTGATCACCATCGTCACCGGCGCGACACCTTGATCTCCATCGTAGCATCGTTGTCGTTACACCATCTATTGCTTCTATGACTATCGCTACCGCTTAGTGATAAAGTAAAGCAATTACAGGGCGTTTGCATTTCATACAATAAAGCGACAACCATATGGCTCCTGCCAGTTGCCGATAACTTCGGTTACAAAACATGATCATCTCATATAATAAAATATAGCATCACGTCTTGACCATATCACATCACAACATGCCCTGCAAAAACAAGTTAGACGTCCTCTACTTTGTTGTTGCAATTTTTACGTGGCTGCTACGGGCTTACCAAGAACCGTTCTTACCTACGCATCAAAACCACAATGATAGTTTGTCAAGTTGGTGCTGTTTTAACCTTCGCAAGGACCAGGCGTAGCCACACTCGGTTCAACTAAAGTGAGAGAGACAGACACCTGCCGGTCACCTTTAAGCAACGAGTGCTCGTAGTGGTGAAACCAGTCTCGCGTAAGCGTACGCGTAATGTCGGTCCGGGCCGCTTCATCTCACAATGCCGTTGAACCAAAGTATGTCATGCTGGTAAGCAGTATGACTTATATCGCCCACAACTCACTTGTGTTCTACTCGTGCATATAACATCAACGCATAAAACCTAGACTCGGATGTCGTCCACGTACATGCAAGATCATGGTGATGACATAGCAACGAGAGGGGAGAGTGTCCGTCCACGTACCCTCGTAGACCGTAAGCGGAAGCGTTATGACAACGCGGTTGATTTAGTCGTACGTCTTCACGATCCGACCGATCCAAGCACCGAACGTACGGCACCTCCGAGTTCAGCACACGTTCAGCTCGATGACGATCCGCGGGCTCCGATCCAGCAAAGCTTCGGGGATGAATTCCGTCAGCACGACGGCGTGCTAACGATGATGATGCTCTACCGGCGCAGGGCTTCGCCTAAGCTCCGCGACGATATGACCGAGGTGGAATATGGTGGAGGGGGCACCGCACACGGCTAAGGAATGATCCGTAGATCAACTTGTGTGTTATGGGGTGCCCCCTTGCCCCCGTATATAAAGGAGGGAGGGGGAGGTGCGGCCGGCCACCTTGGGGTGCGCCTGGAGGAGTCCTACTCCCACCGGGAGTAGGACTCCCCCCTCTTGCCTTGGTGGAGAAGGAAAGGGGGGAGGGGAAAGAGGAGAGGGGGGCACCGCCCCTCCCTTACTTATCCTATTCGGACTAGGGGGAGGGGCGCGCGGCCTTCCCTGGCCGGCCCTCCTCTTCTCCCTCATGGCCCACTAAGGCCAATTAACCCTCGGGAGGGTTCCGGTAACCCCCCGGTGTTCCGGTAAAATCCCGATTTCACCCGGAACCTTTCCGATGTCCAAACATAGGCTTCCAATATATCAATCTTTATGTCTCGACCATTTCAAGACTCCTCGTCATGTCCGTGATCACATCCGGGACTCCGAACAAACTTCGGTACATCAAAACTTATAAACTCATAATAAAACTGTCATCGTAACGTTAAGCGTGCGGACCCTACGGGTTCGAGAACTATGTAGACATGACCTAGAACCATTCTCGGTCAATAACCAATAGCGGGACCTAGATGCCCATATTGGTTCCTACATATTCTATGAAGACCTTTATCAGTCAAACCGCATAACAACATACGTTGTTCCCCTTGTCATCGGTATGTTACTTGCCCGAGATTTGATCGTCGGTATCCAATACCTAGTTCAATCTCATTACCGGCAAGTCTCTTTACTCGTTCCGTAATGCATCATCCCGTAACCAAATCATTTGGTCACATTGCTTGCAAGGCTTATAATGATGTGCATTACCGAGAGGGCCCAGAGATACCTCTCCGACAATCGGAGTGACAAAACCTAATCTCGAAATACGCCAACTCAACATGTACCTTCGGAGACACCTGTAGTACTCCTTTATAATCACCCAGTTACGTTGTGACGTTTGGTAGTACCCAAAGTGTTCCTCCGGTAAACGGGAGTTGCATATTTCTCATAGTTACAGGAACATGTATAAGTCATAAAGAAAGCAATAGCAGTATACTAAACGATCAAGTGCTAGGCTAACAGAATGGGTCATGTCAATCACATCATTCTTCTAATGATGTGATCCCATTAATCAAATGACAACACATGTCTATGGTTAGGAAACATAACCATCTTTGATTAATGAGATAGTCAAGTAGAGGCATACTAGTGACTATATGTTTGTCTATGTATTCACACATGTATCATGTTTCCGGTTAATACAATTCTAGCATGAATAATAAACATTTATCATGATATGAGGAAATAAATAATAACTTTATTATTGCCTCTAGGGCATATTTCCTTCAAAATAATATGGTGAAGTGTCATGTAATCGACGTTCACGTGACACCACTAAGAGAATGACAACATACATACCATCAAAATACTGAAGTCATATCAAGTTCACATGATTAGTATCAACATGATGTCTCCCGTGACCTCAAGAACGAAAGTAACTACTCACAAATGATAAACATGCTCAAGATCAGAGGGGTATTAAATAGCATAATGGATCTGAACATATAATCTTCCACCAAATAAACCATATAGTAATCAACTACAAGATGTAATCAACACTACTAGTCACCCGTGAGCACCAATCTATATTTTTGATACAAAGATTGAACACAAGAGATGAACTAGGGTTTGAGAGGTGTTGGTGCTGTGAAGATGTTGTGAAGATAGCCCTCCCCAAGATGGAAGAGTTGTTGGTGATGATGATGACGATGATTTCCCCCCTCTGGGAGGGAAGTTCCCCCGAGGGAATCGCTCCGCCGGAGGGCAAATGTTCTCCTGCCCAAGTTCCGCCTCGAGGCGGCGGCGCTTCGTCCCGAATGTTCTCTCCTGATTTTTTTTCTAGGTCAAAATGACTTATATACCAGAAGATGGGCACCGGAGGTGGGCCGAGGAGGGCAGCACCCCCCAGGGCACGCCTGGGCCTCCTGGCGCGCCCAGGTGGGTTGTGCCCACATGGTGGCCCTCCTCTGGTACTTATTTTCTCCAATATTCATTAAATATTCCATAAAAAATCCTCGGGAGTTTCAGCTCATTTGGAGTTGTGCAGAATAGGTAGCTTGACGTAACTTTTTCAGGTCCAGATTTCCAGCTGCGAAAATTCTCCCCCTTGGTGCATACCTTACATATTATGAGAGAAAAGGCATTAGAATTACTCCTAAAAGCATTATTATACAATAAAACAACATAAATAACAGTAGGAAAACATGATGCAAAATGGACGTATCAGTTCCCCTCTATATTTTTTGTTTTTAAACTTTATAAAAGCACTCAACAGAATAAAATGACTCTCTAAAACTTTCCGGTTGTCTCCCTGGCAGCGCTTTCTTTAAAGCCATTAAGCTAGCAATAAAGTGCTCAAGTAATGGATCCACCCGGATCCCATGGTATATCAAAGCCAATTTTAATTAACAATGATTTGGCATTTAGTAGTGATCACAAAGCAACATATATCATGCAATGACGAAGTATAACTCTTTTCCTATGCATCGGCATGTCATAAAAGAACAATTCATGCACATCAAGTAAAGGCCAATACATAGCATAAGCAGTTTCTTGCAATTTTATAGTATTGGAAACATAAAGAGGTGGAGATGTAGTTCCTCTCCCATAATAATTGCAACTAGGAGCAGGAAGCACATGCATATTATATTCATCAAAATCATCGTGTGCAATGGTAAAAGGCAACCCATAAATGTAATCCTTAATAAGTGCAAACTTCTCGGATATACTGCAGTTTCGAGAATTCAAAAAGATAATAGAACTATCATGTGCGGGTGCAATATCAACAATTTCATTTTTAACATATGCAACTATAGCAATTTAATCTCCATAAGCATAATTCATATTGGCATCTTGGCCACAAGCATAGCAAGCATCAAGTTCATCAAAAGGGGATATTTCAAAAGAATCAACGGGATCATAACAATTATCATAGCATTCATCCTTCGATGAGAACAAAGGGATATTAAACAATGTATGAGTTGAAGAGTTACTCTCATTAGAAGGTGGGCACGGGTAGCTAATCCCCTCTTCCTCCTTTTGTTCTTCACTCTCTTCATCATCTTTTTCATCCAATGAGCTCACAGTTTCATCAATTCCTTCTTCCATAGACTCTTGCAAAATATTAGTCTCTTCTTGGACAACGGAGACTTTCTCAATAAACGCACCAATATCGGCATTGTATTTATAATTCTCATAGCAAAATTTCTAGGTCTATAAACATCATCATCAAAAGCTTCATACTTCTGAAACAAAGATTAAATTTCATAAGCACCCTTAAAAGCAACAAATTCTTCTATTCATTCCACATCATAGTAATCATATCTACCATTAGCATAAGAAGCTAAGGTTTCATTATCATTAAATTTGCATGAAAGGGGAAGGTGTGTAGCATTCACCTAGAGCAACAAGTAAAATCATATCTCTGGCATAAATTCCAAGCATACCAATGCAACATATCAATTTGATCCCATAAAAGTTTCCCTTTTTGTGTCAAGTGATAATCCCTAAAGTATTCACATTGATCCAACGTGTCTCCCATTATCATGTTGAATGTGGTTTCTCAGGACTATCAAAGTAGTGCATAATATTTTTCACATAATGAGCATTGAGGGTTTTAGGAGGTTCCCCATCTCTTTGAGTAGCAAGTACCACTAATTTTGTTGGTGTTTCGTGTTCCATACCCATAACTAAAGATAGAGAAAAACTTAGAACAGAAAATAAAAACTACTTAGTGATAAAGCAAACAAGCACACACGAGAATATTCACCCCATGCTATTGCTCACCGGCAACAGCGCCAGAAAAAGGTCTTGATAACCCACAAGTTTAGGGGATTGTCTGTACCCTTCTTCCATAAGTAAGAGTGTCGAACCCAACAAGGAGCTAAAGGTAGAACAAATATTTCCTCAAGTTCTATCGACCACCGATACAACTCTATGCACACTTGATGTTTGTACCTAAAACAAGTATGAAACTATTTTGCTAGAATAAAACTACGTACGAGTACTTTGCGAGAAGAAAACTACAAATAAATTGCAAGGTAATAAAATTAGATAGCTTTTGTCAACAAGAAAGTCATTTGTCCCTAGGCAATCAATAACTAGACCAGTAGTCATTCTTGCAATTTTATATGAGGGAGAGTCATGAGCTAACATACTTTCTCTACTTGGATCATATGCACTTATGATTGGAACTCTAGCAAGCATCCGCAACTACTAAAGATCATTAAGGTCGTAAAACCCAACCATAGCATTAAGTACCAAGTCCTCTTTACTCCCATACGCAATGACCCCCAAACTCGGGTTTGTGCTTCTGTCTCTCACGCAACCCACTATAAGAGAATCATGAACGTATTGCAACACCCTACAACGGGGATCCCTCACGTTTGCGGGAGATGGAGGGTACCATAGGACAACACCAAAATAAACTATACAACTCAAACCAATCATGATCATCTATCAACCCATAGGACAAAACGGATCTACACAAACATCATAGGATAACCATAGATCATTGGGAAATAATATATGGAGTTGAGCACCATGTTTAAGTAGAGATTACAACGGGGAGAAGGGGTGTTACCGCTGCATAGAGGGGAAGAGAGTTGGTGCTGACGGCGGCGAGGTTGTTGGTGTAGATTGTCGTCACGATGATTGCCCCAGTGGTGCTCGGACGCCACTGGGAGAGAGGGGGAGAGAGACCCCCTCCTTATTCTTCTACCTTTGACTCCCCCTAGATGGGAGGAGAGTTACCCCTCTGGTCCATGGCCTTCATGGCGGCGGAGGGGCGGGAGCCCCTCCGAGATTGGATCTCCCTCTCCGTTCTCTTCTGTTTCGTGTTCCTATTTTCTGGCCCTTCACCATTTCTTAAATTACCAGAGATCCTAACTCTGATTGCGCTAAAAATTACATGATTTTTCCATAAAATATCTTTCTTGCACCCGAAGAAGGGCCCTAACCGACTTACGGGGAGGGCACAAGAGCCTAGGCACGCCAGGGGGTGCCCGGCGCGCCCTGGTGGATTTTGGAGGCTGTGGGTCTCCGTTAGCGTTGATTCCACCTCCCAAAAATCATAAATATTCCAAAATAATTCTCTGTAAATTTTTATTGCATTTGGACTTCGTTTGATATGGTTTTCTACGAAACCAAAAACATGCAACAAACAGGAACTGGCACTTGGCACTGGATCAATAGGTTAGTCCAATAAATCATATAAAATGTTGCCAAAAGTATGTGAAAGTTGTATAATATTGGCATGAAACAATAAAAAATTATAGATACGACGAAGACGTATTGATACGTCTCCAACGTATCTATAATTTTTTATTGTTCCATGCTATTATATTACCTGTTTTGTATGTTTATGGGCTTTATTATACACTTTTATATTATTTTTGGGACTAACCTATTAACCGGAGGCCCAGCTCAAATTGCTGTTTTTTGCCTATTTCAGTGTTTCGCAGAAAAGGAATATCAAACGGAGTCCAAACGGAATGAAACCTTAGGGAGAGTTATTTTTGGAACAGAAACAATCCAGGAGACTTGGAGTAGACGTCAGGGAAGCTTCGAGGAATCCACGGGGCAGGGAGGCGTGCCCTACCCCCCTGGCACGCCCCCCACCCTCGTGGGCCCCTCGTGGCTCCCCTGACGGACTTCTTTCGCCTATATATATGTATATATATATATATCTGAAAGGATCGATATAGTTGACTAGAGGTGGGGGTGAATAGGCAACTAACAATTTTTAAGCTTTTCTTTACCAAATTAAACTTTGCAACAAAATAGGTTGTCTAGATATGCAACTATGTGAGCAACCTATATGATGCAATAACAACTAGCACAAAGGCAAGCAAGGGATAGAACACAAGAATGCTTGCAAAAGTTAAGGCACGAGATAACCAAGAGTGGAGCCGGTGGAGACGAGGATGTGTTACCGAAGTTCCTTCCTTTTAAGGGGAGGTACATCTCCGTTAGAGCGGTGTGGAGGCACAATGCTCCCCAAGAAGCCACTAGGGCCACCGTATTCTCCTCACGCCCTCACACAATGCGAGATGTCGTGATTCCACTATTGGTGCCCTTGAAGGCGGTGACCGAACCTTTACAAACAAGGTTGGGGCAATCTCCACAACTTAATTGGAGGCTCCCAACGACACCACGAAGCTTCACCACAATGGACTATGGCTCCGAGGTGACCTCAACCGTCTAGGGTGCTCAAACACCCAAGAGTAACAAGATCCTCTAGGGATTAGTGGGGGGAATCGAATATCTCTTGGTGGAAGTGTAGATCGGGGCCTTGTCACCAAATCCCGAGCAAATCAACAAGTTTGATTGGCTAGGGAGAGTGTAGGACCTTGAGAAGAGGTGTCTAGAGGGGGGGTGATTAGACACTAAGTACCAAAGTTGCAGTTTTTAACTACTTTAAGTTTAAATGGAGTTTGGGCACAAGTTTAGCATTCACAACACATAGCAAGCAAGCATGCAAAGAGTATATGAGCAGCGGAAAGTAAATCATACAACTTGCAAGAATGTAAAGGGAAGGGTTTTGGAGGATTCAAACGCAATTGGAGACACGGATGTTTTTGGCGTGGTCCCGATAGGTGGTGCTATCGTACATCCACGTTGATGGAGACTTCAACCCACGAAGGGTAACGGCTGCGCGAGTCCATGGAGGGCTCCACCCAAGAAGGGTCCACGAAGAAGCAACCTTGTCTATCCCACCATGGCCGTCGCCCACAAAGGGCTTGCCTCACTAGCGGTAGATCTTCACGAAGTAGGCGATCTCCTTGCCCTTACAAACTCCTTGGTTCAACTCCACAATCTTGTCAGAGGTTCCCAAGTGACACCTAGAAAATCTAGGAGACACCACTCTCCAAGAAGTAACAAATGGTGCATTGATGATGAACTCCTTGCTCTTGTGCTTCAAATGATAGTCTCCCCAACACTCAACTCTCTCTCATAGGATTTGGATCTGGTGGAAAGAAGATTTGAGTGGAAAGCAACTTGGGGAAGGCTAGAGATCAAGATTCATATGGTAGGAATGGAATATCTTGGCCTCAACACATGAGTAGGTAGTTCTCTCTCAGAAATAAGATGCTGGAAGTGTAGGCTTGTTCTGATGGCTCTCTCCATGAATGAAGAGGAGGTGGAGGGGTATATATAGCCTCCACACAAAATCTAACCATTACACACAATTTACCAAACTCGGTGGGACCGAATCACAAACTCAGTCGGACCGACTCAGTAAACCTAGTGACCGTTAGGGTTTTCGGTGGGACCGATATGCAACTCAGTAGGACCGATATGGTTAGGGTTAGGGCATAACGTAATCTCGGTGAGACCAATTACACAAACTCGGTGAGACCGATTTTGGTAATTAGCTAACCAGAGAGTTGGTCAGGCAAACTTGGTGGGACCAATTACTCAAACTCGGTGGGACCGATTTTGGTAATAAGTTAACTAGAGAGTTTGCATTGTAATCTCGGTAGTACGGATTGCTCAAACTCGGTGAGACCGATTTTGGTAATGGAGATACACAGAGAGATTACAATCCCATCTCGGTGAGACCGAGATCTCTATCGGTGAGACCGATTTGCCTAGGGTTTGTGGCAGTGGCTATGACATCTGAACTCGGTGGGCCGGATAGAAAGAATCAGTGGGTCCGAGTTTGACTTTAGGTTTAGGTCATATGTGTATGTGAGAAAGTAGTTGAGGGTATTTGGAGCATATCACTAAGCACTTGAAGCAAGAGGCTCATTAAGCAACACCTCATCCCTCCTTGATAGTATTGGCTTTTCCTATAGACTCAATGTGATCTTGGATCACTAAAATGTAAAATGAAGAGTCTTGAGCTTGAAGCTTGATCCAATCCTTTGTCCTTAGCATCTTGAAGGAGTTCCCACATCCTTTAGTCCATGCCACTCCATTGTTGAACTTATCTGAAACATACTAGATAAAAGTGTTAGTCCAACAAGAGATATGTTGACATTAATTACCAAAACCACCTAGGGAGCACTTGTGCTTTCAATCTCCCCCTTTTTGGTAATTGATGAAAACATACATCAAAGCTTTAGATAAAGATAGAAATAGTAGCAAGTAAAGCTTTGGAAAGACATGTAACAAGTATAGGCTCCCCCTACATGTATGCAGTCATGTGAATATGGAATATAGATTCATGGTGAGAGCATAACCATGACAGAGTAGGCAAAGTGTTACATGTATCTTGGCCATATGCATCAGAGCAAAGAATATTAAAGAAAATAGCTTCATGCCCATGAGTCCTTGCAAACAGTATGTACATCAGCAAGAATTCCTCATACACATGATTGTGATGCATATACTTACCTTGTAGTCTTGAGTTGGCTTAGGATGGAATGAACCTGCTCAAACAAGGTTAGATAACACAGGTACATTTACTAGCCAGAGCAAACAGAAGAAACCACAAGAATACCAAGACTGGGATGACATCTAGAGAGTGAGTACTAAGTACCACATTGGATTAGACATGTCCCCAAGAGTAAAGATATGCAATGAATTTAAATGATTTCTTTCCCTTAGATTTCTTGCTCCCCCTGAATCTAGCATGGGATACTGGGAGAAGATAGGGAACAGAAAATCAGAGCTGAAAGATATAAATGAACAGAGCTAATGCAAACTAATGCAAATAAGCACATATGAACATGTCTTTTCCTCTCAATAAGACATGTGTCATCTCTCCTCTTGAACACCAAGCATCTGGGATCCTTGAGAAATTCTTTCTACTTGAGTATTCTCTCCCCCTAGAGATCTCTTCCTCCCCCTGAGGAGGTGATACAATCCTTCTCTGATGTGATCTCTCTAAGTGATAAGCTTTGATGTGATCTCTCTCTCCCCCTTTGACATCAATTTCCAAGAAGGGTTTTGTCGGGGATATACCCCCCGGTGTAACCCGGCCGAAAGTATAAGCCGGCCAGACTTGGCGACTCACTAATGACCCGCCCTGACTGGACGACACATTAAGTGACCCGCCGATCCCGGCGACTTATGGTTGACCTGGCAAGCGGATCAGAGGAGCGACAAGACCCGGGGGCCCAGGAGGCTCAAGGCCCAGAAGGCCGGCTTACATTATGATAGGTCGGCTTAAGAGGAAAGGCGTGAGGAGTATCTCCCTTACAAGGAATCAAGACCCAGACTTGTATCCGGCTTGTAGTACAAGATAGGCTAGTCCTACTAGGACTCCACATGTAACCCGCCCCTCTAACTTATATAAGGAGGGGCAGGGCTCCCCAAAGAGGGACAGGCAACAAGAAACAATATCTAGGGCTAGACACAAAGAGGAGAGCCGGCTTACGGCGACTCCCTCATGATCATAATGAGACCTAGCCACAAACAGCATGTAGGGTTATTACCGGATGATGTTTCCCGGGGCCCGAAGCTGTCTAAATCCTTGTCTTGCGTGTTGCGTCTCTCGTCCCGATCAACCCCTCTCAAGCTACCACATAGATGTGTTGACCTTGCGACTAAGTCCTGACACTAAGGACATCTGACGTGTTAATTCCATGACAGGTTTGATCCTTGAGTCACAGCATAAAGCATTGATTAAAATGTGATGCTTGTAGAGGACAAGATTCATTGAGTGGAGCTGGATCAGAAGAAACACAGAATAAGTGGCAAACTATTTTTCCTGTTGTGAAATCGGTGGTACCGTGTGGTGTGCTTCGGTTGGACCGAAAGCAACAACTCGGTGAAACCGAGTTCATCGCAGAGAAAACACTTGTCACCTCAGCTCACTAGACTAGTAAGATCTCACAAAGATTTGCAAGGAATTTACTGAATGATATGCAATGAATTGGATGCAGAAAATGCAGAACAAACAGAAAATAAAGAAAGAAATCTAGATGAAGTTTTTTTAAAGGGGAAACAAATATGCATGAGACAAATGCAAAAACACAGAAAAGGACACAAGAGAACTTCATCTAGAGATGGTCGGCGACAAAGTCACCTATGTTAGAGTATATTGACTTAGGAGTCAACTGAGATCACTTGATCATAGGTCATACTCATCGTTTAAGCTCAAAATGGGATTACCATTTTTCGTTTAAGCATCTTGATGTATTCACATCTTGTCGAGTTGCTTTAGCTCATGACTTGGAGTAAAGCTTCTCTAAGATGGAATAACATACCTAGGTTGGTGGTGTTGAACATGTAGTTGAACTTGTGTGGGTTGCTCAAGGTTGATGTAGCTCATCAAGAGTTGGGAGCACCACTTGGAATTTGAGTCCATCTACCTACATGGGTTAGTTCTTGCAAGGAAGAGCACTTGTGTATCCAAAAATGACAATCATGAAGCTCAACATAGAATTTGTCAAAGGATATGTTTGAATGGTTTCGTGCTTCCTTGTCTTCAACCACCATTGTGTAGAGACTTGGTCACTACTAGGAAAAGGCCTACTAATGGCGCACCGGTTTTGCCTACTAATGGCGCACTACCGGTGCGCCATTAGTAGCACGCCATTAGAATTTTTTACTAATGGCGCACCACAGGTGCGCCATTAGTATCTGGTATACTAATGGCGCACCTGGCAGTGCGCCATTAGTATGTAACTCCATGCGCCATTAGTATGCCTCCCGGGGGGGCCATATGTAACCATGTGCTTTGTCACACTAATGGCGCACTATGCCTTGATGCGCCATTAGTATCCTTTGGCATACTAATGGCGCACTCTGCCTTGATGCGCCATTAGTATGAATATTTTGTTTTTTTTTTGCTTTTCTGATTTTTGCACAGGTTACAAAATATATTATTGGACAGAATATAGACAGCAGCACACAGCAACATCAGATTCATCGAATACAATAGAAGATTAGTCTCCAAATACAATTCATCATATTAGTCTCCGAATTCAAAAGACCGAACAAAGATAAAACATTACAAGTCTCAAGACCGCGAGTATCGAGTTTGTCTTCACATTACAAGTCGATATCGATCATCTAAACTACCATCACATAAAAGAGAGTTGTGGTCATCACGATGAGCATCATCGCGATCAAACTGGTCTTCATCCGGTTCCTCCAACGCTCCCTCCTCTCTCCCGCTAGATAGCAGGCATATCTAGATTCGGCCTCCGCCCTAGTGGTGTACCCTTTGTAACTGTTACCGCTGAAACGGTGAACCTATCTCTGACACTCCTCCCAGTCGTCGTAGACTCCGGGAACCTTACCCTTGTACACGACATACGACGGCATCTCTATGCACAAGCCAAACAACAGACAATACATAAGCAATATGTAAGTATGCAACAAAAGGATCGGAAGAGAAAAGCAAGACATTAATAGCACGATTCATGGTCCTACTAATAAATAGCATCGATTACATCTAAGTTGAACGACTGTCCAAACCAAAGAGACATACGAATTCATTAAAGTTTAATTACAGCATGAGCCAATCAATGTTTCAGAACTACACATCACTACTTTCGACTCGACTCATCGGACAGGAGCGTGGATGAAGCCGCCGTCTGTCGTGATGGTCATGAAATCGCGATCGTTGTCACCCTGCATTTGTAGCGTTCCATCTATCTCATTGTTGGACGGTTGATATCTGAGGTAGAACTGCCCCGACGTATGAAGAACATCTTGATGGATGATGTCCGCAAAGTCCGACTGGATGCAAAAGAATTCTTGTCTGAGGTCCGCGTCCTGGATTGCCGACAAGTTCGCGGCCCAATCTTTGAGATTATCTGGTAGCAGAAGTTGATGATGGTCCCTTACGATCGCCCGCATGTGATGGAGGGCGTAGTAGGCATCCTTCTGACCGCCAGGTGGCTGCTTGACGCAGCAGAACTTTGTATTGTGTGAGAACATGTCCTTGCCGTACTTACGAACAGTCCTGGTGAAGGTGCCTCTAGATTTGGCGTAGCCGGGGAGAACATCATCAAGAACTTTCTTGACATTTGTGTAGTCTATCTTGGAGTTACGGTTCGGGTCGAAATACGTGGCCATGGAATATTTCGGGATTAAGAGGATGAGTGTGCAATGTGTGTCACTGCACAGAACACGGAAAGCTAGAAAAAAAAGAACGATCAAAATCTAAGAAATCATATGTTACGGGGCGGTTAAGGGATGACTTACTCGGGAAAGTAAGCCACTAGGAAGTTATCCTTATCTGGGTTTGCCAGAATGACGCCTTCGAGGTGTGAACTCGCAACTTGGCGGTCCCCAGCGCTGCTCAAGTGCTTGGCACGCATGTAGAAGGGGTCGACTATCACGATGTCCGGGGTCTTGTCTCTAATGATCCGCATATCCATACTCAGCGAAAACAGCCGAACGAAGGTGTAGTGCAGCGGATGAAGGTTAAACATAGCAAAGATGTCATCAAACCATAGGACGATCGTACCCCCGATGTCGCCATCCACAAAGCCCTTGCCCTCTGGCACCTTGGCCACGAAAACCGGGTATGCCACATCCTTCTCTCTGAGACGCCGCTTCTCCAAAGAAAGAACACTGTCGTGCAAACTCCGCATAGCACCGGTTGCAGCATTCAGCATATTTGGCGGTAGCATCGCCCTACCCGCCACATGCACCCTCCTCGAGATATCCTTAGGTGAAGGTGGCCCGTCCTAAGCACGGATCGAACTCGGTGCCGGCTGGCTCGCACCGGCGCCCTTGTTAGTCTTTCATTTCCGTCCCTTCTTCTTGATCTCCTGTAATGGGCTGAGTTCTGCTCATAGACTGCCTTCTTGAGCGTGTTGGGGCTGATAATATTTCGCACCTCAGCTATCTGAGGCTCGGTGAAGGCGGGAGCTAGAGGCGTCTCCTGAGAACTGAACGCCAGACGACGCCTATTGCAATTGGATTTCTCCGCCGTACCAGCTAGATTGCGGTCGTCTTGGTTGGGTTCTTGAGAAAGAGGCCCGCAGAACTCGTCAGCGTACCCATGTTCGGCAAAGTACTTATCGACTTTGGTAAATGTACCGTCGTCGATGTCGTCGTCATCCGGATCCTATGCCATAGGGCTGTCCGGATCCTGTGCCATAGGGATGTCCGATATAGGGATGTCCGGCAGGTCCGGTAGCGTTGCGGCCTTCTTGCCATGGCTTGGCGCCGGCACGACTGGCGGTCTTGTCTATGGGGTGGTGTCCCCTGCCCCCAAACGAATCTGGCTCTTCGGCCAAAGCAGCGGCCAGTTTACGCAGGCGCTGAGGGTCATCTCATCTTCTTCATCGGCCCCAGCGGGTCGAACCGGAGGTAACAGCTCGTCGCGGCCTGGCAGCACCCGAACCACTTCAACCCTATACGCTATGGGTGGCATTGGATTACCGTGGAACATGCGGTTGCCCGGTTGAACGATTCTGCCCTTGGCGACATCGACCAACTCGACGCCCACAAAGTGTAGAAGAGTGCAAGGAACATCGGCGGTGCCCTGTGAAAACATGTACAGGGCGTCAGGGATGCCCAGTCAAAGGCAAGGAGATGAAGTCATCGGCCGAGAGGCTTAGTTACCGTGATGTCGTCGAGATCGGCTAATGTCGAGGCACCGCCAACGGTGGGCGTGCAACTGACGGAGGGGCCGCTTGCTGGCGAGGTGCCGGCCGGCGTACACCCGGGTGCATTAAGCTCCAATGCCCGTGCCGGCGCCGGAGACACGAATACCGCCTCCGCCGGAGACACCAATGGCGCCGCCGCCGGAGACACCAATGGCGCCACCGGAGACACCAATGGCGCCACCGGAGTCACCAATGGCGCCGCCTGCACGCTGTGCGAGTTGCTGGCCGTGAGGCTGGGAACCGGGGGAGGCCCCTGTTGGCCGCCTGCAATCCATGTCGTCAGCCCATGAATCAACATAGGCACCATGGCGTTGAGCTTCGTTCCCAGTTGTTGTTCCACTTGCTCTTGGACAAACTCCAGAATCCGCGCCACTTGTGCCTTGAGTGCTTCAACCTCGCGCGTCTGGCTTTCCGAGCTGGCCTTTTTCTCCTTCCGCACACCAGCGGTATAGTATGACCCCCATTTTGTGGACAAGCCTTTGCCGGCCACACGACCAGCTGACGTCGGCTTAGTAAGCTTATCCTTGCTTTTCATTACGTTCAACGCCCTATTTAAAGGGGTGTCGAAAGGGGAGCTCTGAGACGACCCCGCGCTACTGCTTTCAGTTTCCTGCGAAAGGAACATGAACCATTTAGAAATATTGGGGATTAATTAGAGTGCAACCATATGGAGCTAATTACGCGGGGGTGTATTCCTTACCAGAACAAGCTCAAGCGCCTTGGTCTTCGGATCCGTGGTAAGCTCGTTTGTTATCGGGTCCTCCTTGTACCAGGCCCTGACATAGTTCCTGGTCTGCTTGTTACCGCTGTATTTCTCGAAGCGGGGCGGTAGGCCTTGCTCGGCACGCTCCGCGTCCTCCTTGTCCCATATAGGCTCCGCCACTCTGTAACCGCCGGGACCGAGTTTGTGTTCCCCTAAGTTCAACTCCCGCATTTCTTTCCCCCACTGACTTGATTCGGTGGTTGCACTGCTCTCGCACTTTATCTTGAACTAGTCATCTTCTCTCATCAAAGGATATTTCGCCTTGATCTTCTCATAACTATCACCTTTATCAATCATTCTCTTCACCGCGCTTCTCCAAGTAGACAGGGCCGTGCTCATCTTCATGAGGGCGCCACTGTTCACTTTATTCCCTGAGAGGCGTGTGCTTTCAAATTCGGCGGGGAACTTGTATCGTTCGTGAAGCTTCGTGAAGAGGAGGTTGTGCAAATTCCCTCGGTCCTTATGCCTAAGGTTCTCGGTGTTGATCGAGACGGTGCTCCGGAGAATGCACCCGAGTTGAACCGAGTACCCCTTGACTATATGTTTGGGCTCCGTTGGATTCCCGTCGGAGTCCACTTGAGTGAATTCCTCCTTGAGGGTGCGGAGCGCATTCGGGCGCCGGTCCTTCCTTTGCTTCTTTGGTTGGCTGCCATCTGTGTGTGCGCCGCCATCATCAGTGGTGGCATCCTCCGCGGCACCATCAGTGGTGTCATCCCCGACGCCACTAGGGGTTGTGTAATCAGGATCGGTGTCTTCCGCGACGTCCTCATAGCGGTGAGGTTGTTCCTCCATCTCTTGGGACAGCTCCCAGAATTGCTTGCTGCCCGGACCGCCGGCCTCATCGTTGTTGGCCATGTTTCGCTTTAAATAGGAAAACAGTTTGGTCAAAAAGTTGGTTATTGTCAAGGAACAAGATCATGGTCTCATCATTTAGGGTTTGTCGACACCGAGGCATCCTAAAAGCTAAGCCTTTATCATTTAGGGTTTGTCGATGCCGAGGCACCCTAAAGCCTAAGCCGAGGCACCCTAGGTTGGGCCTAATCACTTGGCACTAATCACTTGGCTCTATTGCCACCTATGGTTTAATGCAGCAAGAATGGCGGGGCATTTGATCCTACTTAACTAAGTACTAAGATACCTCGGTCCATGCATTAGTCGCAAGTACCCCATATGTCCTATTTTTAGCAAAGTCATGCTAAAATTTCAGCATGACCTTTGCTGAAAATAGGACATATGGAGTACCCAAATTTGCCGAAACGGAAGTTAATCAACATTCCGGCAAACTCAAGGGCCTCTTGGGGTACCTGCAAATTCATCACGACACGATGGTCATAGACAAAACCCAGCAAACAAGCAAGATGATCATCATCTTTGCAAGATAGTAGCTCAAGTTTTTGACAGTAGCCTCTGAAGAAAACATCATTGCAACATTCAAGTTCACAGGATAAAAAAATCATCCACATTCACCAACCCACATGATGTTAAAACCCACATGAGCTGTAAACAGACTTAAAAAACCCACATGATGTTATAACTGTATACACTGAACATGATGATACCAAATGGGAAGGAAAATTGTATCACTCTAGATTAGTGTAGCCACTATCTAACAAAACCAGAATGTTAACAAAATTACACCATGATGATACCAAATTCTTGTAGCAGTACAATGAGTTCACAGGATAAAAAAATCATCCACATTCACCAACCCAAACTGGTGGAGATACAGCAAACCAGAACCTCCCAGGTTTCTGCCATTTTATTTTTCCCACCGTATATGTTTTTTGATTCATGTCATGGTACTTGCTGTCAAACCAAGTATTTTCTTTCTACATAATCTGGGAAGTTTCCTTCTTACTGTCTCACTATCTTACTGTCTCACTACAAAAAACTAGTATGCTTAGTTGAGACTAGTATGCTTAGTTGCATTATGACAGACAAAAACTACAAATATTTGTGTTTTTAGTTGAGCAATAAAGCGACAGTGTGATAGGCAAGTTTCAGCTGGCAAAGTGTCATGATTCAGACAACAGAGCAGCTAAGCATAGCAAGTGGATAGTTTAGTCAGTATACTAGTACTCTTTAGAAAGCATGAGACATATACTACCTGGAGGAGACTTCGTCGGAGAGTTGCCTGTGCATTGAAAATACAACGAGATCAGCAAAGGATAGTAAGATATATACTGAAATTATCATAACAAAATGCCAGCTACTGCCATGGTCAAAGAATAGATTATGATAGCTGGACAAGTACAGGTCAAACTAGATAATTTTCAGAACCGATTTAACCACCGCAGGATAAAACAATGCATCGAAGACTGGGCTTAGACTAATATCCTCATAGCATAATCTGACATCAAGCAAATATTATAAGAACAGTGAAAATGTATGTTCACTGCAAATGAATATGGACCAAGTGTTCTCATTAACTACTTAAAGAATTAGTTCCATATTGTTGCATGAGAATTGTAGAGAGAAAAGATACATGGTTCTACTTCTGGGATTGGTTACATCTCTTATTGTTCACATTCTTGTCAAATGACTTTAACCATTAATTATCAGAAGAACTAATGCACATTTAAACACCCTGAATCTGGAAGAAGTAATACAACACTACATAGTACCTCTGTAGTTTCCATGCCAAACTTTGGGTGATATAAAACCATTAGAAAGCGTGATCATGAGAACAACATCAGTTTGAAAGATATTGTAACCCCTCCTGGTAACAAATATTCATCTACTCATTTGTAGATACCTAGGAGTAACAAGACTATCAAACTAACAGATCCATTAATCAATTATGGACTTCTTACATGTTACATCTATCATTAGTGGCCAGAAAGAATAGTAATTAATGTTTCATATTGTTGCATGAATCCAAACTCACTGGAAAATTCACTAATTGAGCCTAGCTACTTAAAGAAAGAATCTCTAGGCGGATGCTTAGTTGAGACTAGTATCCTCTAAAATGCATCTAAATGCAAGCTCAGAGATTTGAACATTTGGAAAACCTTAGCTACTTAATTCTCCAACCCCCTTTCCTTGTCCAAATTTCTCCAACCCCCAACCCTAGAACACATCAGAAGGAAATAAAGAGGGGGAAGAGGGGGAAGTGGCTCGGGTGCTCACTTGGGAGGTCGAGGGTGACTCGGGGCAGCCGGAGCTAGTCGAGGCGGCGCGAATTCAGCGTCGAGCGGTGGCGCTCCTCCTGGGCAGGCCGCACGGTCGAGGGCGTCGAGCGGTGGCGGTCCTCCTGGGCGTCCGAGCTCGTTCGGGTCCTCGTAGTCGAAGAGGAAGACGGCGGCGGTCCTCCTGGGCAGGCCGCGCGGTGTTGGACGGCGAGCACGTCGAGGGCGCAGGCGGGGCCGTGGGGGGAGGGGGCGCTTGGGCGGGAGGACGTCGAGGGAGGCGGCGAGGGAGGCGGCGCTCAGCTCGGGGACGGCGAGGGAGGCGGCGAGGTAGGCGGCGCTCGGCTCGGGGACGGCGAAGGAGGCGAGGGGAGCGGCGAGGGGGGCGGCGAACACGGGGGGCAGCGGGTGAGATCGATGAGGCAGGGGAGAGATTAGAGAGATTGGGGATTTAGTGTGGGGGAAGCTTTCTAATGGCGCACCACCCCCTCGTGCGCCATAAGTACGACTATTCTAATGGCGCACCACCCCTGGTGCGCCATTAGAATTTTGTTTTAATCTAGCCCACTAACCCTATCTACAACCTAACCCTATCTACAATAGAACCCACCCACTAGCCCGACTGGTCAGCACGCAGCACACACACCAGGAGGTCCTGGGTTGGATTCCCAGGCTCCCCAATATTTTTTATGCATTTTAAATGTTGTTTTTTATATTTATTTGTGTTTAAATATGTTCAAACTTGTTTAAATCATAACAGTAATATTTTTTTATAAAAACGGTAATAATTTTTTTAAAAATATGTTCAAATTTGTTACTTGAAAATATCATCGGCGGCGGCGGTGGAGCGGGGGAGGGTGCAAGGGGTGCCTGTTGGCGGCGGTGGAGCGGGGG